>NC_134351.1:14714295-15030366 GCF_964195595.1 Calonectris borealis
CAACTAGTATCCGAACAACTTATAGAGGGACATATCAAACCATCTGTCAGTCCATGGAATACTCCTATTTTTGTCATCCCTAAGAAAAGTGGGAAGTGGCGTTTACTACATGATTTGAGGAAAATAAATGACCAAATGTTGCCTATGGGAGCCTTACAACCTGGAATGCCATCACCTAATATGTTACCTGAAAATTGGCACATACTTATAGTTGATTTAAAGGACTGCTTTTTCACAATCCCACTGCACCCTCAGGACACTCAGAGATTTGCCTTTTCCATACCCTCGATAAATAAAGCAGCACCAGCAGAGCGGTATGAGTGGGTGGTACTTCCACAAGGGATGAAAAACTCTCCTACATTGTGTCAATTATATGTCGCCTGGGCACTGCAACCGATAAGAGAAAAATGGCCTGAAACTATCATCTATCATTATATGGATGATATTTTGTGTTGTCAACAAATTCCTTTTGAAGCGCATCATATACGACAATTAACAACCATGCTAGCAGACAAGGGACTTGTAATTGCACCAGAAAAGATCCAGAGGTCTCCACCTTGGAAATACCTAGGGTGGACCATTGAACAGGCAAAAATTCATCCTCAAAAAATAGCACTAAAAACTCCTCTTAAAACATTGGCTGATGTGCAGACGGTCTTAGGCGACATCCAATGGGTTCGCAATTGCGCTGGCATTACCAATGCAGACATTAAACCACTAACTGAATTACTGCGTGGCACTCAGCCTGCAGCTGAAATTCATATGACGGACAAACACCACGTAGCCTTACAGCACATTATAAACAAACTTACTATAGCCTGGACCGCAAGAAGAATTCTTGAACTGCCACTTTCTTTGCTTATCTGTAACACCGAAGAATCACCTTTTGCCGTTATATGTCAATGGCAAAACAAGAAGGGGGAGATGAAGGGACAACAGGGAATGAACTCTGTGATTGCCATTGACAACAAGAGTAATGATAACTTGCCAAATTCCTCCCTTTTTCAAATTTTGGAATGGGTTTTCTTACGGGTACAACCACGTTGCAGTATACAAACTCGTCCTGAAGCCGTAGGGGAATTAATCCGAAAAGGGAGAACGCAAATTATAGAGCTGACAGGACAGGAACCAGCAGACATCAGTATTCCTGTTAACGCTGTAGATTTAGAGTGGTGGATACGCCACATGCTGGCCATTCAAGAATCTCTGTTAGGATTTAGCGGAAAGGTGCATTCTCAGCAACCTCAAGGGAAATTGTGGCAGATTCTAAAACGAAATCAGTGGCTAGAAAAACCTAAAGTGATTGTTAGCCCGATACTCGAGGGGTTGACGGTTGTCCTGGTTTTGGCTGGGATGGAGTTGATTTTCTTCCTATTAACTGGTATAGTGCTGTGTTTTGGATGTAGTGTGAGAATAATGTTGATGACACGCTGATGTTTTGGTTGTTGCTAGGTATTGTTTATGCTAGTCAAGGACTTTTCATCTTCCCATGCCCTGCCAGATGTGCAGGGGGCTGGGAGGGAGCGCGGCCAGGGCGGCTGGCCCAGCTGGCCAATAGGCTATTCCATACCATATGACGTCATGCTCAGCATATAAGGCTGGGTGAAGAAGAAGGAGGGGGGGCGTTCGGAGTGATGGCGTGTGTCTTCCCAAGTAACCGTTACGCGTGATGGAGCCCTGCTTTCCTGGCGATGGCTGAACACCTGCCTGCCGATGGGAAGTGGTGAATGAATTCCTTGTTTTGCTTTGCTTGTGTGCGCGGCTTTTGCTTTCCCTATTAAACTGTCTTTATCTCAACCCACGAGTTTTTCTCACTTTTACCCTTCTGATTCTCTCTCCCATCCCACCCGGCGGGGGGGTGAGCGAGCGGCTGCGTGGTATTTGGCTGCTGCCAGGTTAAACCACGACAGTCCTTTTTGGCACCCAACGTGGGGCTCGAAGGGTTCGAGATAACGACAGGTTTGATTGGAATGTGCTAGATTGAATTTATAGCTGTTACTGCTGTTTAGCTATTAATTCGCAGGCTCTTGTGCTTGCCATGGGGCTTGCTTGCCTTAATGTGTATTAGAGTCTTGTGCTCGTTAGTGGCTGCTTTTTTTGCTCTCGCTGCTTGCTGTACTGCTGCACTGCTTATCGTCTTACTGTGCTGTGCCTGGGAACGTTCTGATAACAGCAATGGGGATGCGCCTGGGCTGGCAGATGGCCAGGGCATCGCTGCTGTTTCTGTGCTGCTGTGCTGGACAGGCTGGAACTCCAGTGTGAGCTCAAGTCGAAGGGACTGTGGCCTGTGGCTGAGTCCATGCGGGACAGGACACCCCGAGGCGTCTGTGACCGAGGATAAGCCCATGCCCAAGCAGGTACATCTTGAAGCATCTGTGGCCGTGATTATGTCCGTGCCGCAGCAGGTATACCTCTGAAGGGATTGTGGCCTAAGGATAAGTCCACGCTGGAGAAGGTACACCTCGAAGCATCTGTGGCTGTGGCTAAGTCCATGCTGCAGCAGGTACACCTTGAAGCGTCAGTGGCTGTGCATGAGGCCATGCTGGAGCACCTCAAAGCGTGTGGCCGTGGATAAGCCCATGACAGGGGAGGTACACCCCTGGAGAGATTGCAGCCATGGGTAAGGCCATGTTAGAGCAGGTTTACTTCTGAAGGGACTGTGGCCCATGGAGAAGGCCACACTGGGACTGGTGCACCTCGAAGCAACTGTGGCTGTGGACAAGTCTGTGCTGCAGCAGGTATACCTCTGGAGAGACTGTGGCTCATAGGTAAGGCTCCACTTGGAGCAGGTACACCCTAAGGGACTGCAGTCTGTGGATAAGTCCAAGCCGGAGCAGGGGCAAGGGGAGGAGTTCATTGCAATGTTAAACCCTATGGTCTGGTCCAAAGGGACCAGGGGTGGAGATTGTAATGGATATACCTTTAAATTGTTGTAACCCATGATTTGAGTTGCATGTTATAGGAATTACTATAGCAGGAACCACCTGAACCAACGGAGGACAAACTTTACAAGAAGCAGCGCAGGTGCAGCAGTGACCTGACCTGAGCTGGCTTTGGTGCCCAGTAACTCCATGCAACACACCACCTCTGCTGACCTGAGTGACCACCATAACAGATGGAGCCCAAAGTCATGGACTAAATGAACGCAGTGGACATTTTGTGGACATTTATGGATATTTTATGGACATTTTACAGGGGTGGTCCATAGACTAAGGGAATGATATCTGTGTATTATATCAAAAGATGGGAAGGGGGATGGTGCGTAATGAGAATGTATTGGATAGTGTGGGACCTGAGCATGATGTAAATAGTATGGAATAAGGGGTGGATACTGTCCTGGTTTTGGCTGGGATGGAGTTGATTTTCTTCCTATTAACTGGTATAGTGCTGTGTTTTGGATGTAGTGTGAGAATAACGTTGATGACACGCTGATGTTTTGGTTGTTGCTAGGTATTGTTTATGCTAGTCAAGGACTTTTCATCTTCCCATGTCCTGCCAGATGTGCAGGGGGCTGGGAGGGAGCGCGGCCAGGGCGGCTGGCCCAGCTGGCCAATAGGCTATTCCATACCATATGACGTCATGCTCAGCATATAAGGCTGGGTGAAGAAGAAGGAGGGGGGGCGTTCGGAGTGATGGCGTGTGTCTTCCCAAGTAACCGTTACGCGTGATGGAGCCCTGCTTTCCTGGCGATGGCTGAACACCTGCCTGCCAATGGGAAGTGGTGAATGAATTCCTTGTTTTGCTTTGCTTGTGTGCGCGGCTTTTGCTTTCCCTATTAAACTGTCTTTATCTCAACCCACGAGTTTTTCTCACTTTTACCCTTCTGATTCTCTCCCCCATCCCACCCGGCGGGGGGGTGAGCGAGCGGCTGCGTGGTATTTGGCTGCTGCCAGGTTAAACCACGACAACGGTATATACAGATGCGGGAAAACGTTCTAGACAAGCTGCATGCGTATGGTGGGAAACAGATCAATGGTGCAAAAAGATTTTGCAAGGGCAAGCTGGAGATACCTTACAGACTTTAGAATTAATGGCGGTGGTATGGGCATTAGGGAACTGGCCTGATCATCCTTTGAATGTGGTGACTGATTCTCTATATGTAGCTGGGCTTATACCAAGAATTCAAGATGCGCTGATTAGGGAAACAAATAATCCTCAGCTAGGGAAATTATTTATTCAATTAAGATCGACCATCTCCCAGCGAGTGGCTCCGTGCTGTGTTATTCATATCCGTAGCCATCAACGGGAGTTGGGTTTAGGACAAGGCAATCAGATAGCGGACAATCTTGTCAGTCCAGCGTGTCATGTACCACCTGTAGATAAATTTTTACAAGCTAGGCAGGGTCATGAAATATTTCATCAAAACGCAAAGGGTTTAAGAAGGCAATATGGGTTATCAGAAAATGAAGCTCGCTCTATCATACAGGCCTGTCCCAAGTGTGGAAATCATGGACCTGGAATAGGGCTGGGTGTTAATCCAAAAGGTCTCAAGGCTTTAGAGCTCTGGCAGACTGACGTCACTCACATTGCTGAATTTGGGCAGCTCAAATATGTGCATGTCACCATAGATACATTTTCTAAAGTAATATGGGCCACGGCTTTATCGGGTGAGAAGGCTCATCATGTGTGTAAGCACCTCCTTGCTTGCTTCGCAGTGTTGGGTGTGCCAGAACAACTGAAAACAGACAATGGCCCTGCTTACACCAGTCAGAAGTTGAGAACCTTTCTGATGAGATGGGGGGTCAAGCATATTACTGGCATCCCACGCTCACCGATGGGGCAGAGCCTTGTAGAACGCACGCATCAGGTATTGAAGGACTATCTAGCAAAGCAAAAGGAGGGAGAAAAGGACCCGCAGATGAGACTGCATAAAGTCCTATTTACCCTAAATTATTTGTGTCTGATGGGAGACAGAGAAGAGCCATCGATTATAATACATCACCAAAACCTTAAGTTTAACTCTCATACAACGCTTCCGAAACTAAAAGTAATGTATCGAGACCCAATCACTGGCATGTGGCTGGGCCCAGTTTCGGTAATATTTAATGGAAGAGGATACATGTGTGTTTCCACAGATAAGGGACCAATATGGGTGCCTAGCCGAGCGGTGAAACCTGCACTCTCACAAGAAGAGGTTACCTGGGCAAACAAAACAGATCAATCTGCGTTTTGTTTTGTCTCTTGCTACGGCAACTGAGCCTTTCAGAACCTGTTTGGTGTGCCTGGTTTCTGGGTAGAAGAGTTTATGTGTTGCATGAACCTATCCGATCATGGTGAGTCTACACATAAACAATTACAATGGTTAAAAAACCATGTAAGCATGATACCACAAAATCATGGCATTTTAGATGAATGGCTCATGAATATTTTTAGAGAGTTGCTGCAATGGCTGATAGCTCTGATAGAAGAAGGTTTGCATATATTGATTATCATCTTAATATTGTGCGTATGCTTTTGTATTGCTTTTAGTTGTATAAAAAAGGCTGTATCGAAAGTAGTAAATCAGGCTTGGATTGTTCAAAAACAAAAAGGGGGAATTTGTGGAGGGATTTTTATTAAATAAAAATCATCCTATGAACATTCCAAGCACTGAGGATTTGTTAGTAATAGTATAAGGCTGCTAAAGAGCAATTGTAGTTTTAGAGTCTCTGAAGTGATAGTAGAGTAGGAAAAACAGGCTGAGGAATGTAAATATCAGGAGATTATGTAACGGAATGCAGGCGCAGGAAGCGTTCGCGTGGACACCTGCTTTTGACCAATCTGTGTATGTTAAGATTCGTGTGCTTGCTGACTGTAAACCAATAGAGGATTCATAGATGCGCGTGTTAGTGTGGCTAGCTTATAAAAGTAGCACAATATCTTGAAATAAAGGAGAATGACCATACCCACATTGGGACTCCTCATTACTCCGGGAACGCGCTCCCACTCCGACCCATGGTCACTCCAGCACTGGACTACCCTCACCAGGAAGAATTTCTCCCCTTTGCCCAACAAGTTATCCCTTGCTGCAATTTATGATTGCTGCCTCTTGACCTTTCACCATGCACCTCTGAGAAGAATCTGTCTCTCTCTTCTCTACAACCACCCTCTAGGTCATGGAAGACTGAAATTAGCTCCTCCCATGCCTGAGCCTTCTCTTCTCCAGGCCAAACCAGCCCATCTACCTCAGCCTCTCCTTTGAATGTTGTTTGCTCCAGCCCCCAACCACACTGGTGGCCCTTCCTCTGCTGGACTCGCTCCAGTTTGTCCTCATCCCTCTTGAACTGGGTAGGCACAAAGCTGGATCCAGCATATTTCAGAAGTTCAAATAAAAGTTGAACATAATTTCCTATTCTTAACACATATTTATTCTAATGTCATAACAAGACACATTGCCACAATGTTAAAACAGCTTTTCTAGATTAAGAGTAACAGCAGATTATCAAAAGATGTACCAGCAGCTCCAAACACTGAAGCACTCTGATCTCAATAATAGATACAGGAAACCAAAGTTTAGTGACCCTGACCTATTAGATTGCCTTAAACCTAAACTCAAGGTATGATGTTATCCTGGGCTGTAACTTTGAAATGCAATGGACTGACAATGGTGGTGTGAATTTAGCACTATGTATTTCTTTGCACCTGTGCTTAAACAAGCAAGTGCCTACTGCCATATCGAGATGAATAGTCATAGATGTGACAGAAATATGAAAAGGAGAGTTAACTAATGGCTAGATATCAAATAACAAGTCTAAAGCAAAAGCCAACCTGCAAATAGGCAATTAAAGGTGTTTCTTTGAAAAAAAAAAACTCAAGAGCTCTATACTAGCTCACTTTCTAAAATTATATTCAGGTCCAGTTAAAACTAACATTTTTAGAAAACAACCTCACACATTCATCAAAAGTGAATTTTGAACTGCAGTCCGTAAACTGCAGCACTTTCATTGTAATATCTATTTGTAAAGGTTTCTTAGCGCTTTCGATTAGCTTTAAGTTTCCTGATGTATCACCCCAACAATGTCAGGGTAAAAATGTTACTTGTGAGAAAGTGACCCTCAAACTTTGAACCTAATCATAAATACTACAGTTCTCGTACATCTCTGTTTCCTTTCCTCTTCTTATTTCTTACTCTCATTCATTGTGTTATGCAAAAATTACATTATAAACTCTGTAAGACAGTGTTGGTCTGCTTACAGTTGTTCTGCTACGTAACCAGCACACATTTCAGATTAAGTACAAGTACAAAATAAGTAAATAGTAGTTAATTTTATTATAAACATTTTGCATGCTGAACCTGGGTATTTTTGTTTGTTTTTAAAGAACTCTGGTCTAACAATCCTATCGAGTACTAGTAATGGCATTGAGGAAAATCACTAGTGGTTGGAATTACACAAGCAGGCTGATCCACCAACTTCATCTATGTGTGTGCAATATCACCAAATAAGTGTCATTATGCAAACTCTTGATTATTGGCACAGTTGAAATTAGTATCTATGACGTATAAGGGTCAGATTCTGACCTCAGAACAAAGAGACTAAAGTTGTAGAAAACTATATTGGCATAAAACTGGAGATTACAGAATCTGTTTCATTGAGTTTAGAAAAGGATTTGATAAAGGATCTTAACATTCACTATCAAACATGTTCTTACATATCAAGAATGGTTCACAGTGGCATATATGCTATGCCATTCTACTTTTATGTTTAAGGTGAAAAACTGGTGACTGATACCACAGATCCTTCTCAGAGACCATTACAATGCGCAGCAAATGAGAAATCAGGACTCAGAGTTGCATTTTGTGTTGAATTTGAATACAATGCCTGAAGAATCAGATGGTAAACTATTTATAGCACTGCTACGCTTTGATTTTTCCTATTTTCAGCCTTTTTCCTAAAATAGAGTACAGCCCCAAAATAGCTGTTGCAGACAGAACAATAGTATTGCAATGCAACACGGTGCAGTGACCCAATGAATATCTGATGCTCCCGTCAAGCAAGAAACTTGCAGTTAGAGCAGCAACAGCCATACTGCCCCTTTTGTTCTTTCTAGCAAGAGGAGGAGGAAGAGCATCATAATCTGCCATAAAATATCTTGGCATAGCACTATTTAGTGACAACTTGACCAAAAAAAGATGGAGCACACCTCACATTTGAGATAAGGAAACTAAAAAAAGGAAATAAAATAATTAGAATGGTATCAATGCTTGCATTTTTATGTCTGTTTAGAGAGAAAGATCTTTAGTCAGAAAAAGGCTTCATGCTGACATTATCTGCATTTTTAGCTAAATTCTGGTGATATTTACCACATCAGTGGTAAATCATATCTCCAAAACTGAACTGTAGGACCTGATAAATAATTTACCAGTTTGCAATGAATAACTGAAGAATAAGCTCAGTAAGGTAATTAATTATTTCCCAAATCTCTACACTGGGTACAGAACCTAAGATCCAGATCTCCAACATGTACTATGTAACAGTACAGAATGATACACATCATTTAATGTCCTCCTATTGAAGCCAATGGCAAAAGTTCCATCTCCTTTCAACCTAGTCAGAATTTTAACCAAATACTAATCCTAAATTAATTGTTTCTGTAAAACAGAAATGAATTGAACTCATCTGATGTTTTGAAGGCAGAAAGCCAAAGATAGGAGAAAAATTCCTAGCAGTTAGAAATTTTTCAGTCCCTGTATCTATTTGCCAGGAAGAACAGTACGCATGAGAGATTAGACTGGCAAGTCCTTTTAAAACCTTGCTGCAATTACTTATCTACATGAGGGAAATGCCAGCATACAGAGTCAGTGTTCATGAATGCTTCAGGAACTCTATTAACAAAAAGTTTGGTTTATAGTCATGCACTGCAGTATAAATGACATAGGTATAAGACTTATTTTGAATCATTTAGAGGATTTCCTGTCAATATTAGAAAGGGGCCATGGCTTTTCTGCATGTGATGTATCACATTCACAAGAGGATTTCCCAGCCAAAAAGGTATGACAAACAATCTATGCATACGTATGATTTCATCTTGTGAATTAATTCTGCTTGTTCATGGCTACACTGATTTACTAGAATAATTAAAAAAATTGGGGGATTTTCACTGTAATATTCCATGCTATGGGGATTTACAGTATAACAGATTCCAGGCACAGGCTTCAGCCTACTGCAAACATTCCAGCAAGGAGTTTAATTTGCTTTTTTATTTCATAATGTTCAAGACAGACAGTTCCGCTTCATGAGGAAAGAATCCATTTTCAGTGGGCACACATCTTTTAAATATTCTATAACTTGATTTTGTTACTTACTATTCTTACCACTGGAGAAACACTATTCAAAAGAAAAAGTTCTATGTCTTTAGTACACTGTGGACAATGCATATTGTGTTAACAACTCTAAACTTAATTTAGCACAACAATTCTCTACAGATGCATTCCATTCTCGTATTCTGTATAATAGCATTATCTTAGGAATTAGCACTCAATGGTAAACAAAGGTGTTTATTCCTACCAGCAGGAGCCTGCCAGGTGACTGGAATCTAGTTTTACATTATGCTCTGTATAGTCAAAGTCTAGAGCTACACTTATTATAAGAAAATAAAAATCAGAAATTTATTTTAAAAGCACAGTTAAATAAACTTCTGCTAATCCAGATTATGCTGTTCTTATTACTTTCATAAACTACTATTTTTTCATGACTGTATTCAAATTCTATGCCTCAGAAAATCATTCTTGGTGAAAAGTTCCTAATCCAGTCATGATCATCTGTAAGAATAATAAAAACAAAGCATCTATAAATCAACAGCCAGGAGTTATATTAAGGAAAGGGTTACATCTGAGATCAGAGTGAAGTTGAATACAAGGACCTTGAAGACACGTGTTGAAGTATCTTCTCTCCAGAATACAGAGAGCTATATATTGAAATTGCCAGGGAAAAGTGTCTGAAAAAAGTTTTAAGTCTGAATAGAAGTTTTGATTTTAAAAATAAACAGGAATGAAATGAAAGGGATGTTCCTCCAAGGCACTATTATCATACTAACATGAGTACAGGTTTAGTTCTTAATGTATTAATAACACTGAGCAAAGAATTTATTTTATTTGACTTCTTACAGCACAGTCCCACAGAGTTTCATACATCTATCTGCTCTGAGCACAGAGTCCTTCTGCATCACTGAACCCTTATAGACTGGGGACTTCATTTTGAAATATTCATCTCCTTTTAGTCCTTGCTTGTTTGTCAGATTGCAAGAAATACAAGTAGATGTAAATCAATAGAAAATGTAACATGTGTCAGTCAAAAGTGAAAAATCATGTTAAATAAGTCTACAGATAGATACAATATAAAGAGAAATTAAAATTTAAAAAATGATATTTTCAGAAAATTGTTCTTGAAAACAGCTACTTAAGCTTTTCTAAAGGGAAATCATACCACACAAATCTAATGAAATTCTTTGAAGGGGGTTACATGGTTCTGATTTAGCTAATAACCTGCTTGGACTTGGGGAAGGAAGGTTTTCTGCCAAGGCTTTTGAGAAAACTAGGAAGATACAGAAATAAGAAAAGGTCTTTGCATAAATAAGTAATTAGTTAAAAGAAAAGAAACAGAAGATAGGACAGAATGGTCAGGCTCTGCCTTGGAAGAAGATTATCATTGGAGTTCCATGGGAATGTGCACTGAGGTCCTTGCTATTCAATGAATAGAATAGAATAGAATAGAATAGAATAGAATAGAATAGAATAGAATAGTTCAGTTGGAAGGGACCTACAATTATCATCCAGTCCAACTGACAGATCACTTCAGGGCTGACCAAAAGTTGAAGCATGTTAGTAAGGGCATTGTCCAAATGCTGACAGGCATGGGGCATTGACCACCTCTCTAGGAAGTCTGTTCCAGTGTCTGACCACCCTCTCGGTAAAGAAATGCATCCTAATGTCAAGTCTGAACCTTCCCTGACACAGCTTTGAACTGTTCCCACGCGTCCTGTCACTGGACACCAGGCAGAAGAGATCAGCATCTCCCTCTCCACTTCCCCTCCTCAGGAAGCTCTAGAGAGCAATGAGGTCGCCTCTCAGCCTCCTTTTCTCCAAACTAGACAAACCCAAACTCCTTAGCCACTCCTCATAGGACATGCCTTCCAGCCCCTTCAGCAGCTTTGTTGCCCTCCTCTGGACACATTCGAGCACCTTAACAACCTTCTTAAATTGTGGGGCCCAGAACTGCACACAGTACTCAAGGTGAGGCCGCACCAACGCTAAATACAGAGGGATAATCATCTCTCTTGACTGGCTGGTTATACTGTGTTTAATGCACCCCAGGATGCGGTTTGCCCTCGTGGCTGCCAGGGCACACTGCTGACTCCTATTGAGCCTGCTGTCAGCCAGCACCCCCAGATCCCTTTCTGCAGGGCTGCTCTCCAGCCACTCCTCTCCCAATTTATAACTGTGCCCGGCGTTACTCCGTCCCAGGTGCAGAATCCGGCATTTGGACTTGTTAAATTTCATGCCATTAATCATTGCCCAATGCTCCAGTCTATCTAGATCCCTCTGCAATGCCTCTTGTCCCTCAAGAGAGTCAACAGCACCTCCCGGTTTGGTATCATCAGCAAACTTGCTAAGGGTGCATTCAACTCCTGCATCCAGATCATTGATAAATATATTGAACAGAACTGGCCCTAGAATTGGGCCCTGAGGAACACCGCTCGTGACTGGTCGCCAGCCAGATGTAGCCCCATTCACTACAACCCTTTGAGCTCTGCCCTTCAGCCAGTTCTTCACCCAGCACACCATGAACCCGCTTATCTCACAGTTGGACAACTTATCCAGAAGGATGCTGTGAGGGACAGTATCAAAAGCCTTACTAAAATCCAGAAAATCTACATCCACCACCTTCCCTTCATCCACTAGGTAGGTGACCTCTGTGAACCTGTGTTGACTGTGCCTGAGGATTGCATTGTCCTTGAAATGCCTTTCAGTAGTACCCAGTATGATCTTCTCCATAATTTTTCCAGGAACTGAGGTTAGACTAACAGGTTTGTAGCTTTCTGGGACTTCCCTCATGCCCTTCTTGTAAATTGGAATAACATTGGCTAGCTTCCAGTCAGCAGGGACCTCCCCAGACTCCCAAGACCTTTGGTAGATGATCGAGAGGGGTCCTGCCGTAACATCCGCTAGCTCCTTCAGTACTCTGGGATGAATCCCATCAGGCCCCATGGACTTGTGAACATTCAGCTGATACAGCTGGTCCCTTACAATTTCAGTGTCCACAAATGGAAAGTCACTGTTCCCACACTCGTGGTCCTCCGACTCAGGGGACCGGGCAGCCCAAGGTCTATCAGTATTCTTAAAGACTGGGGCAAAAAAAGCATTGAATGCCTCCGCTTTTTCTTCATCCCTATTTGTCAGGTGACCATCTTCAACAAGTATCCGTCCAATGTTTTCTTTAGACCTCCTTTTGCTATTAATGTACTTAAAAAAGCCTTTCTTGTTGTCTGAAACAACACTGGCCAGTTTCAACTCTAATTGAGCTTTGGCCTTTCGTGTCTTCTCCCTGCATATATGAACCACAGCTCTGTAATCTTCCTGCGAAGCCTGACCTTGCTTCCAGAGATCAATACAATTTCTTTTTCCTCTTGAGCTCCATGAGGAGTTCCCTGTTCAGCCAAGCTGGTCTTCTGCCCCGCTTGCTTGACTTGCGACACAATGGGATTGCCTGCTCCTGTGTTTCTAAAAGGTGGTTCTTACAAACTGACCAGCCCTCAAAGGCAGATTCCCGGGGGACACTGCTAAGTAGCCCCCTGAATAGCTTAAAGTTTGCTCTCTTGAAATCCAGGGTAGCAACTCTGCTGTCCTTTTTTCTCATTACACTGAAAGTTTTAAACTCAACCATTTCCTGATCACTGTGGCCAAGACAGCCACCTACCATCACATCTCCCACGAGTCCTTCTCTATTCACAAATAGCAAGTCTAGGAGGGCATCTTTCCTAGTTGGCTCACTGAGTACTTGTGACAAGAAGCTATCTTCCACAAACCTCAGGAATTTCCCAGACTTGCTTGACACAGCAGTATGGTATTCCCAGTTGATGTCTGGGAAGTTGAAATCTCCCATAAGGACAAGGGCTACCGAGCCAGAGATTTCTCCTAATTGCCTGTAGAATAACTCATCAGTGCTTACATCCTTGCTGGGCGATCGGTAGTAGACACACAGTACAGCATCTCCTTTGTTTTCCATCCCCCTAATCCTCACCCAGAGGCTCTCAACCACATCATCCCTAACTGTAAGGGCTGTACAATCAAACCTCTCCCTTACGTATATTGCATCTCCTCCACCTCGCCTGCCCTGCCTATCCCTCCTGAATAGCCTGTAGCCCTCCATCCCAGCACTCCAATCGTGGGACTCATTCCACCAAGTCTCACTAATACCAATGATATCATAGCTCTGAAGTCCTAAACAATCAATAAAAAGAAGACTGAGCAATGAGATGACAAAGTTTGATGATGATACTAGGTCACAGTAGTAAAAGTAATGGCTAACTGTGAAGAAGAGCAGAACACAAGCACAGGACTGAGTGACCAGATAATAAAATAGCAGCTGAAATTTAATGTAGAAAAATGTAAAGTGATGCACGTGAAAAAAAATTCTAACTTTACATATAAATAAAGAGCTCTGAACTTACCATTACCACTCAGGAGACTGTGGAGTTAAGACTCCCTGGAAACATAACCTCACTGCTCAGTAATGGTTAAAAAAAGCAAATGTTTGACATTATTAAGAAAGGAATAGGAAATGAAACAGAGCACATCATTATACCACTGTATAAATAAGTGTTCAGGCACATCTTGAAACACTGCATGTAGTTCTGGTCTATCCCCATTTCAGAAAGAACTTTATAGACTTCAGAGAGGTTCAGAGGTGGGTAACAACGGTGATTAAATGTATGGAAAAGCTTCTTTGCAAAGAGTTGCTAAATAAAATAACAATAATAATCACACTCATAAGCAGCATAAAGAGATAGATTAGACTGATCCAAGAATCATTCGAGCTTGGGAAGAACCTCAGGTGGTGTCTAGTCCAACCTCCTGTTCAAAGAGGGGCCAATACTGAATTCAGACTAACATGCTCAGAGCTTTGTCCAGTTAGGTCTTGTTGGGTCATTCTCCAAGGATGGAGACCGAACAGCCTCTCTGTGCAACTTGGCAATGCTAAGTTATCTTCAGTGAAAGATGTTTTCCTCGTATCCAGTCAAAACCTCCACTCTTTCCATTGAAAGCCATTGAACTGGCTCATCTTTATCAATATCTTTAGTCTCCAAAATAAATATAAAAACTATGGGGAGGGGTCAAATGAAGATGGCAGGAGTAAGATTCAAAACAGACAATGGAACAAGAGTCTGCACACAGCTGGCTGAATTGTGAAACTCTTGCTGAGACTCTTGCAGATTATGAAATGTTATGCTTTTTATGTGGGTTCAGGGAGAGACTTGGCATATTCTTTCACAGAAGAGTAATCCACTGAAGCTTCCTAATGAATGCTTAGGAGACATGATATTTGGCTAAATTAACCCTTGTTCTCACCTGACAGCTATTCTTACATTAATGTTCTTTTAACTAACAGTTTCTGGTAACACGTACCTGCCATTGGTGGGAACTGTAGATTCCAATTTTTCAGATCAGTTTTTCTCCTTATTAATTCTATGTAATGATAGCCCGTCTCTCTACCCAGAGCTTGTTTACACAATGTGTATCAAACAAAGTTCTTCACGGTTTTAAACATCATGATTCTACAATCTACCTCTGATAAACCCACCTACGCTGGCTAGAGACCCAAAGCACCAGCTCTCTGTCTCTATCAGACATTAAAATAGATGTACAGCAGGCAAGTGAGGATTTGTCAAAAATACCATCAAGGCTCATGAGGCATTACAAATAATGGTTCTGATGGGCAAGAAACCTCTTTCATGAGCCCTCAGGCTGTTATGAAAGTCAAATTTAGTGCTCTCAAACACTAGGGATTAATGTTACTTGCTACATTGAGACAAAGTGCTCCTAAAATCTCCCCCAAGCACCTCCATCAGTGCACTTCATGACTATTTGCAGCAGTATATCACTCATTTGGTACTAAACTTCTCCTGAGTATATTTTGCTGATCATTAAGAAGTGTCCCAAATGTTCTGTCTCATACTTTGCATCAGCTGACTCCAGAGTCTAAACTCATGTAATTTAAGCCATTTCACTTGGGAAGGGGGAGGGAACAAAAGATAAATCCCCCAAACAAACAAAACCAGAACAAAACCCAAAAATCGAAGACCACAATTCTCCATCTCAGAGAAATTTTGCTGTTTGTATGGCTTACTAACAAGAAACAGACCTTGAAGTTAAAAGCTGCAAGTTAAAATATTTTAACATCAAAACTCAAGAGCCAAAATATGAATGTACCATAATTGTCTTATAACGGACATGTCTGCTTTTGTCATGGTTTAACCCCAGCCGGCCACTGAGCACCATGCAGCCGCTCGCTCACTCCCCCCACAATGGGATGGGGGAGAGAATCAGAAGGGTAAAAGTGAGAGAACTCGTGGGTTGAGATAAAGACAGTTTAATAGGGAAAGCAAAAGCCGCGCGCACAAGCAAAGCAAAACAAGGAATTCATTCACTACTTCCCATCGGCAGGCAGGTGTTCAGCCATCTCCAGGAAAGCAGGGCTCCATCACGCGTAACGGTTACTTGGGAAGACAAACGCCATCACTCCGAACGTCCCCCCCTTCTTCTTCTTCGCCCAGCCTTATATGCTGAGCATGACGTCATATGGTACAGAATAGCCCATTTGCCAGTTGGGCCAGCCGTCCCGGCCACGCTCCCTCCCAGCCCCCCGCGCACCTGGCAGGGCACGGGAAGATGAAAAGTCCTTGACTAGCGTAAACATTACTTAGCAAGAACTAAAACATCAGTGTGTTATCAACATTATTCTCATACTACATCCAAAACACAGCACTATACCAGTTAATAGGAAGAAAATCAACTCCATCCCAGCCGAAACCAGGACAATGATGGATGCCATTAACATTGTTATTTTATTTTAGATAATAAATCCTGACAGTCTAATCAAATGTGAAAAATGAAGCAAGAAAATAGTACAGACACAAGGAAAGTGTCCTGGTTTCGGCTGGGATAGGGTTAAATTTCTTCCTAGTGCTGTGTTTTGGATTTAGTACGAGAAGAATGTTGATAACACACCGATGTTTTCAGTTGTTGCTAAGTGCCCTCCTAGTCCAAGGATAGCTCCCGTGCCTACTGACTGAGCTAGGTACACAAGATGGGAGGGAACATAATCGGAACAGCCAGCCCAGCTGGCTAATGGGGTATTCCATACCATGTGACGTCATGCTCAGTATATGAATGGTAGGCGTGATCCAGGAAGTAGCGATCGCTACTTGGTTATCGGTCAGCGCGGGTGGTGAGCAATTGCATTGTGCATCACTCATTTTGTATATTCTATCATTATTTATTATCATTATTTTCCCTTTTCTGTTCTATTAAACTGTCTTTATCTCAACCCACGAGTTTTTCTCACTCTTACCCTTACGATTCTCTCCCCGTCCCACTGTGGGGTGGGGGGAGTGAGTGAGCGGCTGCGTGGTATTTGGCTGCCTGCCAGGTTAAACCACGACAGAAAGACAAATCTGGAGGAACATTTGTAGCTAGGGAGAAACCACTATATTTTGTAGAGTCCATGAATGATATGTAATTCCTCACAGTGGTTATATTTACTGAGCTGGCCATTGACATTTTGAATTTTAGGAGCATAAAAAGCTAGCTGAAGTAATTTCAAATTAGGATGTGATTATCCTTCCCACAGTATGTTTTATTTTTATCAACTGAAAGCAATTCTGAAAGTTGCTGGCTCAAGATTTAGTTCAAAGATGGGAACATACTGAACTTGTGTGGAAAAGGAAGGTTCAAAGATGAAGAGGAAAGAAAGGAACAAAATGACTCAGGCCAGAGCCAAAAGCTATAAAAGTCTCTGCATAACCTGGTTTGGGGTTTTTTGGTGGTGGTGGTGGTGGGATTTTTGGTTTTATTTTTATACTGAGTGGTAAAATTTGAATAACTCAGTAGACAGAAACACGAGAAATCTGCCAGAGGTAAAAACACACTAGAAAATAAATCTCTTTCCCTGAAGAGAAAGATTTTATTACATTGCCCTGTTTTCACTTGATTGAAAGGTATTCCAAAAGAGGCATCTATGACATAGGGAAGAGCCATATCTTCTAATTTTACCAAAGATGTTGTCCGAACCACCTTTGAATACTACAGACAACGCAGTCTAAGAGCTCCACAAAAATCTTCCATTGCATCAGTCATTGCATCATTTCAGGCCCAACACTACTGAAAGGAGTTGCCATATAAAAGAAAACACAATAGCATTAGTTATGAAAACGCAAGTTTGGGGGTTGTGGTGGTGGTGGTGGTTTGTATGGGGGAGGGGGGTCCTAAAAAAGAAAAAAAGAAAAAAGAAAAAAAAGAAAAAAAGAAAAAAGAAAAACAGAAAAGATTGAGACCTGGGGGAGAAGGAAGAGCTATTTTCCCCAAAACAGATGATTCTGGAGAACCTCTAGCTTCACTGAAAAACACTTGTCACTTCAACAGTTTTTCGTCTCCAGAAGCAACTTTGAGTCTAAATAAACAGTAAAGCCAAGTACTTTGAAGAACCTTGCAGAAGAGGAAGCAGTCTAGCTGAAAACTGAGTTAATTGTGTAATGTTTGTCACAGAATAACTTTAATTCCAGCAGAGGAAGTAAATCGTATATTAGGAGTCAAGTCCAGATTTCCAAAGGTGAATCACCAAATTTCATTACAAGCAGAACTGAATATCCTAAAAAGCAAAGCATGTACACATATGTGTTTACTCCCCTCATAAGAGCTGTATTCTTAGTTTAAATTTATCAGATTAAGCAGATTTTTTTTGAGAATGAAGACACAATCTCACATTGTTTTTTTAGTTTCAAGATACTCTCTCCAAAGGCTTGATAGTATTAGAAGAGCTGCACAGGATGACGCAAACATATTTGGCCAATACAGTTTCTCCACAGCATTTAAAAATCTAAATGTGCAGACATTGCTGGAAAATTAAGAGATCAAGCAGGCAAAAAAATAATCCAATACTACCTTAACATCATTTATTTTCCTCTTCTTCCCCCTCCCAGTAGCTTCGCAACCACTTCATAATAAAGCCCAAAGTGGAAAGAATCTATGTCAGGAAGTAGACAGGAAAGAGGAACAGAATTTTCTAATGCAGAAGTGAAGAGCAAGTAGTGGATATTCATTGTCTGAATGTAGGAATGTGACTTAAATCAGGAACCTAGATTCCTTACCTATTCAGCAGAGAAAAGGGCACACTCCTATTTTAGATACTCTGAATTGCCCAGTCAGTGGGAAACACAAGCTCGCAATCTGGGCATCTGAACAGCGTATCTCTGGTATGACTGCCAAACACCCCCTTTGCATCCCAAAAGCAACTGTATCCCAAGCAGCTCTGCTTTGATACCTAAAAGTTCTGCCTTCATTACTTTTTTATCTGTTCATGGGAGCCATAAACAAAATTCCATCATTTAGATAAATTACTTCAGCAGAAATAGCAGCTAGCTTGTCAGGTTGTCAAATGAAACAATATTAAGAAGCCTATGAACTACATATCCTGTATGTCTGGAAGGCCTAACTGTGAATCCAATAACAGAACCACAAACTAGAAAAGGGTCCTCAATTTTATCTTACTGTTAAGGATTCTGTTAATCTTGCTCCGTGATCAAATTGTCTTCTACTACCACCGCAGCCATATAATTCCTCTCACAAAGTAATCAAAATCAATTGTTCCAACTCACCTAGTTGGAAGTCTGCTCTGAAATCTCACTTCCCTGACAGTCATCTTATTTTCAGCCTAAATTTATTCCTGGCCACTCCATTCTATTTATTTTTGTACTGATACTTCCTTCAGTTTAAGCAAGATCTTAATCCTTCCTGGTTCCTAGACTTTATTTCTCCATTGCTATCATTTTTAATCTCCTCTTTAACAGGTTTTAGCAGCATGACATCGTATTACTGGTCCACCACATACTTCTCCCAGTATGGATAAACTTTTTTCAAACTTGAGTAATGAGAAATGTATACTGTATTCCAGCTGGATGGTTTTCCATTACACAAGACAACAGTATTCATTTCACCAGAGGAAAACTTTGCCTTATGCATTCTAGAATCCCATTTTTCTTTTTCACGGTAACCTCACATTGTTAACTATAAGTCAACCTGTGACCTACTAAGAGACTGAGGTCTGTCTTGTCTTGTGTACTTTGAAGTTGATAAGCCTCCAATTTATAGCAGAAATATTTGTTATCAAGTCCCCTACATGCGTGACTTTTTATGTCAAGTTATTAAATTCCTTCCTGTTTCAACTAGTCCACTAGGCCACTAACATCTTCTTGGGAGATAATCATAGTCTTCCATTTATTGATGATGCCTCACGACTTGAAATAAATCAGGTCAACCAAACCACAAAGGAAATCTTTGTGTAACTTCCCACCAACCTGATAGATACCACTCCAACAGAACCTGCTGCCTCTCCTTTAGACAGGTCTTTGTCCAACTTGCAATTCTGAAACCAATGTCCTGTTTCGGCTGGGATAGGGTTAAATTTCTTCCTAGTGCTGTGTTTTGGATTTAGTATGAGGAGAATGTTGATAACACACTGATGTTTTCAGTTGTTGCTAAGTACCCTGCTAGTCAAGGACATTCAGCTAAAACAAACAAACAAACAAACAAACAAACAAGCGTTGGGAGGGAGCACAGCCAGGACAGCTAGCCCAGATGGCCAACGGGGTATTCCATACCATGTGGCGTCATGCCCTAACTAATCAATGTGTATGGGACATCATATCAAATGTTTCAGTCTGACTAGATTAAGTCTACTGCATTTTCTTATCTAGAAAATGAATTAGGGAAGAAAGCGAGCAGCTTAGCCAGAGCACTCTATTGCAAAGCAGTGATGCGTTTTAATATTATTTTCTTTTTAACTCCATATTTATTTTTTTCTCCTTTAAAACATGTTCAGTGAACCGTCAGACATCATACTGCCCCCACTCTAAATGACAGGAAGCCCGTAATAACCTTTTTAAAACAGCAATAATTCATAAGGGACAAACTTTCAGGCACAACAAGCAAAACTATCACTTTTTTTCTTTAGAATAAGAAATACACATTGGACAGATCTACTTGTTAGACATGAGGAGGAAGCAGAATATGGTAGGAAAGTAGGGGTATGATTTTGCCTTTTTGTACACTCTAACATTTCTTCTGTAGGATTTTTATTCTAAAAGGATGTTTTCGTTCACTGTTTAAAATTTAGTTTTATGGTTTTTTTCTTCTCAACAGTATTCTTCATAATTTAAAATTTTCTCATATAGCTGAAATCTTAAACTTTTCTTGCAATAAAAGCATTAATAAGAGTACATATTTCCGATTTGGTCATTTTACAGCCTATACACAAAATTTAGATTCAACTTACTTAAAAAATGTGTATGTATGTCTTTTCACTGTTTTTCATATGGATGCCAGTACATCATAGCATTCTTTGCATGCTAATACTATGTACTTCCCTATTTCAGCATGTTTGAATACAAGGTTAACTTGAAAATTCCTAGGTTTATCTCAAACCCAAGAATTTGTAATTACAGTTCCTTAGTGTCCGGGTTTTGGCTGGGATAGGGTTAAATTTCTTCCTAGTGCTGTGTTTTGGATTTAGTACGAGGAGAATGTTGATAACACACTGATGTTTTCAGTTGTTGCTAAGTGCCCTCCTAGTCCAAGGACAGCTCCCATGCCTACTGACTGAGCTAGGTACACAAGGTGGGAGGGAACATAATCAGGACAGCCAGTCCATCTGGCCAACAGGGTATTCCATACCACGTGACGTCATGCTCAGTATATGAATGGTAGGCGTGATCCAGGAAGTACCGATCGCTACTTGGTTATCGGTCAGCGCGAGTGGTGAGCAATTGCATTGTGCATCACTCATTTTGTATATTCTATCATTATTATTATTATTTTCCCTTTCCTGTTCTATTAAACTGTCTTTATCTCAACCCACGAGTTTTTCTCACTCTTACCCTTCCGATTCTCTCCCCGTCCCACTGAGGGGGGGCGGGGGGAGTGAGCGAGCGGCTGCGTGGTATTTGGCTGCCTGCCAAATAATTCCTAAGGAATTCAGTTCACCTCCAATTAGTAATATATGCCTTCCACATGAACTCTATTTAGATATTACTTTGCAGGAAGTTTTATGTTATGTGTATATTTTGACAATTGTACATCTCTACAACAGCCGATTTCTACTCTGATATGAATAGATTGCGTTTGAAATATAATTTGCTTTCAAATTGTAGTATAAATTTGTCAACAACGATATGTATAATAAACATAATCATAAATGTATTTTCCTTTTTTATCACTCACTGGTGATCCAAATCCCTTATAGGCACTTGATTGTGCTTTGGCGAAGGCAGTCCAAGAGAACAGATCATATTACCTCACAAATTTCAAGTGGTCAGGTTTTAAACCAAGTCTTTCTCAGATTTCAGGTGGACAAAAAGGTCTCAGCTATCTGACAGCTGTAAGTGAAACATTTAACTGAATACACCTCTGGCCAGTCTAAGCCTTATATTGAGTTAAAGAATAATACACAATTTTAATTGGAGTGTGGCCTCTTTTCCATTTCAGTCCAAAATGTGAGCCACATTAACAGATTTCCTGGGGAAGCCTTCTTTAGACCTATACAGATTCATATTTATGAGGCAGAAGAGTAAGACTCAAGAGTTAACTAAAGCATATTTACAGTAAATTAAGCTGTCTCAAAATACTATTTGTATAATAAAAGTATTATAGCAAAAGTATATAATCAACTGCAGTGCATGCAGTACATGCAGCAGGCTTAAATCCATGCTGTTTGATGAGTGATTTAGCATCAGTGAATAAATTGTCAGCATCAAACTACAAATTAAACTTGTCTCTTCAGTAAGCTTTTGCAAACCACATGAGGTTCAAGAGTTACAGTTTGGCCATTTCTGACACAAGCAATAACATCCTTATGCTTTTCATCCCAGCAGTGAAAGGGGAGAGATTGGTAGTCCCATCTATTCAGCCCAGCGTAGGGTTTATAAAAATCTAAACATTGCTGCAGTTTCTCATAGACAATTGTAATCGTACCACTCAATGGATGAATATTCTTTTCTATCATTTTTAAGACTTCTATAAACACAGATACATACCACTTTTCAGTTTAATGTCTTCTTTTCTAAAAGTAGCTTACCATTTCCAGATTATTTTCCAGTTATTTTATACATCTGAGTCTTAATGAAAAGAGAAAGGAGGAAAGCCGAAATGTGGTTTTCACCATTGTGCTGGTTTTGGCTGGGATAGAGTTAATTTTCTTCATAGTAGCTAGTATGGGGCTATGTTTTGGATTTGTGCTGAAAACAGTGTGGATAATACAGAGATGTTTTCATTATTGCTGAGCAGTGCTTACACAGAGTCAAGGCCTTTTCTGCTTCTCACACCACCCCACCAGCAAGTAGGCTGGGGGTGCACAAGGAGTTGGGAGGGGACACAGCCGGGACAGCTGACCCCAACTGCCCAAAGGGATATTCCATACCATATGACATCATGCTCAGCATATAAAGCTGGGGGAAGAAGAAGGAAGGGGGGGACGTTCGGAGTGATGGCGTTTTGTCTTCCCAAGTAACCGCTACGTGTGATGGAGCCCTGCTTTCCTGGAGATGGCTCTGAACACCTGCCTGCCGATGGGAAGTAGTGAATGAATTCCTTGTTTTGCTTTTCTTGCACGTGCGGCTTTTGCTTTACCTGTTAAACTGTCTTTATCTCAGCCCACGAGTTTTCTCACTTTTACTCTTCCGATTCTCTCCCCCATCCCACCGTGGGGGGAGTGAGCGAGCAGCTGTGTGGTGCTTAGTTGCTGGCTGGGGTTAAACCACGACAACCATATGTCACAGTGAAAATGGGAACTTTTTTCCTCCACTTCCAAAGTTCACATTAATTAAATAATGAAACAAAGAAAAAGAAAACACAGCTAAATGTCAACAGGTTTCATTTGCATGACATTTGACGTGCCCTCCTGTGTCAACATAAGGCCTCAATTATTTTCAGACTGCATTACCTGTCACCTTTAATAAAAGCTGTTCAAGCAGGGAGAGTTGCAGCATGTGCTGAATTTGGCAATGGCATATCAGCAATTTATCCTAAGACCTGCAAGTGCAGGACACAAGGAAGGCCCGCTCCAAAAATAAATTTCCAAGTGACTTCCACAATAGATTCCTTTCTGCAAATATTCAAAAACTTAAAATCGGAGAACTCGCTCTAAAGAGGATAGAATTGGGGTCATACTGTTGCCACAATATCATCCTAGATTCTTTTTCTGTTTCAAAAAATAAAATAAAATGAGACCTGAATTATGGGATCATAACTGCCTATTTTGTATATGTTTAAATTCAGTATCCCTTTGTTTCAAAGCAGCAAACAGAAGTTACTTTAAGCATTGTCGTGGTTTAACCTGGCAGGCAGCCAAATACCACGCAGCCGCTCACTCACTCCCCCCACCCCACAGCGGGACGGGGAGAGAATCGGAAGGGTAAGAGTGAGAAAAACTCGTGGGTTGAGATAAAGACAGTTTAATAGAGCAGAAAAAAGGGGAAATAATAATGATAATAAAATATACAAAATGAGTGATGCACAATGCAATTGCTCACCACCCGCGCTGACCGATAACCAAGTAGCGATCGGTACTTCCTGGATCACGCCTACCCTTCATATACTGAGCATGACGTCACATGGTATGGAATACCCCATTAGCCAGCTGGGCTGGCTGTCCCGATTATGTTCCCTCCCATCTTGTGTACCTAGCTCAGTCAGTAGGCATGGGAGCTGTCCTTGGACTAGGAGGGCACTTAGCAACAACTGAAAACATCGGTGTGTTATCAACATTCTCCTCATACTAAATCCAAAACACAGCACTAGGAAGAAATTTAACCCTATCCCAGCCGAAACCAGGACAAGCATCTTCAACAAAACTTCCAATCTTCACTATGCCACAAATCTCATTGGTCATACACAGGTCATTGAACACGGAAGTATTATATTTAAAAAAGATTGTGACTGTAGGCATACGTACAGAGGAGCCAAGCCTACTGTTGAACTTCAATAGTATCAATACTCCTTGTGTCCACTTATAAAAGTCTCTGCAGCTCTTAAAACAGAAATTTAGTGCTTGAGCTCTGAGTTTCCAGGAGCACTGAATGAGCACAGAGGAGCAGATTTCTGGCACTACACATAGTGCTGTATAGAAGTGTCTATGACTCAACACGGGGGCAGGAACATCTCCTAATCATGCTGTGTTCACCTGAGAATCAGGCAATTAACTGCTAACATGCCATTTCTCAAAGCCAATAAATAAAAGTGCTTACAAATATCATCCATTTTACATCCACTGAACCCATTTCATACAATAACACCGCAAATTTATTTTTTCTAGAGATTTGTTATTTTAAAACACATTTTAAAAAAAATCAATTTACTGTGGAGAGAGGGAGGAGGAGATGGATTGTTAGCCATTTGGATAGGTTTGAGAGACAAAAACGTGCAAGATCTGGACACAAGTTTGTAGTGCCTTATTGCAGAGCTCAAGATAAATTGCTTATCTCTGTCCATGCAAACATTACTTATATTGACAAAATTTTCACCTACTGTGAAACTGGCACTGTACAAATTCAGTCCCATAACTAAAAATATTGTCCTTTTCCAAAATTTAAGATTTCTTTAGCAATAGTATGCAAACTTCCAGAAATGAAACTCTTAGAAAGTCTCATGTATCCATTTATGCACAGTTAAAATGTTGAGGCAAGGTTCCCTAAAAACATTACACAGCAAGAGGAAAAATTCTTCTTATCGATTCATATATAAGGCTAGTAGGGGAAAAGATAAGACTGCGTGGACAGCATTACCATTGGTTTAGACACGGCTATCTGTTCTACATCTTTCCTTTAATAGCTGCATGTTGTCCCGCCGTTTAGACCTCTTTGGCTGAGACTGCACTTGACTGAAAGCCAGCATGCAGGAACTCATTTTAGGTAGAACACAGTGATTAAAAAAGCTAAACAACCAAAGGTAAGTGTGGAAGGGAGACCATCCTTTTGGCATCAAGTTTATATCCACCCTATATAAGTAGGTTGGGCATTCAATTGTACGACTTCTGTTTGCCACAACCAGGCAGCAACAAGTAGGAAAATGATATTTTTGCCCTTTTGGAATGAAGATTTTGTGTTTCTCAAACTTGATCATTCTCAGTACAGACACCTGTGCAAAGCTGCTTAGGGGTTTTCAAGGCCACATAAAATGTACCTTCTTATGTCACAAATTGCTCCCTTTCTCTTCTGTAAAATGCCAACTAAGATACCTTGCCAGACCTTTGACAAAAAGCAATAAATCAGTTTTAAAAATATTTTAACCTGCAGTCTACCAAACCCTGAGGGCTTTCTTTTGCCAGACCTTCAAAGCATATTGTAAAGCCAATAGATACTTTTCCTGAGGGAGTGGTTTTGTTCCAGGGGAAAGAATAGCATTCAGCTCTGTGAAAGTAGTATTTTAGTATTCTCGACCATATGATATTTACTTTACTGCACTATTAATTTTTTTGTTTTTCCTTAGTGATACTGTGATGGATGAATTGCACCATATTTATTCTTTCAGTTTATGCATCACAGCTAGTTTTCAACACTCTTGGAGCCAAAATAATGTTCTCTCTCCCAGACTCACTACTTTTACTGTGGTTTCCCTATTACATCTCTATTAATTGATTTGGCCTTAGAGCAATACAGTGGACATAATTTTTTTTTTAATTACTTTATATTTACAATTTAGAGGGCTTGCTCATGGAGAAACACAACCAGAGGAGAGGTTAAAGTTAAAATAGGGCCACATACAGAAACTGGAACAGTAGAAAGAATTGTTATGCAGTGAGAAACAGAATAAGAACATATGGTTGACTAAAGGAAAAATGAACAGAGACCTAGTATTTGTGAACACTGGGGGGGAAGGCATGATTAGGGAAGAAATATCAGATAAATTTATTCCCTAATTTGCATCCCATTTTATCTTGACTATTCTGCTGACTGATAAAGTCCATTAGGCAGCAACTCAGCAAATGACATTATGGTCAGCACAAGCTAATAAATCAGCATATATTTAATCTAATTAGATTTTTCTTATTAAATATTTTTGCTCAGTTTCTCTTTCCCTCTTCCATATGCACATACTTTTGTACAAATATAAAATCCTACAGTTGAAGAAAACAGGTGAAGATTTAAGACATATTAGCTACAGTTAGCATGGTGAGTCTTGTAATTGGAACAAACAAAACATGGCAGTTTGCTTTCCCAGGGAATTATGCAAGTCACACTTCATTCACTGTGCAGCACACTTGAGATTGATGAGCTTGCTATGACAATATAAAAGCTTTAGAGGTTCCAGTCTCTACCTCTGCTGCTGACAACTCATCCAAGAGCATAGCATTGTGGATTATTTAATGTAACAAAACAGGAATGAAAGAAACAGTAGAGAAGATTGTCAGTAGGAAATCAGAAAAAGGCAGGAATTTCACATCTCCGAAATATCTTTTGCAAAGGCTGTAGGTAACTGTTGAGAATTCCCGTGTTATTAGCTATTGAAAAGGTGCAAGACAAGAGTGATCAACTAAACTCGACACACAAAGTAATTGAAATAAATTACAGAAACATAGTTGTGTTAATTTCTGTTCATCCATAGAGGAATCTCAAAGTGCTGACTTTTAGTTGAGTAGATCACATCTGTTGTCTGTTATTTTAACTACTTTAATTAAATCTTTGTACCAAAGTGCAGATGAAAAGTAAGAAGCAATCATGAAAATAGCAGATGCTTGTAAAATAGCAACAGTTCTGATCAGACTTCTGATCCAGTGCCTGATTAAGGAAATGTAAATGGTTAGCTGGGACTGCATCGCTACTCAAGGTACTGCACAACCAATGAAACCAGAGGACAGTTTGGAAAATATGAAGAAGCACCTTCATTAGAAGTTGTCGCGAGTGAGTGGTTTAGAGGCCGCTTAAAAAATCACCGTCACAGAAACTAGCAGAAAGTGATTTTATTAGAGATTTATAAAGGTGCGACCTAATAGAATTCGATGGCAAGGTTCACTCTATTACTTATTACATGGGTGAAACATACAAGGGAAAATCATCTAAGGGTTTATATTTCAGGGACAGTCTAGGTTTCATTCACAATTTAGCAACACTTAATTATCAACTAATCATTAACAAACTTTAGTAACGCCTAATCATTAACTATTCAATATTTGCAAAATAGGTTAGTAAGTCTACTACAATCACAACTTAATTACAGATTATGCTTACTATTAGTTCACACACACAGAGAAACATATATATATATAAAAATATACAGAAGGTATACCTGTTAAAAATTCCCCTCGATTTCAGTGAAGAAATATTCACGTCGAATGTCTAGGCATTCCCTCTCAACGGGCGAAGGGTTGAGCTTCGAAAGGGACTCACCCAGGACCCAGTGGTCCTCCGAATATCATAGGCCTGAAAGATCGCAAGCTCTGAGAAGCGTCCCACTCAGAGGGAGATGCTGGGTGCAGCCCGCTGCGGTCCAGGAGAGCTCAAAGGGCCTCACTTAGGACCACCGTTTATAGGTTCGCAAGATGGTTGGCTTTAGTCATCCGTAAATTTCCATACTGGCCACAGTCCCAGGTGGTAATTACTAAAGAATTCTCAAGGTTTCGGTGTTGTTCTGCTGGACACCCGGGCCAGACAGTAGGAGGATGTTCCCAGCCTCAGCTATGCAGAGTTTCTGATACAGTCAAGGAGCGCTCAACTGCCAGACTCAATACACCAAGGCCGAGGTTTCATGGAAATTTCTGAGATCAACAGGCGGCCCAGATCAACAAGTGGCCCAGGGAAGAAGGGGGGTATGAATGCACCACCACAATCCACCCCGTGACTAAAGTCAATCCATCTTGATCACAGAGTGGCGGTGTGGTCGCCTCTTGCCTCTGTGCCTATAAACAGATCAATGTCATATTCCAATTGTAATTTGAGGGAAATTTTTGGTTGGTATACTTAATTATTAATATACTTAACTATTAAGGTTTTATTAAGTACAATTAAGCAAGGTTATATATGCGAGGAGGTTTTGGTATTAGTGCCATTTGTTTAGTTATTTTCCACACTTTGACACATAAAATAATGTTCAACAATAAGCATAGCAGAATAGAAATTAATAAAATTGTTATGGGATGTAAAACCCAATTCAAAGTTCCTGTTGCTGTTGGTGACCATTTAAATAAAACATCCCACCAGTGATGTTCTCCATCCTTCTTCACCTTTTCTAGGACATGATGTATCTTCTCGGCATCATGATGGACTGTAATCAGAGTTCTTTGTCCATTGTTTCGAATCTGGTTTAGCAATTGACTTAGGTCATCATGTTGTAACAGTTTTCGTACTAATGTAAGATTCATTCCGATGGGGGTAGGTAGTAGATCTTGATAAGAGGTATAGCTTGATTGTAGCAACTGATGGGTTGTAACGGGAGCTGAATAGTTGAAGTCGCATCCCATAATCTTAGTAAAATTACAAACACAGATATTTGAGTGGTTAGATGTTTCCACAATTACGTTATCTGTAAATATAGAATCACAAAGCGTTCTCATGCAAACACATGTATTTCCAACATATATAAGTACAGTTTCAGGGGTTTCATCAGGATGTATTTCAAAATTACAAACATTTTGTTCAATGTCAAGACAAATGTCTTGAGCTTTGATGGTATTGCTTTCACAAATGAATCCCTGTTGTTCTCGCACAACACATGCATCAACATCAATAGTTTGCCATTTATTCCCGTTTTTTTGGGCCCATACTCTATGTTCTAACGGGTAGAGTACCGTTCCATTGTGATTTCATCCCAGCGCAATGATTGGGTATATGATATATACCGAAGCATTGCGTATTGTCAAAACAAAGGCTGTGACTTTGCTGTCAGTGGAGTCATAAGTAAAATTGACCAGACGCCACCAAGATTGAAATTCTTTTTCAAATTTAGTTGCATTATCCCAAACTACCTTTCGGATTTCAGTGGGCAAGGTGCCCTCATCACCTTCCCTTATAATAGCTGCCACGGTAGATTGTATCCATAATTGAGCCTGGATGCAGTTAAGAGCTAGAGAAATATTATTTTGAATTGTGCCAAATGTATTTGTGATTAGTTGGTAGTCCTTTTCATTAATTCTTTCCCATGTAGACAATATATTAGCCAAAAGCCACTGGCTCGTTCCTAATGCTGTCAAAGATGATCGTAATGGGTGTTCTAATTTATGTAAATCACTTTTTGCCAAATTTATTTTGTTTGCTTAAAACTTCAGCATCCATGCTGTTCAATATTCCTAGTCCCATTCCCAGGATGCCAGTTACATCTCTCCTTGATCGTTTTGGAGAGGTGAGGGTTCGTCCATGTAGCCACGCTAACCATCCTGTAAAAGATGTATTCAGGAATGGTGAGCAAGCAGGTTTAATTGTAGAGATATCAACTTGCATTGATAGCTCCACTCGTTTTAGAGACCACAATGGATTAAATAGCACCTGCTGTTGTCCTATGTTCTTGATTATATAGGGACCAATGTTATAAATGTGAGGAGACAGTTTGATAGGAGGCTGAGTTGGTGAAAATGGTTGTGCGGTATCAATCCTGAATTGAAAACCTAAGCTGGAATGAGAGTTAGGGTTTGTCCAAAGACACATTACAAGTACTGAACGGGATATAGTAAAAGTATACCAGCATTCTTGTTTAAAAGGACAGGTATATATGTTGTCTTTTCCTTCAATGTTGTTTACAACAATGTGTAAGGTTGCTGTCATACATTTAGTATGATTTTCAATTCGGCATCCTATCGAAATGGTGTCTCCTTTGGTTCCCTTTAAGGATGGAATTTGTTGGTTTTCATTTTCATCTTTAATAATCCATTCCTGCCTATGAAAGGTGATGTTATTGTGTAGTGCTATTGCAGATAAATTTAGATTAGATGTAGGTATGTTAAAAGACACATATGCATCAATCCACGGCCACCCTGTCGTACACAAATTCCAAATTTTTCGTTCACTAATCATAAAATCAAACAATAGTTCTACACCACGATTACCCCAAAAGCAAAATGCGAGTACAGGTTGTGTGAAAGTGAAATTGTACCAACAATCTGGTTCTGGTGTCTTATAGCAAGACTTCTCATTGTTTTTAGGTTTAGAGAAATTGGTGTAGTATATTTTAATTTTAGTGGATTTTCTGTGAGTAGATCCATTGATTACACGGCACCCTATTTTTATTTCTTCCCCTGGTGTGGCTTGAAGTGATAAAATTTGATGAATGTTATTATTATTGTGAGATATCTTAATTTCTTTCTGGTGTAGTGTCTCCCATCTCCATTCATCTTTTGAATATGCCTCGTTGCCATGTATAACTAAAATAGCAAGGTTCAAGTTTGTCTTGTCTGTTGGTAGGGTTCCCATACTTCCAGTGTAATTTAGTAATGCATGGTCCCAGGGATCTTGTGTCTGAACTAAAAGGATTATACTTATCTCGACTAAAAGGAAAAATAAAATTGGGGTGGGGAGATGCTGCTGCTGTTGTTGTTGCCATCGGTATAGGTTCATCTTCTCCTGTTAAAAAAAAAAGAAAGAAGACGTTTCGGTGGGGAAGGCCGAACGGGTTACCCCTTTTAGAAAGAAGGAAAAATCCATCTAGTACTGATTCTATGTTTTGCACCACTGCTATCAGTAGCTTCCCAAGCCAGTGGGCCACGGGGTTTAGTTAAAGTCATAGGCACAGTTCCAATTTGTGGTAAATTTACCATAACGGGTTGTCCTGGCTGTAATGTTAGCAGACATTTTCTTTCATCAGTAGGGGGAATATTAGATTTAGTTTTTACAAAGAATGCTCAGCTCACAGGGCTTCCAGTGGGTCCGTATCGATTGTTTAATTGATGGAGTACTTTGGAAAGTCGTGTATCCCACCGGACTTCATGTGGCTTAAGGCTCTTTTTTAATAAGCCATTAGCTCGTTCTATCATCCCATTTGATTGGGGGTAGTAGGGGGTGTGGAATACCCATTGAATTTCTTTCTGTTTTGCCCATTCTTGCACTTCCCTATTTGTGAAATGTGTGCCATTATCACTTTGGATAGCATCAGGAGTAGGTAGACTAGAGAACCAAGAAGATAGTCCTCGTACTGTGTTTTTCCCATCAGCTTTTCGGCATTTAGTTGCCATAAGCAAGCCGGAGACTACTTCTACCCCTGTGAGGATATATCGATATCCTGCAGAAGATTTTAGTGGCCCAATGTAATCAATTTGCCATGTAGACCACAGAGTCTTTCCCTGACTGATATGTAAGGGGGGTGCTTTAGCAGGGTGATTCGTTTGTAATTTTAATCTACATTGAGGGCATTCTGTAAGAATAATTTCACAGGTTTTCCTGTCTAGGGGCCAACCCCTACTTTGTGCAGCAAAATAAAGTGCTTCTTTACCTGTATGACCCAATTTTTGATGTAGCCATTCTCCCAATCGATACCACTCAGAATTTAAGGAATTTCCTATTTTTATTTTTCTAATTTTTGCCAATTCATCTACCTTTTGATTCCAGTTTGTGGCTGGTTCATTATTTTTGGCATGAGCTTTCACCCATCCCATCTTGAATGGAGTGTTTCTGGCTATTTTAAGGAATAGTTGCCAATCTTGAGATCTCCAAACTGGAGATCTATTTACTTCCCAGTTCAGGACTTCCCACTGACAAAGCCACTGCGTGGCACCTGCCCACACGGCATAGGAGTCGACATAGATAACTTTTGCTCCGTTTTGTGCTGCTAGAACAACTGCCCTTAATTCTCCTACTTGTGCACTACCTTCACCTTCTTCTATGATTTGTTTGCCAGTGTTGGTGTTTAATGCAGCAGCCTTGTATTGCCATCTGCCATTTATTCTCCTTGCTGAGGCATCGGTAAACCAAATATCTTCTGATGGTGTTCCCTCGGTAAAGGGAGGTGCATTTAAAATAGGTGATGGTTTAAAAGGTTGTTGTAATGCTAATGGGTCTGCATTTATAGGCATCTGTAATTTAGAGAGTTTAGTGTGTCCTTCAGTTAATCTCATTTCTTCTGCAATTCCTGTCAAATAAGCATACCATTTCCTAATTGTAGGCTTTTGTGCAATTCCTTCTGGGGGGGCAGTCCCCTTTAGAACTGCTTCTAATAAATTAAATGGACCTCTGGTTTGTACAGGTTGTTCCCGGTGTATTTTCTCAGCTTGTTTCACTGCTCAGACTAAAGACAATAGTCCCTTTTCCCACTCGGAATATCTCTGTTCTGTCTCTTTAAATGCAGTCGAACTGAACATCAAAGGTCTTTTTGGTCCATCAGGGCCAGTTTGGAACAGGTTACAATAAGTACCGTGTTCAGCAAAACCCCATTCTGCTATAATAGGGTCGTGAGGGTGTACTGGTCCCAATGATTGATATGCTTTTAATTCCTGAATTAGAGTTTTGACTGCCTCTTCATGTTCTGAATTCCATTCCCATGATTTTCTTTTTCGTAAAAGTGAATATAGTGGGCGAGCAATGATAGAAAATCCAGGTACATGTTTCCTCCAATATCCTAAAGTACCCATAAGCTGTTGTAATTCTTTCTTAGACTGGGGCATCCGCAATTGTTCTATTCTACTTAGGGTGTCTGGTGGAATTGTTGCACTACCTGCAATCCACCAAGTACCCCAAAATTTTACCTCTTTACTTGGTCTCTGACATTTCTCAGGGGGAATTTCAATTCCTGCGTTATGTAACACTTGCCATACTGCTGTTGCTGCTTCCCCTACCTCTTCAGAGGAATCTCCTCCAATTAGAATATCATCTATATATTGGTACAGTTTCACATTCCGGGGAAGTGAGATGGTTTGTAAAAGCTCAGCAAGCGCAGCATGAGCGATTGTGGGTGAATGTTTATACCCCTGTGGGAGTCTGTTAAAGGTGTATTGTATGCCATCCCAAGTAAAAGCAAATTTCTCTTTATCTTTTTCCTGTAAAGGGACCATAAAGAACATATCCTTTACATCTAGTGCTGCCATCCATGGGTGTGCGGCTGCTTGTAATGTGGCTGTTAAAACTGCAATATTAGGTACGGCAGCTGTTAGCGGAGCTGTGTTGGCATTTAAGCGCCGATAATCAATTGTTAATCGCCACCTCCCGTCTGGTTTTCGCATTGGCCAAACTGGTGAATTATATGGGGAGTGGGTTCTGGAAATAATATGCCGCTTTTCCAAATCTGTTATTACTTCAGAGATTCCAACTCGTGCCGCAGCAGAAATCGGATACTGTGGGACGTTAGTGATTTTTGAATCAGGGAGTCAGGAGCTGCATGGAGTACGCGCACTATCATTTCCTGATTTTTATCAGGGATAGGGGCGACATTTGAACTGAAGGACCACACGCTGCCGTCCGGCAGACACCAGGTTCGACCGTTCAAAACATCGAAACCTAAAATATTTTCATTGTGATCTTTAATTGCAAAGCAAGTAGAAGATACATGTTTCTCACCTGGGAGCCATAAATTAACTTTTGCAGTTTGGCACATAACACTTGCTCTGTTCACTCCAGTGATTTTAACTCTTTGCCGTCCGGGTCGTACACCCAGCTTCTCGGCATCTTGCTGTGTTAATATTGAAATTTGTGCTCCCGTATCTATTAAAAAATTTACCAATTGTTGTCGAGGACCAACTGGAATTAAAATATATTCTGCTTTAATGATGGGTCTAGCCTCATATTCAGAGGAATCTAAGGGGAACAAGGGGTCATCATTTCGCTCATCATAGTCATCAGGATCACCACAAATATTGCCATCCAGTTCCTCAGGGGATACAATTAATTTCCTAATCTGTACAATGTCAGGGGGATTGGGAGCCCGCATAAGCATCGGCTCGATCTTTTCTTCCAACTTTTGTGATTTCTCCTTTTCTTCCTGTAACTGTTTTTGCAGCTGCTCGATTTTCAAGGACAGTATTAATTCAGCTTCCTTTCTGCCTTCTATTTCTTCTTTCAGGTCCTGCTCCCTTCTATTGTTATTCTTTTTGTACTGATAAGCAGCTTCCAAACAGGTGCCTAACATTTTGCAAATAATTCCTTTTCCATCTTCTACACGGCCCCTAGCTACTTCTAGTTGTTTTTCCACAGCTTCCCAATCATGCCAATTATTACGAGCCCATTCTTCTGAGAATTTAAGACTTGGATTTATTCCATGTTTTTGTAAGTAATCAGTGATACTACTTGCCATCCTGCCGACTACGCCAATTTGTCGCGAGTGAGTGGTTTAGAGGCCGCTTAAAAAATCACCGTCACAGAAACTAGCAGAAAGTGATTTTATTAGAGATTTATAAAGGTGCGACCTAATAGAATTCGATGGCAAGGTTCACTCTATTACTTATTACATGGGTGAAACATACAAGGGAAAATCATCTAAGGGTTTATATTTCAGGGACAGTCTAGGTTTCATTCACAATTTAGCAACACTTAATTATCAACTAATCATTAACAAACTTTAGTAACGCCTAATCATTAACTATTCAATATTTGCAAAATAGGTTAGTAAGTCTACTACAATCACAACTTAATTACAGATTATGCTTACTATTAGTTCACACACACAGAGAAACATATATATATATAAAAATATACAGAAGGTATACCTGTTAAAAATTCCCCTCGATTTCAGTGAAGAAATATTCACGTCGAATGTCTAGGCATTCCCTCTCAACGGGCGAAGGGTTGAGCTTCGAAAGGGACTCACCCAGGACCCAGTGGTCCTCCGAATATCATAGGCCTGAAAGATCGCAAGCTCTGAGAGGCGTCCCACTCAGAGGGAGATGCTGGGTGCAGCCGCTGCGGTCCAGGAGAGCTCAAAGGGCCTCACTTAGGACCACCGTTTATAGGTTCACAAGATGGTTGGCTTTAGTCATCCGTAAATTTCCATACTGGCCACAGTCCCAGGTGGTAATTACTAAAGAATTCTCAAGGTTTCGGTGTTGTTCTGCTGGACACCCGGGCCAGACAGTAGGAGGATGTTCCCAGCCTCAGCTATGCAGAGTTTCTGATACAGTCAAGGAGTGCTCAACTGCCAGACTCAATACACCAAGGCCGAGGTTTCATGGAAATTTCTGAGATCAACAGGCGGCCCAGATCAACAAGTGGCCCAGGGAAGAAGGGGGGTATGAATGCACCACCACAGAAGTATTTATGACAGCTATTATAAGCATGTTCAAAAGTTGTCAGTGTTCCAATTATTTTCTATATGCTCCTATTACCTAGCAATCTAGATAGTAATTTTTGTTAATCTTGCAATCTAGATAGTAACAAGCATAGTAACTTTTGATTCTATCAGCAGAAAACACAAAAAGGAAATTCAAGACAGTTATTTTGATTTAATTTTATGACCTGTGATTTTTCAGTCTGAAGTGATCCCAAAAGGCACAGGATGGAAGAGGACTATAAAAGCGACTAAATGCATAAGTAACAGGTATCGTTGTTGTCTCTCCTTTATACCAGTTTAGTTTTGCTTAAAGGTAGGTAAGACGCAGTACCATTTGATGATGTAAGAGAGAAAAAAAAAAAACAGGATGAATAAAAGTTTACATCAGATAGCAGTTTTATGATGCTTACAGCTCAATAGTTTATGGCAGACAATAGTACCTCTCCTTAGTGAGAACCCTGCTAATCCTCATCACAGGGTGGGTACGCATTTGATATAAAAGTAATCTTCAGCCTTGCAAGATAGAATTTAAAGAATTAAAAGTATAATCTTTTGCCCCAAGGAGAATGTAGTTTGAAGAAAAATAGGCAAACATTCAGAGTGTGGAAGGAAAGTGGTACAGCACAGACACTAGAAGAAAACAGTCTGTAGCTGTCTCCAAACTCCAGTTTTGGGTGTTTTTTTGTGTTTTAAACTGATTCTGTGCGCAAATGGAGTGAATTGCTAGACGATATGTAGAGTGAGATGCCGGAACAGCCTGCAAAGAAACTTGGAGAAAGGTCCAAGTACAGCCCATCACTGAGCCATAACATCATGCTGGTTTTGTGATGGTCACCTCCATGCCCCCCCCTCAGGTCTTATTAGAAAGCCACGCATTCTCTGCAAAACATCATTATTCACTGCTTTATCTCATCTCATTTCCTGATGTAGTTTCTCTTTTTTCTTTCCTAAATCAACCCCTTCCAGAGACAGAGGAGCTGCCATTTCAAAAGATGAACACAGAATGAAAGAAAAGAACACAGAAAGCCTAATTTGCTCTATCAAGAGAGGATCATTAAGTAAGAGTATTTGAACTGAGATGATTGCTTTATTTTGAAAACTGCCTAGCAAAACCCCTGAGACTTGAGCCTTTACTGTCTAGATTGTGCCATTGAGCTGGTTTCTCATGAAGAGACTAACAGCTGAAAATTGTTTCTAGAAGGAAGTTTTTAAAGGAACCAAGAAAACTTCTAGCATTTTATTTCCTGAAGCAAAGCAACCACAGAAAAGGCCAGAAGTAGATGCTTGTAGGTATATAACAATATGATTAAAATTTTTCCTCACTATCCATGTGTAAAGTCTTCCCCTCTTACCCTAGTTCATTTGCTCTTATGTTGCTGTTCAGAGACTATTGTTACTAAGCAATATCTAGGTCTCAGCATGTGTCATGTAATGTAGATCCCTGCTGGGAAATCAATGATATGCAATGTTCTGCCCCAGAAAGAGATGGAAGTTGGCTATTAAGTGACACTATTTATAATGAACATGCAGTGAAAAGAATGTGGACAAGAGTGTGATAGCCTTTCTTTAAGTTTCAAACTTCATGTAGAAAACTCAATAATTTATTTACCTAATGGAGAAATTGGGCAGTATTGCCTCTATGTATTTTCAACAGTTCACTTATATTTTGAAATCGGTTTTCTCAAGACTCAGTACTTCAAAATTTATCAGAAGAAACACAGCACATATGCTGAAAAAATATCCCCCATCTCATACAAAATTTGATGTTTTTCTCAATTCCTTGGCCAAAAATATTGAGTATGTTAGTTCATTTTTAAAAATAACGTTGCAATCAGTTGTAGTTTGTGTTTATTTAAGAGCCTAAGTTTCACTTTGATATTGCTGCATTGGCTTTCTTCAGGTGAGCCATAATAATAATTATTAATAACAATTATTATTTTTTATCATCATCATCATCATCATCATCATCATAGGGGAAATTCTAATTGTAACTGCTCAGCAGTGGTAATTTGTAACCGAGGAATGATCTGGCACGGAGGGCAAGAAGGCCCAGCTGCAAGAAGGGGTTAAACTGGCTGTAAGCAGGAATGCCAGAGACAGAATGACTCCCTGCAAGGGAGTGAAGTTTCCCTGGGTGATGAGATAAGAAACAGCCTCATCATTGTCTTGTAGCCGTCCTGGAATGCGAGGGCTCAGGGGCCACCTTTAGGGAGCAGAGCTGGGCTGGGGGGATGGACCCAGGGCCTGGCTGAGGTGCCCCATGCAACCGCTCAGGGGATTGGTGCTGGTGCAAGTGTATATAAGGAATTTGCTTGTGACGCATCTTTGTAGAGCCCATGTAGAACTGCTTATTGCGGTAGGACTCTGCCCAATGCATTGTTCATTAAATTTTTCTTTTATATTTAAGCACAAATGTGTATTTAATTCACCTCGAGGGGTACCATAAAAATTCCCCAACGTTATTATTACATTTTACAGCAAAATGTCCTGATTAGGATGATGCTATATGATCTGGTAAGACAGCTAACAGAAATTGGTTCTGTTTATGCAATGTCCAAAAGAGTTAATCTGTTACAATGTGCAATTGCTTTCATTACCTTTCTGGATCTTACATAGGAAAGGAAGATGACTGGTCTAACATCCTATAAGAGATCCAAATAATGTTCTAAACCAGCGCATAGGACCATGAAATAACTATAAGCAAGTCTGAAAAGCATAGGTGCAAGCCAACAGCTAGGAACCTGGAGCGACTGCAAAGCTCGAAAGTTACACCAAAGAAAGCCTGCTATTCACGAGGGCCACATATCATAGTGAAATTCTGTCAAATTTAAAGACTTCTGATGCGGTAGGTACAGTCTGTTACAGTACCTCTTATTCCATACTGCTCGCTTCTTTAATTCTAAACAATGAAGACTTGTTGCTTAGGAGTTAGGTAACTAGCAGGTATTGTGTTTGCAGGTGTGTAGCATTGTTAGACCCTAGTAATGATTAACCTTGAAATTAAGAACCATAAATGAACGTGGTCCAGACATGGCTCAGAGACAAACCTCGACCTTAGAAGGAAAGAAAGGAACGGGTTCATGAAGAGTTTACTACCCTGCCGACCACCAGAGACCACTCGAGACCCTCAAGAAGACCGTAAAGACTTTAGTGCGCATGTGTCTAGGATGATGTAATATTAAAATTAGTTCTCGGAAATGTAATAAATATGTAAAAGAGAAACTTAAAATATGCATGAGAAGCATGGATATATGCAGAAAGGTGACTAGACCAGGTGTGCTTGATTTGTGGCAAGTCCACCGAGCACCCAGGCCTGAATAAAACAATATCTCTCCTGAGCGTGTGGAATTGGTTACTTGCACGCCGGGCACGAATCCGCTTTTCGGACAACACTTCCATTATTTTCTATTCTGAAAAAGAAAAGGTGAAGTCATTAGTAATTGAGCCTGTTGGTAGAGTATCCTGAATTTAAAAAAAAAAAATAAGGGGGAAATGAGACCAGAAGCAGAGTATAAATAGCAATAAGAAATGCAGATAGATCTGAAAAACAAATAGTTGTCTAGAATGCAGGATCTGAGATTGGAGTGCTAACCCATAGAGCAAGTTTGAGCCCCCTTTATTCCTCCACCTCAGGACTGACAAGGCAGAGGCAGGTTAACTCACAAACTGTCTTTTGGAGGCATCAAAATAATAAGCTATTTTTGTTAGGACTTACTGAAAGTGTGGTGGGCTGGGACAATTTTAATTGGTTCTATGAAGAGACAAAAGGGAGAAACTGGAAAATTTCTAGTTATTCTGCATATTTAAATGTGAAAAATACAAATAACAGAAGTAGAGTATAGAAGGACAAACTGCACCATTTTGTTCCCTCTGAGCTCTCTCTGTACAGGGACATGGGACAAACACCTCATAGAGTCTCATTTGGTCTTTTGGGAATCTTATTCAAGATCTCTCCAAAGCATCAGCTGCAACCATCCCAAAAGTTTCATCAAAAATCTTGGAAACAGGTTTGTCTCCTAGATCCATTTTGAAAATCAAAACATTTACATGAACCCAGCCCCAGCTCTGAAGGAAGAGACCAGCACTTTATGGGGTCTTTTGCTGCACAGGCTTGGCTGAAAATAATGCTGCTTGTCACTTTCTGTTAACTGTGTTCTCAAACTGTATTGAAGATATATCAAAAGACATGTTCTTTGAAACCTGGTGAAGACCCTTTTTCTCTGAGGCCAAAAATGAGAGAATGATATTGTCAAGTGCTTTAAAATCCACAGGTAGATTGATTTAACTCTACAGAAGTGTTACTGAATAAATTAGCATTAATTCAATATGGATAAAATAAAAAGATTCCAGAAACCAGTTTGCTAAACATAATCATTAAAGGAATTGAATGAAAAGCAGAACTTCCCCAGAACTTGGACATTTTCTTCCTTTTTTGAAGCTGGATTTTGGTCTGAATCATATCAAAGTACAAAGTAAAGAGAGAGGAAAAAAAATGGACAAAACAGATTTTCCCAGATCCTGCAGTGCTGAAGGACTTCAGGCAAGAACCTGAAGATTTAACCGGCACTTTCACAGATGTTACTAGGTTTCCCAGCCTCAAGCCACCAGAAGCATCTGCCCAGAGTCTACAGATTATGCAGCTTCCCTGTTCATAGGCTGGCAGGAGGAGAATTTGCAGTGTTCCATCTGAGATGTTACGTAAGGTAACCAAACTCAAGTTACTCTGAATGCAGTGCACTGGGTGAGAGAAACCTAATATTTTGTAGAAAAGCAAGTTTGCTATTAGCTGTTTTCAGGATTATATTTGAAATTTTTCTGAATAATGGCACTAATATTTAAGGAAAGCTGATCATTGGTTTATTCATTAAGGGCTTCCTGATGTACATTCATAGTACATGCTCTCTGCATTTCTAGGATGTATATGTATGTGTACAGACATGTATGTATACACAGGTAGAAGATGAAATATATTGCATGTGTCACAAGGAAGGAAAGTGTATAGCATATAAGAAAAAAGCTCATTTTGCACATAGAGTCACAGCTGTTTCTGAAGCCACTGCTAAAGGAACACAATATAAATTGTAAAACTCCAATAACAAGAGAGCAGTCTAAGAGTTCAGGGATAGTCTTAATTCTGAAATTTACTGCTCTTGTCAGCCTACTCAAACTGTAATAGTACTCAATTGTTACTCACTGTCCTGGTTCCGGCTGGGACAGAGTTAACTTTCTTCCCAGTAGCTTGGGGGGTGTCCTGTGTTTTGGGTTTGGTATGAGAGGAGCGTTGATGGCCCATTGATGCTTTGGTTGTTGCTGGGTGGTGCTTGCACCAGGGAGACTTTTGGTTTCTCTTTTCAGGAGACTTTTGGTTTCTCTTTTCGGCCTCCCATGCCCTGCCACGTGCAGGGGAACCTGTGTGTGTGGGGGAGCACAGCTGGGGTGGTTGATCCAGCTGGCCAATGGGGTATTCTATACCATGTGACATCATGCTCAGTATAAAAACCAGGGGTGTGGGGGGGCTCCCCACCGTTCGTGACATGCGGTCGGCGGTTGGTGAGCACTTGCATTGTGCATTGCCTGCTTTGTATATTCTGCTATTGTTGTTGTTCTCATTGTTATTATTACTGTTCTACTTTGCTTTATTTCAATTATTAAACTGTTCTTATCTCAACCCGCACATTTTCCTATTTGTGCCCTCCCGATTCTCTCCCCAATCCCACCGGAGTGGAGGGGGTGAGCGAGCGGCTGCGTGGGGTTTATTTGCTGGCTGGGGTTAAACCACGACAGTCCTTTTTGGTGCCAAACGTGGGGCAGCGAAGGGTTTGAGATAACAACAGATTAATTAGACCATATTAAGGAATTTATATCTGATAACATATTAATTTCTTCTGCACCATGCTCTTGTTTTTGCTGTACCTGTTAAAGATTGGAGTTGGGTTTTGTAGTCTGCTGTGCTCTGCAGTGATTAATGATGTTTTGCCTGGGAGATTTGTTACTAAAACACTGGCATTGGGGGCTATTTGGTATTTGGGATTTGTAATGAAGCCGTTTCTGTATTTCGGGTACCACCTCATAGAGACCATTAGCAATTATACCTTTTCCTCCAAGAGATTTTTTATGGAGGAAATAGAGAATGGCACCCTCGCTACCTTCCTCTATGATGTCGTCTCCTTTGTTAAGATAACTTGCCAGTACCTTGAACATCCCTGGGTAGTTAAGATACATCTATTGGTACTCCTTGGGAATATTGTTGTGGTTTTATCCAAGGTTAGTAAGCAATTTAAGAATGTCATCCAGAGATCTGCCCCAAGGCTGGATAGTTAGGAGTGGCAGGGTGAGTGGGATAGCATGGGCAAATGCCTAGGACGGTGGGCACACCCAGTGTTCTGGAACTTCACCCCTGAGCAAGTGCAGAATCCTGAAAAATTAGTAGAATATTTGGAAAAAGTATGCTGTCACCCTGGCCATTCTAGGGAGACACAAATCACTGCAATGTGCTGGGGCCTGGCCCACGCCTACCGAGCCCTATTCTCCACCTGCACGGGCCAGTGTCCCTCTGCTCAAGAGGGAAGATATCATGGGTACACACCCCGGGGCACCCTGTGGTTTTACCTGCGTGACCACGGAGAGGACATGAGGAAGTGGGATGGAAAAACTACCTCAGCCCTAGAGGCACTGGTACGTGAGTTGCAAGGAAAAACAACACAAAAGGGGCTTCTTCCAGGAAAACTGCTGCTCCAGTCTCCAGTGAGCAGTTCCCCAGACAGAGTAGAAGGGCTGATTCCACTTCCGACCTTAATAAAGGGACTTCTGATTCATACTTTCAAGAAGTGGTGTCCTGGTTTCGGCTGGGATAGGGTTAAATTTCTTCCTAGTGCTGTGTTTTGGATTTAGTACGAGGAGAATGTTGATAACACACCGATGTTTTCAGTTGTTGCTAAGTGCCCTCCTAGTCCAAGGACAGCTCCCATGCCTACTGACTGAGCTAGGTACACAAGATGGGAGGGAACATAATCAGGACAGCCAGCCCAGCTGGCTAATGGGGTATTCCATACCATGTGACGTCATGCTCAGTATATGAAGGGTAGGCGTGATCCAGGAAGTACCGATCGCTACTTGGTTATCGGTCAGCGCGGGTGGTGAGCAATTGCATTGTGCATCACTCATTTTGTATATTTTATCATTATCATTACTATTTTCCCTTATTTTTCCCTGTTCTATTAAACTGTCTTTATCTCAACCCACGAGTTTTTCTCCCTCTTACCCTTCCGATTCTCTCCCCGTCCCGCTGGGGGTGGGGGGAGTGAGTGAGCAGCTGCGTGGTATTTGGCTGCCTGCCAGGTTAAACCACGACAATTGGATAGCGAATATGATGACCAGGACTTGAGGGGCCCTGCCTCCAGCCAGGTGGAGGAAAGGGACAACCGGGTTTACTGGACTGTGTGGATTTGATGGCCTGGCACATCAGATCCACAGGAGTTGCTAGGAAAAATGTGGAGGGATTTTTATTAAATAACGGACATCCTATGAACATTCCAAGCACTGAGGATTTGTTAGCAATAGTATAAGGGAAAGGGTTGCTAAAGAGCAATTGTAGTTTTAGAGTCTCTGAAGTGATAGTAGAATAGGGAAAACAGGCTGAGGAATGTAACTATCAGTAGATTATGTAACGGAATGCAGGCGCAGGAAGCGTTCGCGTGGACGCCTGCTTTTGACCAATCTGTGTATGTTAAGATTCGTGTGCTTGCTGACTGTAAACCAATAGAGGATTCGTTGGTGCGCGTGTTAGTGTGGCTAGCTTATAAAAGTAGCACAATATCTTGAAATAAACGAGAAAGACCATACCCACATTGGGACTCATCATTACTCCGGGAACGCACTCCTATTCCGACCCATGGTCACTCCGACATCTGGTAGCAGAGGATGCAGAAACATGCTGGGCTCGTAGCCCAGAGGTCTGGTAGCAGAGACTACAATTCTTCCAGACTGCGGTAAGCGCAGCAAGAGAAGGGGAGTGGGAAACAAGCAACTGGGAGTTGTACTATTCTGTCGCTTAAGTAGAATAGATAACGGTGCAGAGTGGCCAACTGCCTCCCAGAGGGTGAGCTGCTATCATGGAGAATGAGGCAGCAGCTACGTTGCTCGCAGGACTACTCTCTAAGAGAGGGATTGAGACAACGGTGAAACAGCTTATCAAGCTAATTAAGTTAGGACAACGTTTGGGACATTTTAAGGACACTCACACGTTGTTTTCTGTGCTTGAATGGAGGGAGCTGGGAGAACTAATGTGGCAGAAGCTTACTGAAGGTGATAAAAAATTGGAGAAGGAGATTAAGTCTGTGATAGACTTGTGGGGAGACGTACTAGAAACTTTAAAAGCTATGAAAGCTGAACGGGAGGTGGCGTGTGCGGCTGTTCAGATGCTGGCTCCGGACCCCATGCCGGAACAGTCTAAGAGCATGGAATCCAAGGCGGGACCTATCGCGCTATTTTTTGGGCTGCCTGCTGTGAAGGGTATGACGGGGTCCACCTGTAAGACTGTTGCCGAATTGCGCGATAGAGTTGAGCAGGATTTAAAGGCGCCCGACAGTCTATGTTCGCCATCTTCCCCGACAATATCATCTGCGCCACAGCAGCCGGAAGTTGCCGGGGCTAAAGCAAAGCAGCAGTGTGAGGCGAAAGCGGAAGAGCAACCGCTGGGCATGAAGGGGGAGGAGTGGCCAGCTCCACCCACCCCCCCAATTCAGGGCGGGGAAACGTGCAGCCCTCCTCCCACTGCCCCTCCTCTCCACCCCCCCTTGCCACTCTCTAATGATTCCTCCGGCACAGCCACACCGCCATCTAGCGGAAAAGAGAAAAATTCAACAAAAAGTATTAATCAGCTGTTAAAAGAGGTTGTGCAACAACTAAAGGAATTAACTACACAGACTCAGCAAAAAGGAGAACCTTGGTCAACCGCCGGTTCGAGAGACAATTTGCCACCCTGTTTCTCTGGACCTACCGCAGCTACCCGTCCCGACCGACGGAGTGGAGTTGTTCGGGATGCTATTTTGGACGGACAGTGGGGGGTTGCATCCAACATTGGCCCCATGGCTTTTCCGGTGGTACAGGACAATGGTCAAGGAAAATGGGAACCGCATGATTGGAAGATTCTACAACAAGCCAAAAATACTATATCGCAGTATGGTGTTAAATCGGAAGCCTCGCGACAAATTGTTATTTGGATTTTTTCTGCTGATTTGATGTGTCCCCATGATTGTCAAAGTCTGATGAGGCTTCTGTTGACACCTATACAGTTTTTGTTATGGGGATCGTCATGGTCTCAGAGGGCAGTGAATGCTGCTGCCCAACATCAACAACAAGGGGATCCATTATATGGGGTCACAGCAGAAATGCTCATTGGTGGGGGACGTTATGCGGATATAAATGTCCAACTAACTTTTCCTGTCAATATGTTACAGTTATCTTCTAAGCTTGCTTTAGATGCGTTTCTTTCCTTACCAGGATCGGAAGGCCCTTCTTTCAGCTCGGTGACGCAAGGTGCAACTGAGAAGTATAGCAACTTTATTGATAGGCTTTGGGATGCAGTAATGAACCACCCAGATTTGGGAGAGAACAATAAACAACAAATGTTTAGAATTTTGGCCTTTGATAACGCCAATAACACTACCAGGGCCATTCTAGCCAGTCTGCCCAAAGGGGCAGGAGTGGAAGAAATGCTTTCTCGGGTGGAAAGAGCAGGGGTTCAAAACCAAAATGAGTCGATGGCAGCTGTGCTGCAAAGTGCTGTCAGAGAAGTAGTGCAACCATTGGCAGCTGTTGTTAGGCAAAAACACTCTCCAGGAATAGTTCAGCCCTTTAAAGGCATCTGCTTTCGTTGTGGGGAACAGGGGCATAACAGGCGAAATTGTCGTGCTACTGTATGGTGTGATTGACTGATGTGCAAATGGTCTTAGGCGACATCCAATGGGTTCGCAATTGCGCTGGCATTACCAATGCAGACATTAAACCACTAACTGAATTACTGCGAGGCGCTCAGCCTGCAGCTGAAATTCATATGACGGACAAACATCATGTAGCCTTACAGCACATTATAAACAAACTTACTGTAGCCTGGACCGCAAGAAGAATCCTTGAATTGCCACTTTCTTTGCTTATCTGTAACACCGAAGAATCACCTTTTGCCGTTATATGTCAATGGCAAAATAAGAAGGGGGAGATGAAGGGACAACAGGGAATGAACTCCGTGACTGCCATTGACAACAAGAGTAATGATAACTTGCCAAATTCCTCCTTTTTTCAAATTTTGGAATGGGTTTTCTTACGGGTACAACCACGTTTCAGTATACAAACTCGTCCTGAAGCCGTAGGGGAATTAATCCGAAAAGGGAGAACGCGAATTATAGAGCTGACAGGACAGGAACCAGCAGACATCAGTATTCCTGTTAACGCTGTAGATTTAGAGTGGTGGATACGCCACATGCTGGCCATTCAAGAATCTCTGTTAGGATTTAGCGGAAAGGTGCATTCTCAGCAACCTCAAGGGAAATTGTGGCAGATTCTAAAACGAAATCAGTGGCTAGAAAAACCTAAAGTGATTGTTAGCCCGATACTCGAGGGGTTGACGGTATACACAGATGCGGGAAAACGCTCTAGACAAGCTGCATGCGTATGGTGGGAAACAGATCAATGGTGCAAAAAGATTTTGCAAGGGCAAGCTGGAGATACCTTACAGACTTTAGAATTAATGGCGGTGGTATGGGCATTAGGGAACTGGCCTGATCATCCTTTGAATGTGGTGACTGATTCTCTATATGTAGCTGGGCTTATACCAAGAATTCAAGATGCACTGATTAGGGAAACAAATAATCCTCAGCTAGGGAAACTATTTATTCAATTAAGATCGACCATCTCCCAGCGAGTGGCTCCGTGTTGTGTCATTCATATCCGTAGCCATCAATGGGAGTTGGGTTTAGGACAAGGCAATCAGATAGCGGACAATCTTGTCAGTCCAGCGTGTCATGTACCACCTGTAGATAAATTTTTACAAGCTAGGCAGGGTCATGAAATATTTCATCAAAACTCAAAGGGTTTAAGAAGGCAATATGGGTTATCAGAAAACAAAGCTTGCTCTATCATACAGGCCTGTCCCAAGTGTGGAAATCATGGACCTGGAATAGGGCTGGGTGTTAATCCAAAAGGTCTCAAGGCTTTAGAGCTCTGGCAGACTGATGTAACTCATATCGCTGAATTTGGGCAGCTCAAATATGTACGTCACTATAGATACCTTTTCTAAAGTAATATGGGCCACGGCTTTATCGGGTGAGAAAGCTCATCATGTGTGTAAGCACCTCCTTGCTTGCTTCACGGTGTTGGGTGTGCCAGAACAACTGAAAACAGACAATGGCCCTGCTTACACCAGTCAGAAGTTGAGAACCTTTCTGATGAGATGGGGGGTCAAGCATATTACTGGCATCCCACACTCACCGACAGGGCAGAGCCTTGTAGAACGCACGCATCAGGTATTGAAGGACTATCTAACAAAGCAAAAGGAGGAAGAAAAGGACCCGCAGATGAGACTGCATAAAGTCCTATTTACTCTAAATTATTTGTGTCTGATGGGAGACAGAGAAGAGCCATCGATTATAATACATCACCAAAACCTTAAGTTTAACTCTCATACAACGCTTCCGAAACTAAAAGTAATGTATCGAGACCCAATCACTGGCATGTGGCTGGGTCCAGTTTCGGTAATATTTAATGGGAGGGGATACATGTGTGTTTCCACAGATAAGGGACCAATATGGGTGCCTAGCCGAGCGGTGAAGCCTGCACTCTCACAAGAAGGGGTTACCTGGGCAAACAAAACAGATCAATCTGCGTTTTGTTTTGTCTCTTGCTACGGCAACTGAGCCTTTCAGAACCTGTTTGGTGGGCGTGCCTGGTTTCTGGGTAGAAGAGTTTATGTGTTGCATGAACCTATCCGATCATGGTGAGTCTACACATAAACAATTACAATGGTTAAAAAACCATGTAAGCATGATACCACAAAATCATGGCATTTTAAATGAATGGCTCATGAATATTTTTAGAGAGTTGCCGCAATGGCTGATAGCTTTGTTAAAAGAAGGCTTGCGTATATTGATTATCATCTTAATATTGTGTGTATGCTTTTCTATTGCTTTTAGTTGTATAAAAAAGGCTGTATCGAAAGTAGTAAATCAGGCTTGGATTGTTCAAAAACAAAAAGGGGAATTTGTGGAGGGATTTTTATTAAATAAAGGACATCCTATGAACATTCCAAGCACTGAGGATTTGTTAGCAATAGTATAAGGCAAAGGGTTGCTAAAGAGCAATTGTAGTTTTAGAGTCTCTGAAGTGATAGTAGAATAGGGAAAACAGGCTGAGGAATGTAAACATCAGGAGATTATGTAACGGAATGCAGGCGCAGGAAGCGTTCGCGTGGACACCTGCTTTTGACCAATCTGTGTATGTTAAGATTCGTGTGCTTGCTGACTGTAAACCAATAGAGGATTCGTTGGTGCGCGTGTTAGTGTGGCTAGCTTATAAAAGTAGCACAATATCTTGAAATAAACGAGAAAGACCATACCCACATTGGGACTCATCATTACTCCGGGAACGCACTCCTATTCTGACCCATGGTCACTCCGACAGAAAAACAATGACACAAGGGGGTTCTCCCAGGAAAAATGCTGCTCCAGTTTTCAGGAAAAACCTGTCTCACGACGGTCCAGTTTCCAGTGAACAGTTCCCCAGAGAGAGTAGAAGGGCTGATCTTACTTTGGATTGTAACGAAGGAATTCTTGACTCGCATTTGCAAGAAGTGAGAGATGGATACTATGACCAGAACTAGAGGGGTCATGCCTCCGGCCAGGTGGAGGAAAGGGACAACCGGGTTTACTGGACTGTGTGGATTCGATGGCCTGGAACAACAAACCCACAGGAGTAGACACCGGTGCACAGTGTACCCTGATGCCATCAAGCTATAAAGGGGCAGAACCCATTTGTATTTCTGGAGTGACAGGGGGATCCCAAGAGTTAACTGTATTGGAGGCCGAAGTGAGCCTAACCGGGAATGGGTGGCAGAAGCACCCCATTGTGACTGGCCCAGAGGCTCCGTGCATCCTTAGCATAGACTACCTCAGGAGAGGGTATTTCAAGGACCCAAAAGGGTACCGGTGGGCTTTTGGTATAGCTGCCCTGGAGACGGAGGAAACTAAACAGCTGTCCACCTTGCCTGGTCTCTCGGAGGACCCTTCTGTTGTGGGGTTGCTGAAGGTCAAAGAACAATAGGTACCAATCGCTACCACAACAGTGCACCGGTGGCAATATCGCACCAAGCGAGACTCCCTGATGCCCATCCATAAGCTGATTGGTCAACTGGAGAGCCAAGGAGTGATCAGCAAGACTCGCTCACCCTTTAACAGTCCCATATGGCCAGTGCGAAAGTCCAATGGAGAGTGGAGACTAACAGTAGGCTATCGAGGCCTGAACGAAGTCACGCCGCCACTGAGTGCTGCTGTGCCAGACTTGCTAGAACTCCAAAACGAACTGGAGTCAAAGGCAGCCAAGTGGTATGCCACAAATGATATCGCTAATGCGTTCTTCTCCATCCCTTTGGCGGCAGAGTGCAGGCCACAGTTTGCTTTCACTTGGAGGGACGTCCAGTACACCTGGAACCGACTGCCCCAGGGGTGGAAACACAGCCCTACCATTTGCCATGGACTGATCCACACCACACTGGAACAGGGTGAGGCTCCAGAACACCTGCAATACATTGATGACATCATCGTATGGGGCAACACAGCAGAAGAAGTTTTTGAGAAAGGGGAGAGAACAGTCCAAATCCTTCTGAAGGCTGGTTTTGCCATAAAACAAAGTAAGGTCAAGGGACCTGCACAGGAGATCCAGTTTTTAGGAATAAAATGGCAAGATGGACGTCGTCAGATCCCAACAGACGTGATCAATAAAATAACAGCCATGTCCCCACCAACTAGCAAAAAGGAAACACAAGCTTTCTTAGGCGTTGTGGGCTTTTGGAGAATGCATATTCCAGATTACAGTCAAATCATAAGCCCTCTCTATCAAGTGACCCGGAAGAAGAACAATTTCAAATGGGGCCCTGAGGCTCGAGGTCGACCCTTAGGGTTTTGGAGTCGGGGATACAGAGGATCCGAGGCCCGCTATACTCTAACTGAGAAGGAGATATTGGCAGCATATTGGTACTGAAGCACAGCTCCTCCTGGCACCCCGACTGCCGGTACTGGGCTGGATGTTCAAAGGGAGCGTCCCCTCTACACATCATGCAACCGATGCTACGTGGAGTAAGTGGGTCGCACTGATCACACAACGGGCCCGAATAGGAAACCCCAGTCGCCCAGGAATCTTGGAAGTGATCACAAACTGGCCAGAAGGCAAAGATTTTGGAATATCCCCAGAGGAGGAGGTGATGCATGATGAAGAGGCCCCACTGTATAATAAAGTGCCAGAAAATGAGAAGCAATATGCCATTGTGCACTGATGGGTCCTGTCGTCTTGTGGGAAAGCATGGGAGATGAAAAGCTGCGGTATGGAGTCCTATATGCCAAGTCGCAGAAACGCCTGAAGGAGAAGGTGAATCGAACCAGTTTGCAGAGGTGGAAGCCATCCAGCTGGCCTTGGACATTGCTGAACGAGAAAAATGGCCAGTACTTCATCTCTATACTGACTCATGGATGGTGGCAAATGCCCTGTGGGGGTGGTTGCAGCAATGGAAGCAGAAGAACGGGCAGTGCAGAGGTAAACCCATCTGGGCTGCTGTGTTGTGGCAAGATATTGCTGCCCAGGAAGAGAACCTGGTTGTACAAGTACGTCACGTAGATGCTCACGTACCCAAGAGTCGGGCCACTGAAGAACATCAAAACAACCAGCAGGTGGACCAGGCTGCTAAGATTGAAGTGGCTCAGGTGGATCTGGACTGGCAACAGAAGGGTGACCTGTTTATAGCTCAGTGGGTCCTTGACACCTCAGGCCATCAAGGAAGAGACGCAATAGACAGATGGGCTCGTGATCGAGGGGTAGACTTGACCATGGACACTATTGCACAGGTTATCCATGAATGTGAAACATGCGCTGCAATCAAGCAAGCCAAGCAAGTAAAGCCCCTCTGGTATGGAGGACGATGGCTGAAATATAAATATGGGGAGGCCTGGCAGATTGATTATATCACACTCCCACAAACCCGCCAAGGCAAGCGCTATGTGCTCACCATGGTGGAAGCAACCACCGGATGGCTAGAAACATATCCTGTGTCCCATGCCACCTCCCGGAACACCATCCTGGGCCTTGAAAAGCAAGTCCTATGGCGACATGGCACCCCAGAAAGAATTGAGTCAGACAACGGGACTCACTTCCGAAACACCCTCATAGACACCTGGGCCAAAGAGCATGGCATTGAGTGGGTATATCACATCCCCTACCATACACCAGCCTCTGGGAAAGTCAAACGATACAATGGACTGCTAAAGACTACACTGAGAGCAATGGGTGGTGGGACATTCAAGCATTGGGATACACAGTTAGCAAAAGCCACCTCGTTAGTCAACACGAGGGGATCTTTCAATCAAGCTGGCCCTGCCCAATCAAAACCCTTAGATGCTGTAGAGGGGTATAAAGTCCCTGTCGTGCACATAAGAAATATGCTGGGGAAGACAGTCTGGGTTACTCCTGCCTCTGGCAAGGGAAAACCCATTCGTGGGATTGCTTTTGCTCGAGGGCCTGGGTGCACTTGGTGGATAATGCGGAAGGATGAGGAAGTCCGGTGTGTACCTCAAGGGGATTTAGTTTTGGGTGAGAATAGCCAATGAACTGGATTGTATGATGTCAATTACTTTATAACACTGTATGTCATCACTTCTATGGTTACTATATGCCATATGAACAATATTACAGTAAGAATCACCCAGATGAACTCCAATGAAACCGATCAAAGTGCAACGATGATAGAACCAGACGAGCGCTGCGATAATGGAACCAGAACTGGCCTCAGCATGCAACAGACTAACACCACACACCATCTCTCCTGCCCTGAAAGACTGTTATGACAGATGGAGCCCAAAGTCATGGACTAAATGAACTCAACAGACATTTTAGAGGGATGGCCCATAGACTAAGGGAATGATATCTCTGTGTGTGTGTATATATAAAAAGGCAGGAAAAATGGTGATGACTTATTGGAATGTATTCAAAAAATGTGAGACCTGGACATGATGTAGATGGTATAGAATAAGGGGTGGATACTGTCCTGGTTCCGGCTGGGACAGAGTTAACTTTCCTCCCAGTAGCTTGCGGGGTGTGCTGTGTTTTGGGTTTGGTATGAGAGGAGCGTTGATGGCCCATTGATGCTTTGGTTGTTGCTGGGTGGTGCTTGCACCGGGGAGACTTTTGGTTTCTCTTTTCGGCCTCCCATGCCCTGCCGCGTGCAGGGGAACCTGTGTGTGGCGGGGAGCACAGCCGGGGTGGTTGACCCAGCTGGCCAATGGGGTATTCTATACCATGTGACATCATGCCCATTCGTGACACGCGGTCGGCGGTCGGTGAGCAGTTGCTTTGTGCATTGCCTGCTTTGTGTATTCTGTTATTGTTGTTGTTCTCATTGTTATTATTACTGTTCTACTTCATTTTATTTCAATTATTAAACTGTTCTTATCTCAACCCAGAAATTTTCCTACTTGTGCCCTCCTGATTCTTTCCCCCATCCCACGTGAGTGGGGCGGGGGGGGAGGGGTGAGCGAGCGTCTGCGTGGGGTTTATTTGCTGGCTGGGATTAAACCACGACACTCACATTCTGTTTCAAATTCTTCACGTCTCCTGTTGCTGCCGGTGGCCAAGGAACAGTAATCCTTGCTAGGGAATTATCTATGTTTTTCCATAACAACTTGCATGAAACCATTTCCATTTTCCACAAAAATATCTAGCAAATTATTCTGCCTCTGACTACAACCTTTGTTCCCCTACAAACATCCTCCATGTAACTGCTTCTTACCACTCTTTAGTACTCTTAGCATTTACATCTATTGTACTTTCAAATCCTTGACATTTGTATATTTCTATTAAAACTATTTAATATTTATCTTGCAAGCATGCTGAGAACCTCATCATGCTGGAAAATCAGTTGTTCTAGCCATTGCAGGCACTCTGACAGACACAGAGATATTGACCATAACAACCTGCAATTTAAGATGACAAGTGAAAAATGATAAGTAGGAAAGGAATGTACTTTAAGAAAAGGAATTACACGTATATAGTGTGCATCAGTCACATGCTCATTCCCCTTATGTGCCCCTCACTATTAGCATCAGTCAGCCTTCTCCTAGGCACCATTTCAAAATTTGGTCTGAAAGAGGGATTCAAAAGATGCGGTGATCACAAACTGAAGTGCCTGAAAGACCATCTCTTAAAGAAGAGAGAACAGTGGAGAAACTCAGTCATGGATTAGAAATATACAATAATAAATAAGTGGCAAAGAAAAGTAGGGAGAGACCATGTTGTTCAAATCTCTAATACTACTATGCTTTAATTACATTATCCACCACCTTCATGCTTTTCCTCTACTCCTCCCTTGACCACCAGCCTTCTACAGTGTGAAGTGCAATGTGTAAAGTCCTGATCTTTATAGTCTTTCTTCCTAATTCACCTGCTCCAGGCCCTCAATCATTTCAGTTATCTATATATTGTTTCCTTTCCTTTCCTTTCCTTTCCTTTCCTTTCCTTTCCTTTCCTTTCCTTTCCTTTCCTTTCCTTTCCTTTCCTTTCCTTTCCTTTCCTTTCCTTTCCTTTCCTTTCCTTTCCTTTCCTTTCCTTTCCTTTCCTTTCCTTTCCTTTCCTTTCCTTTCCTTTCCTTTCCTTTCCTTTCCTTTCCCTTTCTTCTGTATTTCATTTAAGTTTACGCTCTTTACGGTAAGTATATTCTCTTACAGTCATAGAGTGGGATCTTCAGGTTCATTTAATTTTATTTTCTCCGCTGTACTAAATGATTACAAAGGTGAGAGCAGTTTCCCTCAAACAGCAAAAGCAAGAGGGCTGGAGCTGGTTTCAGAGAACAAGAACTGGTTTGGGCCAATTAGTAAGCAGTAAAACACAGAAGTAGGTGTAATTCTGATACAAATGGCTGAGACCCCTCAGCCCTTCCCATGAAACAGGGTCTGAACGATCCACTGTGCCTCTCGCAGATGGCCTGAATTCCAGCACTGGGTGGAAAGATTCAGAAGTATAAAAGTAATCTGTATTGCTAGGAAGATACAGCCTCATGTGTAGACAATTATCCTTGGAGACAGGAAGAACTGGGACAGAGGATGCCAGTGACACAAATATGCAAGAACTCAAAAAAGAAAAGACTCAGCTACACTTCAAGGGTTTGCTAGTGTAGCTGAGCTGTAAAATTCTCTGTCAGACCTACTCAAACCATCAAGAGAATTTTTCTGTTGATGTATTTTAAACTAAATAAATGTTATTGGCCCACAGATTATTTTTTAAATCTGCATAACAGTGAATGTCATTTGAGTTACAGGTTATGCTTGTTACATCTGTTAGCATATAGGTGGGAATGTTTTCATGTTCCAAAACGGTGCAGTTAAGTCACAAATTTCTAAGTACTGCCCAAGCCTGAGATAAGGAGGTAAGACTTGCTTCAAAAAGGCTGGAACTTAGTTAAGAAGGTAGGCAGGAGCTGAACCAGGAGATGAGTCACAAAAAAAAAAAAAGAGAATGATGACAAAAGCGTGTGCATTAATGTCAGAAACGGCAGAAGGAAGAAAAGCATGGAGAACAGATTTTGAGATCTGATCAGAATGGGATGGCTGGAAACATTCGTCGGAACATCCATGAAAGATTGGAAAGGGTGGAAGACAGAAAGGAAGAAATCAAGAATGAGTGGGAGGAAAGAAACACATTTGCAATTGCTTTGTCAAGAATACACTAGTATCTTCCTGCTATAGAACCTTTTCTCTCTCCAAAAGATAATCCCACAGTTAAAAGGGGATTGTCAAATGTACACATACCAATGCAGTAAATTCATCCAAAACAACTCAATTTAATCAATAGTAATTGACTATTAAAGGAATTAATTTATTAGGGGTCAAATCCAGCCATTCTTTCTCAGATTGCACTCTCACCATGGACATAAGTTACTAACCCCTGTAGAAGGAATGTTAGAAAACATGCAGAAAGGGTTAAAGTTGCTCCAGGCATTACTTTCTCTTCAGGCATTTCCTGTGCATCAGCTGCTGCTTTGCTTAAGGGAACTTGCTGCTTAAAATGTCTATTCTGCCAGGCAACCACAGTAACTGACATTAAGGGAAAGGCAGCACCACTGAATGGGCTTCAATTTGCCCTTTAGCAATGTCCCACCTTTGCCTTTTCTATCCCTTGTTTCCTTTGCAAAGGCTGTATTACAGATGGAGGGGTGGAAGAAGGCAAAGAATACACAATGTAATTGCTTCCCATTAATAAAGAACGGTTAGTCCAAGCAATCTCCTTCTAAGTATCCTTCTATCAGCTAACAAATGGACCTAACCATTGGCAATGAGAGAAAAATCAGTTCATTTGGAAGTAATGCAAATTTATTATGAAAAATGCTTCTGGAACACTGCAAGCTTCTCCCATTTCTGTTGACAAATTGGTTACTTAGAACTATTGACCTAAAGCAAGGATTGCCATCTGACAGAACTGTACTGTGACATAAAAAGGCCTGGGACTGAAGTTATTTGCAATTCCTTCACACTCGCTGGGGAGAACTACATCACACTACTCTCTGGTGTAGAGTATATCTTACCCTATTGCTAAATAGCTATTCTGGCTGGTGAGCAGAGGAGCAACGGGATGACATTCCCTCTCCCTGACCATTTGCTTACAGGAGGAGTGGCGGACAAAGAGCCCCTGGCTCTTGTCATCTCCGTGAGTCATAATCTAAGCAGAAATGAGCATAGGAATAAAGGAAGTCTTTAGCTTCCTCTTCACTCCCCCACACCATAAGCAAGGGTTATGACAATCTAGCCTTAAGTACTTTGGATGAAAACATCTCAGTGAGTCAGTTGTTTGCAAATAGCTCTCCGCCTTCCTTTGTGTTTCATCTCTATGGGTGCTCCATGTCTGCTTTGCATTCGCATGAGTTCCCCCCCAAACTTCTGCATGCAGCTAAGCTCTCAGAAGCTTTGCTGCAAATCTCTCTGAGCAGTCACTTTTGAGGTCCAGCATCTTTTGAACCCATCAGTAGTCACAACTTTGCTTTTAAAGTTTTGATCATAGAATGAGACAGCCATTTTGTCTCCTACTAGTGATCTGTAGTATAACCAGAAGTTACAGTTGTTGAAAATACACCTTTTATATGTAATACGTTTATGAATTCAAAACAGTCTCACACTTCTAGGCTTTTACAGATATTCTTAAGTTAAAAGGCTGACCAAATGCTCTTGAAGCACGCAGCAGTCTTTGTTCTTTTGATGTAGTAGGTACAGTATCTATTATTCTATACTGCTTGCTTCTGTAATTCTACTGTTCGCTTCTGTAATTCTAAACAATGAAGACTTGTTGCTTAGAAGTTAGGTAACTAGCAGGTGTTGTGTTTGCAGGTGTGTAGAATTGTAACTAGTCTAAATTGTGTATCCTGGAAGCATTGTTAGACTCTAGTGAAGAATAACCTTGGAAACTATAAACAAACGTGGTCCAAGCATGGCTCAGGGACAAATTGCAACCCTATAAGGTAAAGAAGAAATAAGTTCATGAAGAGTTCACTACCCTGCCGACCACCAGAGACCACCCGAGACCCTCAAGGAGACCCTAAGGGCTTTAGTGCGCATGTGTTTAAGATGATGTAATATTATAATTAGTTCTCGGAAATGTAATGAATATGTAAAAGAGAAACTTAAAATATGTATGAGAAGCATGGATATAAACAGAAAGGTGATTAGACCAGGTGTGCTTGATTTGTGGCAAGTCCACCGAGCACCCAGGCCTGAATAAAACAATATCTCTCCTGAGCATGTGGAATTGGTTACTTGCACGCCGGGCACGAATCCGCTTTTCGGACAACAGTTTTTGGCGACCCAGATGGGACTGCTGTGAAGCCTTGCCCGGATCGACTCGCCGGCTCTCGGTGGGGAGACCCTGCTCTCCGGACTCCAGCGCGCACCGACCTTTTGATCGGGGACTCCGTGAGTATTCTCCCCGACCAGAGCAGGTGAGCGACTCAACAGTGCAACGCTAAGGTAAATGAGATATTGTTCTGGGGTATAAAACTGTGAAGGAATTGTGGCCACAGGTAAAGAGGTATATTCATATGCGTTTGACAGTGACGACTGGAGTATATGAAGTTGTGGTTAAGAACGTTCTTTTTTGGTAAAGATATGGGAGCTCAACCATCAAAAGTAACACCTTGTTCCCCCTTAGGATGCATCATTAAACATTGGGGAAAATTTGGGGGTAATCCTTTGAGAAAGGATAAATTAATTGAATATTGTACTAAATGGTGGCCAATGTATAAATTAGAAGATGAGGAAAAATGGCCAGAATTGGGAACCTTACAATATAATACTATTTTACAATTAATGTTATGAGGTACCTTATGTAATTTTTTTTTTCTTTGAGAAATGATCATGAAATTTGGAAAAAATGTAAACTTTTAGATTTAGATTTTAATGTGATGATAATGATGATGGAAAATAAGGAACCAAAAGTGCATTGTTGTTCTGCTTGTAGCATAAGAAAATGGTGTTTAAAACTAGGAGAAGAAGAGGAGGATACACAAATGTTAGTACCACCAAGTAAAAATGAAACTTCTGAAACCGAAGCAAGAAGAAGCAATACTTTTAGTCCGATAGCTGGCAGGACTAGAACTCAGCAAGGGTCTGTATTGTTAGCACCCCTTCGCCAGGCAGTGGGCCCAAGGGGGGAGCCAGTATTTGTGAAAGTACCATTTACAACTTCTGATTTAATGAATTGGAAAGAATTATCAGGATCATATAGAAAAAATTCTGAAAAGGAGTATAGACCTTTTCAAACAATTATTGAAAATCATAATCCAAATTGGCAAGATATTAAAATTCTTTTGAATAATTTGTTTACTCCTGAAGAAAAGAGGGTAATATTAGAAAAAGCAAATATAGAAAATTAGAGAATAAATGCAAGAGAAGGTCCTGCTCATTTTATGCCAACTCAAGACCGAAATTGGAATCCTAATAGTAATGATGGGAAATTGATGATTAAACAGTATCAACAATTAATTTTGTATGGAGTAAAGAATGGAATATCCCGCCCAAAAAAATTTGGCAAAATTGACTCAAATAATTCAAGGAAAAACAGAGGACCCATCCACCTTTTATGGACGATTATGTGAGGCAGCTAGGAAATGGACAGACTTAGATCCTGAGAGTGATGAGAATAGAGCAATATTTACTACTTTGTAGGGCAAGCTGCTCCAGATATTTGAAAGAAATTGCAGAAAGTGGGTGGGATTACAGGAATGACTATATCACAGTTAATTGAAATTGCTTATAAGGTGTATAACAATAGGGAAGAGGAGGAAAAGAAAAATCAGGAAAAAGAAAAAATAAAAGACAGGAAACAAAAAGCTGCTATTCTAGCAGCTGCTTTTGTAAATGCCCAAGGATTAGCTGGAGGAAGAGGTAAAAGATATTTGAGAGGTAGAGGTAGAGGGTATTTGAGAGGAAAAGGCAGAGGAGGTAGAGATATGTTTAAACAATATACCCCATTAGGATTTAATCAATGTGCTGTATGCAAGAAACAGGGACACTGGAAGAGTGAGTGTCCAAAGAACAAAGAAGCAGTCGTGACTCAGTCACAGCAGATACCACCTGAAGCTGATTTACTTATGATGGGAGGAGATTCTGAATGATGGGAACCGGGGGTAGAAAATGATATTTTCCCAGCTGAGCCACTGGTTCCAGTAAAGCTGGGAGATGAAGTAGTCGATTTTTTAGTAGATACTAGAGCAAAATATTTTGTTATAAATACATGTAAAGGACCAATGAGTAAATTTAATGTATCTATTCTTGGGGTCACGGGAAAGAAGGAGATAAGGCCTTTTTGAAACCTTTAAAATGTAAAATTGGAGGAAAAACATTGATGCATGAATTTTTATATATACCGGAATGCACCATGCCTCTCTTAGGATGGGATTTATTGAATAAATTGGGAGCACAAATCAACTTTAAAAAAGGAAGAATCCAAGTTCATTTTCCTGAAGCTAATGCCTGGCAAGCCCAAGTTTATTTATTACAGACAAACACAGATGAATCTGAAGAAATTCCAGAAGAGATTAAAGATGCAGTTTACCCTTTTGTTTGGGCAACGGAGAAACCAGGAAGAGCAAAGAATGTGGAACCGGTAAAAGTTGAATTGAAAACAGGAGTTCGACCGGTAAGAAAGAAACAATATCCTATTAGTATAGAAGCCAGAAAGGGTTTGGAACCAATAATAAATAATTTTCTTAAACACGGACTTTTAAGAGAATGTCAATCTGATTATAATACTCCTGTCCTTCCAGTGAAAAAGCCACATAACCAAGGATATAGGCTGGTTCAAGATTTAAGAGCGATAAACCAGTTAGTGGTGGACATTCATCCAATAGTCCCTAATCCATATACGCTGTTAACAACTATCAATGAATCAAATGCATATTTCTCTGTTATAGATTTGAAAGATGCTTTCTTTTGTATACCTCTGGAAGAAAACAGCCAAAAGATTTTTGCTTTTGAATGGGAAGATCCGTCGACTGGGAGGAGGACTCAGCTCTGCTCGACCGTGCTGCCACAAGGGTTTAAAAATAGCCCAACCATCTTTGGAGCAGCTCTGAATAAGGAACTGGAACAGTGGTCCGGTAAGGAAGATCAAATCACCCTCCTTCAATATGTTGATGACATCCTATTGGGAGCAGATACTATTGAAATCTGCAAAGAAAAGACTGTTAGCCTCCTAAACTTTTTGGGAATGGCCGGGTATAGGGTGTCAGAGAAGAAAGCACAAATTGCAAAACAAACTGTAATTTATTTGGGGTTTGAGATTTCCCAAGGACAGCGAAGATTGGGAAATGGTAGAAAAGAAGCCATTTGCAGGATAGCACCCCCTCAATCTAAAAGAGAGTTGAGAGGATTTCTAGAAATGGCTGGATGGTGTCGCCTTTGGATTCCAAATTATGGTTTGATGGCAAAACCACTGTATGAGGCAACCAAAGGCCCTGAAGAATTGTTAGAATGGACTCCAGAGTGCCGAAAATGTTTTGATGACATTAAACAGATTTTAATGAAAGCTCCAGCTTTAGGACTTCCAAATCTGACCAAACCCTTTGAGCTATTTGTTCATGAGAAGAGACATGTAGCTATGGAGGTTTTGACTCAACTTTTGGGAGACTGGAAAAGACCAGTGGCTTACTTTTCCAAACAATTAGATAAAGTAAGCTCAGGATGGCCTAGCTGCTTGCGGGCAGTTGCGGCAACAGTTCTCATCATTCAAGAAGCTAGAAAATTGACATTGGGACAGAAAATAACGGTTCACGTCCCACATGCGGTACTTGCAGTACTGGAACAAAAAGGACATCATTGGCTAACCCCTAGTCATTTGTTACAATATCAGGCTTTGTTAGTGGAACAAGACGACATCATTTTGAAAGTGAGTACAATTTTAAATCCTGCCTCTTTAATGCCAAGTGAAAAAGAAAGTGATCTTAACCATGATTGTTTACAAGTTATCGAACAGGTATATGCCAGCAGGCCAGATCTGAAAGATGTCCCTCTCCAAACTCCGAATGAAGAATTATTTACTGATGGAAGCAGCTTTGTTGTAAAAAGAGAAAGGAGGGCTGGCTATGCCGTGGTAACTTTAACTGAAGATCGAGAAGTAAAAGCATTACCTCCAAATACATCCATCCAGAAGGCAGAAATTATAACCCTGACAAAAGCCTTAAATTTGGCTAAAGATAAAAGAGTCAACATCTATACAGATTCTAAATATGCTTTTGAAGTTGTGCATGCTCATGGAACAATATAGAAGGAAGGAGGACTTTTGTCTGCCAGTGATACCCTTATAAAATATGAAAGAAAGATTTTAAATTTGTTGGAAGCAATACAGAAACCTAAAGAAATTGCAGTGATTCATTCTAAGGCTCATCAAAAAAGGGACTCAAAAGTAATACAAAGAAATCAGAAAGCAGATGAAGCTGCTAAATGTGTAGCATTAAATATTATGATTTATGTTTTAATTCCATCAAAAGAAATTCAGGTGGAATCCCCAAATTATAGTGAGAAAGAAAATAAATTAGCTATGCTATTACATGGTAAGAAGAATGATCAAGGATAGTGGATAACTTCACATGGACAATGTATAGTAATCGCCGAAATTATGAAGAAATTAATGGTCAAAACCCATGCTGAAACACATATGGGAGCAAAGACAATAGTGGAATCTTAGGAACAATACAAATCCGACCCCCTCCTGGAAAGGTAAAGAGAAGCATAACTTCCGGTGAATAATGGCAAATAAATTTTTCAAAGTTACCGCGATGTAACCGATACCGATATCTATTGGTATTAGTAAATACCTTCTCTGGATGGCCGAAAGCTTTCCCGTGTCGAACCAACAAGGCAAAAGAAGTTGTGAAACATTTGTTAAAAGAAATAATTTCAAGGTTTGAAGTCCCTTTAGGAATGTCCTCTGATAAAGGCCCACATTTTGTAGCGGAAGTTATTAAAAATGTAAAGAACCAAATATTAAAGAAACAAATTCCTAAAATATATCCAGAAGCTCAGTGGAAATAGATTGAAACTTTACCATTTGCCTTGTTAAAAATTAAGGTAACCCCGAAAACTAGAGAAAAAGTAAGTTTATTTGAAATTTTGTATAGTAAACCTTATGATCCTTAATCTAACAAGAAGATCTAAACAAATGCATGTAATAAGAGAAAAATGTTACACCAGAATAAAAAAAAATATATCCTAAACTGTGGACATCTATACCTAAGGGACCATTGAAATTAACTTTAAAGCGTACTTGATGAGTTATCAGAGATGTTGTTAAATTATTTGTGATATTTAAAATATTTATTGTTAGAAAAAAAAACCAAATTAATTAAGAAATTGTAAATTTAAAAGTAGAAAATATAAAGCCTGTTGATATTAATTATGACGATCAGTAAAGCTGAATCCCAATTTCTATTGCCAAAATAAGATAGAAATTACAATTGTTCTTATTTGCAATATTGATCATCATCTTAGTTATAATAATTTGTTGTACAATTTAATGTATGTCTTATAATGATGTGAGACTCATGATGCTCAACATCATAAGTCTCAAAGCGGGGAATTGATGTAGTAGGTACAGTATCTACTATTCCATACTGCTTGCTTCTGTAATTCTACTGTTCGCTTCTGTAATTCTAAACAATGAAGACTTGTTGCTTAGAAGTTAGGTAACTAGCAGGTGTTGTGTTTGCAGGTGTGTAGAATTGTAACTAGTCTAAATTGTGTATCCTGGAAGCATTGTTAGACTCTAGTGAAGAATAACCTTGGAAACTATAAACAAACGTGGTCCAAGCATGGCTCAGGGACAAATTGCGACCCTATAAGGTAAAGAAGAAATAAGTTCATGAAGAGTTCACTACCCTGCCGACCACCAGAGACCACCCGAGACCCTAAGGGCTTTAGTGCGCATGTGTTTAAGATGATGTAATATTATAATTAGTTCTCGGAAATGTAATGAATATGTAAAAGAGAAACTTAAAATATGTATGAGAAGCATGGATATAAACAGAAAGGTGATTAGACCAGGTGTGCTTGATTTGTGGCAAGTCCACCGAGCACCCAGGCCTGAATAAAACAATATCTCTCCTGAGCGTGTGGAATTGGTTACTTGCACGCCGGGCACGAATCCGCTTTTCGGACAACACTTTACAACAGCATAAACGCTCTAATTTTGTTTTCTGCCCCCCACTCCTTTTTGTTGAAATTCTACAGTTTAAGCAGGCCCAGCTGCTAAACATATCCTCTTGGTTGGTTCATTTTCTTGCAATATAGCTACTTTCTGATTTCACAAGAGTTGACTCACTTCTGACACAATGTTCCAAGATGAACACCTATACAGTGTAACATTCAGACTTTGTTCTTTTCTCCACATATACTGGCACTCTCATCAACTGAAAGTAGAATCTTACTTCCTTTAGCTGACCAGATATGCCTCCAGTATACTCCCATAGAAATCTAGTTATTATAATACTCTATTGAAAAGTTATTTACTATTGATGGTGTATTAGTTGTCAATAAAGCTGTGCTAATATAACTGAAGACAGGCTAAAAGTTTGATTTTAAAAATACGAATAAATAATGCATTTTATCATGCTTTTTGATAAAGAACAAATTATGTTGAAATTCATAAAGCTGTCTGTAGAAATACATTGGGTTGTCCATCCAGTTATGAAAATAATGTGAGGCCCTTCTAAAACACAAATAATAAAGTTCAGTGTTTTATTATTAAAATATTCAAAAAAAGTCTCTTTCCATAGCTGATCAGTGCTAAGTAAAAACCCTATCCTAGACTAGAAGCAACTTTGTAAGAAAAAAAGAAAAAAGAAAGAGAACCAAATTAGAGGGAGGGAGGGAGGGAAAGAACAACATTTAGCTGTATTTTCAGAAGTACCAGATGGTAAGTCATAAAGTTAAAGCGATAAAAGACCTAGAATATTCCAAGCACTTCAAGACACCGGAAAAATAGACATTTCAGGAAAGGAGGAATTTATTTATGAGAAAACGATTTAAAGAAACAAAAAGCTACCTAAGGAAACTGATTAAGAGGGATGAGACAAATGGTATGCATAGATTGAAAGGACATAAAGGCAGACATCCTCTCTGAATGCTGTGAGCAAGAGTGAAAGAAAGAGCTGACTACTATATAAACCCTTATTACAAAACACAGTTAAATGCAACTCCATAGGTGTCCTGGTTTCGGCTGGGATAGAGTTAATTTTCTTCCTAGTAGCTGGTATAGTGCTGTGCTTTGGATTTCGGATGAGAATAATGTTGATAACACACTGATGTTTTAGTTGTTGCTAAGCAGTGTTTATTTAAAGTCAAGGACTTTTCAGCTTCCCATGCTCTGCCAGCGAGGAGGTGCACAAGAAGCTGGGTGGGAGTATAGCCAGGACAGCTGACCCAAACTGGCCAAAAGGATATTCCATATCGTTTGATGTCATGCTCAGTATATAAGCTGGGGGGAGTTGGCCAGGGGGCAGGGATCGCTGCTCGGGGACTGGCTGGGCGTCGTTCGGTTGGTGGTGAGCGATTCCATCACTTGTTTTTCGTGAGTTTTCACTCTCTCTCTCTTTTTGTTATTTTCCTTTTCATTACAATTTTTATTATTATTATTGTCATACTATTTTATTTCAATTATTAAACTGTTTTTATCTCAAGCCATAAGTGTTCTCACTTTTACTCTTCTGATTCTCTCCCCCATCCCACTTCGGAGGGAGTGAGCGAGCGGCTGTGTGGTGCTTAGTTGCCGGCTGGGGTTAAACCACAACGGTCCTTTCTGGCGCCCAAAGTGGGGCACGAAGGGTTGGGATAATGACAGGTCTGACCAGAGCATGTTAAAACAAATTTGTGATAAGCATTCATTATATTAGTTTAATAGTCACTGATGTCAATGTTGATTCATTTGCTCTCAGAGTTGTCGCCGTTGTTCTCAGTTGTGTTATGTAACACCGTACTTGCCGTATGCACTCCCTGTGGTGCTGTTTATCACCTCTCTGGGAGTTGGATTAAAGTTATTGCTTTGCTGTACTGTGTAACACTGGCTTAAGGGATGATAAAATTCTTGGTCAGGAGACTGTACTCAGCACTGCTGTCACCCCCGTGCTTCAGGAGCCATCTCTTGGAAACTATTAATAATTACACTCTTTACCTTTTCTCCTCAGAGAGCCAATCTACAGGGGAGACACCTTCCTTCACCTTCCCCTTCTCCTCCAGGCTGATTACAATAGCTCTGGCTGGGCATCGGTCGGCGGGTGGTGAGCAATTGCATTGTGCATCACTCATTTTGTATATTCTATTATTATTATTATTATTATTATTATTATTATTATCATTCTCCCTTCCTTTTCTGTTCTATTTAACTGTCTTTATCTCAGTCCATGAATTTTACTTTTTTTTTTCCGATTCTTTCCCCCATCCCACTGGGGGAGGGAGGAGTGAGAGAGCGGCTGTGTGGTGTTTGGCTGCCTGCCGCGTTAAACTACAACAGTCCTTTTTGGCGCGCAATGTGGGGCTCGAAGGGTTGAGATAACGACAGATCTGACCAAAGCGTGTTAAGGCAAATTTGTTATAAGCATTCATTATATTGGTTTAACAGTCGCTGGTCGCAATGTTGATTTATTGGCTCTCAAAGTTGTGGGGCTGGCTCTCTATGTTGGGTTATGTAATACCTTACTTGCAGTATATGTTCCCTGTTGTGCTGTTCATCACTGCTCGGAGCTGGGTCAAGGTTATCATTTTGCTGCACTGTGTAACGCTGTTTTATGATATGATAAAATTATTGGTCGTGAGTCTAATCTGGTATTTGTACTCAGCATTGCTGTCACCTCAGTACCTCGGGAGCCACTTCTCGGAAACTATTAATAATTACACTCTTTACCTTTTCTCCGCAGAGAAGCAGTTTATGGGGGAGATGGGGGGGACACTTTCCCCCACTCCTTCGTCTTCCCCCTTTCCTCTGTCTCCAAGGCAGCTATACCAAAAGCCCACCGGTACCCTTTTGGGTCCTTGAAATACCCTCTCCTGAGGTAGTCTATGCCAAGGATGCACGGAGCCTCTGGGCCAGTCACAATGGGGTGCTTCTGCCACTTATTCCCGGTTAGGCTCACTTCGGCCTCCAATACAGTTAACTCTTGGGATCCCCCTGTCACTCCAGAAATACAAATGGGTTCTGCCCCTTTATACCTTGACGGCATCAGGGTACACTGTGCACCGGTGTCTACGAGTAACTTATACTCCTGTGGGTCTGATGTGCCAGGCCATCGAATCCACACAGTCCAGTAAACCCGGTTGTCCCTTTCCTCCACCTGGCCGGAGGCAGGGCCCCTCTAGTTCTGGTAATTGTATCCATCTCTCACTTCTTGCAAATGCACGTCAAGAATTTCTTCATTACAATTACAATCCAAAGTAAGATCAGTCCTTCTACTCTCTCTGGGGAACTGTTCACTGGAAACTGGACTGTCGTGAGACAGGTTTTTCCTGAAAACTGGAGCAGCATTTTTCCTGTTAGAACCCCCTTGTGTGATTGTTTTTCCTTGCAACTCACGTACCCGTGCCTCTAGGGTCGAGGTAGGTTTTCCATCCTACTGCCTCATGTCCTCTCCGTGGTCACGCAGGTAAAACCACAGGGTGCCCCGTCGTGTGTACCTTCTATATTCTCTCTCTTGAGCAGAAAAACGCTGACTCCTAATGGCTGAGATACTGGTCTGTACAGGTGGAGAATAGGACATATCCTCTTTGAGTTGCTGGTCCTCCCTGGACAGTTTCTCCACAGCCGAGACAAGGGAGGAGGAGACAGTTTCTGCGCATTCCCAGAGTCTGCCAGCCGCGTCATCCACCGTTGGTGCTTCTTCCTCTTTCCAGGACAGGACTGCCAACGAACTGGCATACGATGCTGGTGCGCTCCGTACCAACTTCCGCCACATGGGTCGCGTGCACTGGACTTCATCTGGATCTTTGGGCGTTTGGCCGTTGTCCAGGTCACTATAAACCACCTCCAGCATGCCTAATTCTCTCAGGTACTGGATACGTCTCTCCATAGTGGTCCATTTGCCTGGGCGATATATAACATCTTCCTTGAAGGGATACCTTTCCTTCACGCCTGACAGCAGTCGCCTCCAGAGGCTGAGGGCCTGTGTCCCTTTTCCAATCGCTTTGTCAATGCCCCCTTCCCTAGCAAGGGATCCCAGCTGTTTGGCTTCCTTCCCCTCTAATTCCAGGCTACTGGCCCCATTATCCCAGCATCGGAGCAGCCAGGTAACAATATGCTCACCCGGACGACAGCTGAAATCTTTCCGCAACTCACTCAGGGATAGTGATCGTGTGGTTTCCGTCTCATTTATGAGTTCTTCCTCTTCCTCCTCCCCTCCTCGCGATGGCCCTGCTCTTCCATCATCCCTTTCTAAACGACCTGACTTCTGTTTCCAAGATTTCTTCTTGCCGGTGTTTGAATGGCTGCAATGCCTGACATGGGGGTTGGAGTAGAGTCATAGAATCATAGAATCATAGAATCATACAGGTTGGAAAAGACCTCTAAGATCATCGAGTCCAACCGTCAACCCAACACACCATGTCCACTAAACCATGTCCCTAAGGGCCTCATCTACACGTCTTTTAAATACTTCCAGGGAATGTGACTCCACCACTTCCCTGGGCAGCCTGTTCCAAGGCCTGATCACTCTTTCAGTAAAGAAATTTCTCCTAATGACCAACCTAAACCTCCCTTGGCGCAACTTGAGGCCATTTCCTCTTGTCCTATCGCTAGTTACTTGGCAGAAGAGACCAACACCCACCTCACTACAACCTCCTTTCAGGAGGAGGTTCGATTTTATCACCTCATAAAACAGCAGCAAAATTATAACCTTGGCCCAGTTCTGAATAATGATAAAGAGCACAACAGTGAACTTACACTGCAAGCAAAGTATTACATAACCCAACATAGAGAGCCAGCCCCACAACTTTGACAGCCAATACAGCAACATTGCGACCAATCAATATAATGAATGCTTATAACCAATTTTGCCTTAACATGCTTTGGTCAGATCTATCGTTATCTCAACCCTTCGAGCCCCACGTTGGGCACCAAAAAGGACTGTCATGGTTTAACCTGGCAGGCAGCCAAATACCATGCAGCCGCTCGCTCACTCCCCACCCCACAGTGGGACAGGGAGAGAATTGGAAGGGTAAGAGTGAGAAAAACTTGTGGGTTGAGATAAAGACAGTTTAATAGAACAGAAAAGGGAAAATAATAATAATAATGACAGAATATACAAAACAAGTGATGCACAATGCAATTGCTCACCACCCGCGCTGACCGATAACCAAGTAGCGATCGCTACTTCCTGGATCACGCCTCCCATTCATATACTGAGCATGACGTCACATGGTATGGAATACCCCATTAGCCAGGTGGGCTAGCTGTCCTGGCTGTACTCCCTCCCACTCTAGCTTGGTTTCAATGTTGTGTTATCAACATTCTTCTCATACTAAATCCAAAACACAGAACTAGGAAGAAATTTAACTCTATCCCAGCCAAAACCAGGACATTTATAATAATGGCACTGTTTGTTCTGTCCTTCCAAATTTCCTATTTGATGATAAAAAAATTCTAATCTACTTTTCTTCAGAGATACAAAAAATACCTAAGGGAATGCATTGTTTTGAAATGTGCTCTTTCAGAACTGTCTGCCTTCCCTCACTCTTGAGTTTAAAACCTCATATATAACTCAACCTCAGAGGGTTTAAAACCTTAGTACAACATCTTCATTTGATACGTTACCTGCTTCCTTCGAGATTCGAATAAAGTTTATCCCTCTAAAAAGAATTCTTCTGTTCTAGAAGCATAAATCCCTCATTCTTGCAGTATTTTCTCATCCACATGATGAAACTTTGACTCTCTGCTTCTCCTTGCGGTTTTGCATGCAATATGGAAGGCACTTGAGAGAATACCACAGCAGAGATGGAGCATTACTTATACAACTTTTAAATTCTTTTTCTGGAAGTCTTCACGCTTTCCCCATCTCATCATGTACCCATTTGAATAAAGGATAGCAATAACACCATTTCAGAATAACACAGCCACCTTTTCTTTCTATTATAACCAAATCTGTCAGAATTTACTGATGCAGTTCTAGCACACAAATTTCATATTTGATACCTCAATTTAAAAATATCATATTATCTGTATAAAAGTCAGCGCATGCTATCCCCTTTAAAAATCTTTTTAACTACTATAAGGCATCAGTAATTGTTTGCTTTCCGTCTTCCACCCATGCCAAGCATTCACATTATGACTTTACAGAGCAACTCAGTATCCCCTTCTGTATGCTGTTTTTTGTTTCTTTTACAGGCAGCACTAACATTCACCTGTGCCTCACAGTACTATCATTTCTTCACATTCTATGCTTTTCCAAAACCCATCATAATTCCCCCCCTTCTGTTCACATTTGCTACTGCATATTTTTCCTATTTTTCATAGTTCAAGTTTATTAAAAATTAATCCCTGCACCCCAAGCTACTCAAATTTATGCTATTATCATTTCAGGGCATTTCCAGAGGAACAGGTCCAGATTGAAGTGGTAGCGAGGCAGTCAAACTAAGAATTTGGCTCCATGTCAAAACATATAACACACTGCATACAAATGACTGTTTAGAGCGCTGTGTGATCTGAGCAACAAACCCTTGAAACTTGCTATACAAGGCTAACAGTTGTACCGTTTAAGGCAGATGGTTGCAAGTATGAATTCTTCATACAGGTGAGAGCTGGGAACAGATGAAAAGATTTGTAAAAAGCTAGAAAGAAAGCCTTTAAGTATGATAATTTTCTGCATCACATTTGGATAGAATTTTGTCACGGCAGGGATGGAATAAAATCAAAGCTGGCAAATCTGAAAGTAAATTGAGAAAACAACCTTGTTGGCTATGATTTTAGTATTATTTTGTCTAATAGTGAAATACGTAGTTAGGAGACATTGTATGCTAGTGTCCTGGTTTCGGCTGGGATAGGGTTAAATTTCTTCCTAGTGCTGTGTTTTGGATTTAGTATGAGGAGAATGTTGATAACACACTGATGTTTTCAGTTGTTGCTAAGTGCCCTCCTAGTCCAAGGACAGCTCCCATGCCTACTGACTGAGCTAGGTACACAAGATGGGAGGGAACATAATCAGGACAGCCAGCCCAGCTGGCTAATGGGGTATTCCATACCATGTGACGTCATGCTCAGTATATGAAGGGTAGGCGTGATCCAGGAAGTAGCGATCGCTACTTGGTTATCGGTCAGCGCAGGTGGTGAGCAATTGCATTGTGTATCACTCATTTTGTATATTCTATCATTATTATTATTATTATTTTCCCTCTTCTGTTCTATTAAACTGTCTTTATCTCAACCCACGAGTTTTTCTCCCTCTTACCCTTCCGATTCTCTCCCCGTCCCACTGTGTTGGGGGGCATGAGTGAGCAGCTGCGTGGTATTTGGCTGCCTGCCAGGTTAAACCACGACAGCTAGACAGACTCTTTAACATATTTGCTCCAGAGAAATCTCCTGCTTTATATTCCTGTCACATGCCAATGACTATCAAGGTCAAACTGCTAACCCCTAGTTTGTCAACTATAAACATAAAAATATTAGTGACAAGGATCTTGGCTTTCATAAAATAAGATACACGTGTATCTTTTGATGATCATACATAATTTATTTAAATTATTAGAAAAATGAGAAGCATGTTATTCTGAAACTTGCAGTGACTGAAAATGAGCTGTCCTCAGGCTTCACAAACTTGAATTTGAAAGGTTATTATTTTATAAGATTATACTGAGAAAGTATACAAAATACAAGTTTATGTCATTTTTCTTTTGGCTGAATTTACTTGAAGGATATTGGAGCTAAAAATCAATTTGTTTAAACTGCTGTTCAATATTTCGAAAATATACATTGTTTTTGATAGAAATACTAGGTTTTCTTTAGATAAATTTAATTTACTTTTTATTGTGTTTACAGTCTGTCAATGGAAGACAACTTCCTTATGTAAGAGGAGTTAATATGATCTAAACCAGAAACAAACAGAAGAATCTTCACAGTATAGCTAAAATACAGTTTTCTGATTACACAAGCTATTTGCTACAGAAAAAAAATATTTGGACAAAGTGCAAAAGAAAGGGGTAAAAGAAAAAAACACAAATGAGAAATCCAAGAAGAAAGTTCTGTCTAAGTCCAAAGTTTAGTCTAGTATTTTGAATTTTCCTCCTTCTTTGTATCCAACTGGACAACAGCTTTCACAGATATAGCTAGCACTGGCTTCATGATATCTTAACTTTTCTAATCTCCACTGCTGCAGATAAAATTTCTCTTAGCTCATGACAAAATACCGGACAAGCATTTGATTTTGGATACAGAAAAGATACATCTAAAGCTTTATCTCTGCAAGCCCAGGAAAGGCTAAAACACCTTTTGTTTGATTGGATTTTTCTCCCTCCTCTTTTCTGACAGAAGAAAGAGAGCAATTGAGAAACGTACAGAAGACTCAGTTTTGCTGTGTTTCTTAGTTAAAAATCCTGCCTGCTTCTTTTGGAGTTTTGATTCTGGGAAGAAAAATGAAAAATCATTCCATGTATAAGGTATACCAAAATAATCACAGAAACCATGAGAAATCAAAGCCATCACAGAAATTAAAGCAAAAAAAAAGGCCACAAGTTACCTACTTGTTATCAAAAAAGGAAAGAGTATCAAGAAAATGCATGCTGTGTCAGTTTGCAAGAGGACTTCAAGGTCCTTAATTTCAGCATTGAAAAGTCCGTCTTAGCTACAAATTAGGTGCCCAGACTTTCTATATAGTGCATGTTAACAAAATTAAAAATACGAACTGCCACTAAGTAGCCAACCAAGTTAACCAAGAAAAAAAAGTCAAGCTAGAGTTAATTTGAAAGGCAATGCATTTCCCAGCCAGAAAAACCTTTCCTGAACTTCAGATTAATGTGGAGGATGATACTTCCTCTCAAATGGAAGAGACAGTGGTCTTTTCTAGTTATCTTCATTATTTAAAAAGTCTAAGCACTCCCAGAGGTCTGGGAGATGTGGACTGAGCTTCACCCCCTGCCCACTTTGGAAGAGAGCCTTGAATACGCATCTCCCAGTTCACAAGGGAGTGCTCTATGTAACATGCGATGCATGTTTCATGGATTCTGAGGTGGATCTTTCTTCTGGAGCTGCACAAATTACTATAATCAAGTATCTACAGGAGAAGAAATTTGGTGCTCTGTCCTTAAAGTCCCCCATTACTTTCTGCTTATGTTTTACATTAGACCAAATCCAGTAACAATATCATCAAGGGACACCAAAGAAGAGCAGTTAAGCTAATGTTTCAAATAGCAGGATATTATGTACTCTAGAGAAATTATGAGTCTGGAGTAAGCTAGCCTTATCCTGTTGAACCTTCAATGAGAAAAAGAAATTCCCTAATTTTTCTGCAAGGTAAGAATATGTATCGTGATTTTTAGAAAGAAACTGACATTCAGCATGTGTACATGCACTGGCTTACTGCACAAGAACTTGTTCATCAGCCCATAACCATAGAATGATTATTAGATTAATCCCCACAGGCAAGATACCAGAGAAATGCTCCGCATGAAAATCTAGGCTTGAAGAACATTAATGGCCAAACTCTTCAGTGGTACCTGTTTATGATACAATGCACCAGTAGCAGTTTTACAGACAATGACACTTGTAAAGTTTAGATACCTCCATAGATAGCAGCAGGGAACAGAAGATTTGAGGATCCATGATTTAGGCCTAGGCATTTATATACAGACCCTGTTTCAAGAGTAATGAGACCTGGTATTTACATATTGAGGGCTTAGACTTCTTCCCCAGATTTGACAGTAGAGATACTGATAAGTTGTTTCTGTGCAAAGTTCAAAAAATTGTTAGGAAAAATGAAACAAGGCAGGGAACATGAGATAAATGCAAATAGTAGAATGCAGTCACAAAAAACTTAGTACAGTTACTATGAAGTATATATGATGGTGCTGATATTTCTGTAAGTTTCTACTTTTGAACTGATTATGTTCCCATCTGAGCTGCGGCTACAGCAATAACCAGGATGATCACACACAGACTGCATGGCCTGGCCCACTGAGCCAGGACTTTACCAGCTGGTTAAACCTGCTGCACTGCATGGCTGGCAAACAAAGAACTTGCCATTCAGTGTGTCCTTGACCTTTCAGAAGTGTGCATTTTTCCCAGATGAGAGAAATGGCATGAGTTTATCTTAGTAGGTTCTTTAGTATTATGATGAATCTGAAATACTGCAGAACTGTACATAAGAAACACAAGCATATTTGTGGGTAAAGTTTCCAAAACTATGTCTTTTGATGGCTGGATAATGAAATAATAGGAAAATATGACAGCAAATCTACATCAATCACAGAACTACATTTCTTTTCTAGTTCTAGTAACCTAAGTACATACAGTGCCAATAAATGGATCTTTAGAAAGTAAACAAGCTCAATTGCTCATCTTTAACATCATTCACTAGATGTCTGTTGCTCAGTACTGGATGAAATCATCCTGGTACAATTGCAAAACTGAACTTTAAAACTGGAAGTCTAGGTTTTCATATTAATTTCTAGATTACTCTTTTATATTCAAGGAATAATTTTTTTTTTGTTCTTCCACCATTCACAATAATAAGAATTTTTCTTTCTCCTTAAACATCAAGCTCTATCTCAAAGACTATGTTACAAACCACTGTTACAGCAATCATTACACGAGCAGTGCACTAAAAATTCTGCTCTTCTGAACAGTCTTCATGTCAGGCAACAAAACATCATCATCTTACAAAACCAATTCTGCATGCCTATTTTTTCCATTATTTAGCATTAAATTGTTAGCCTAGGCAGTGTAACAAAGATCTACAGTTTTTTTTTTTTTAAATTGGATTGCCAAGTTAACCACTAGAATCCACAGTTTTAACCAAAAACTAGTTTTGAATCCTACTGCTCTCTTTTTTGAGAACTCAGTCTGAAAACAGATCTGTGAAGCATGTCATATTTTTACATGTTTTCATATATAGACATACACACATTTGCCTGTGCAAAAATACACACATTTTGCTATATTTATGACGAGTGGGAGACAGAATTCTGAAATGCAAACACAGATCTCATGCGATTTAATTAGAATGTGACTAAGATAATTTGTGTGACTATGACTTCATGAAGCACTTAAAAAAGAGGCCACAAAAATCAGCAATACTTATATCCAGAAGGGATTTAATTCACAGCTCAAGCAAAACACATGAAGGTGAGAAAGCATCTGATACCATATAATCCAGAAGAAAATCTTTTCCCAAATAAATAAGAGAATCTGCATTTATCAGAACTTCTGAATGGAGAATTACGTATATTTAGATTTAAAAGCCTGGGAACCAAGGACTGCTTAAAATCCTTTCAGTATGCTACTTCTGTCACAAAACATCCAGTTTATATGGCATATTCACTTTAACAATCCAGAAAAAAATATCCATAATATGTCTATTTCTTCCTAGGCCATAAAGGCACCATGTTAATAAGCTAAAAGCAAAAGGAATAAAAATTATCAAAATGGCACTTTTGCAGTATAAGAAATGTTAAACATGAGCCCCTATGAACTGACTAAAGAAAGGTTTTTTCTTTGTTTCTTTCTCTCCTCCTGAAAACATACATACCCATGCTCCAACCAGATATTATAAACAAGATATATGGTATATTATAGGAAGATTATTGGACACCAGAAATCTAATACCATCTTGACAACTTAAAGTTAGAAATTTTGGGCTTTTTTGTCCACTTTCTTCACAAGTCTTCATAATTTCAAGAAATGACTTCAGTGGTAAACTTTAATTCAACCCTATTATGTACAATAAATGCAAAAATCAAAAGTAAACAAAGGAGACATTATACCCGAAGGGAAACGCTGTTCTCTAACTGCTGTAATTTATGGACAGATTTCAAAAGTACATGCATACTTAAATCCAAGAAAAGAATTCTTTAAAACATTATAAATATTTCTGACCTTTAAATTTAAAGTATATGAATATGTATATCTTGGTACAGAAACAACCAAATTACATAGAAAAGCTCACAGTAAAGTGGCTTCAACATTGTCAAGTATATTTAAAGCACAGGGAATCATTTTTCCCAACTGTAAATACCTACCTACTGCTCTGCCTTCCTTTCCTGTGCAACATCAGGTTACGCTGCTACATCCCTATGTGATGTTTGACATTTTGGAGATAACATAAATAGCTTCATTTATTTTCATGTTGCCATTCTCTACAACTACTATCAGTTTGTATATTTGCTGCTGTTCCCATTTCTTTGTTAAACTGCCATAACTTAATTTTTCCTAAACTTGCCTCTCAAGAAATGTAATCTACTAACTTGCTAACTGCACTGAAGTTTGGCTTCTTGAAGTTCATTGGTTTGGTTTTGTTGTTCTCTGACTTTCCCTTCTTTTCATCAGTTTTATATAAGTTGCCCTCCATTTTCACATTCTCAGGGAAATCCCACTACTTAGACAGAATCCATCTGAGCTGTATTTAAGCTTTCTGTACCAAGAAGCTGTAACAAAATCATCAGGAATCTGATAGACAGTTACCATCTTGTTGTATTCCTTCCCCAAAAGATTTCTGGGAAATCCTTCCTACTGCAATATCCAATGCTTTGATTTACTCTGTAGTTGCTCACAGAAAGCACTGTCTTCCTGTCCTTCCGAGTTTTGTGGCATGCCATGCAGCATCAACACAATAGTGCCTCTGATTTTTTCTCCTTTAAATACTGACTATGGACTTTCAGCAGATCCCATTCCTTCTGCATTCTGAATTCCAGACCAAGCATACACATCTTTGATTTATAAAGCAACACACATCTCCCCTCTTATCTGTCCCTCCTTTTATAGTAATATTCCAGTCAGACAAGTTATCCCACAAGTCTCTGTTACGTCAATTAAGTCATAATGCCAATTGTGTATTAAGACTTTCAGCTCATTCCTTGTTCATGCTTGTTCCTCATTCTTCCTGTATTAACATCCAGGCTGATTAAAAGGAAAAGTAGTAGGCAAAGACAGACAAGAATATAACAAGTGGACAATAGCCTTAATGGTAAGGATTTCACAAATTTTCCTTTAAGCACTGAAGATTTTTTTAAGCAGATGCCAAAAAAATTATTTTTATCCCCCAACTGGTTCAGTTTCCCTTCGCTCCATAGTAAACTTTTGCCTGGGACCTATCCTAGCATCCTTTCCACGTCTGGCTTACAGATGTGTAACAGGATAAGCTCCTAGAACTGCTAAACTTTAATGACAGCTAGCAGCTGTCATTCAAAATTAAGTTTATTCAAAGGGGCTATTCCTGTATCTGCACAATTGAATGACACTAGAAACATCTATCCTTGCACCTATGTTCAATCTGTGGCGTGAAGAACAGTACAGACAAATTAATGATTTTCAAGAAATTAGAAGAAAATAGAGAAAATATCTTTGCACCTTCCCCTGGATCCACAGGTTGGAGTCCGTTAACCATGTCAATTCTCTGTTGAGATTAAACAAGCCAAAAGTATATGAGCAAGTCAAATATGTAGGTCTACTATGTACAGTGTGGAATTAACAAAGAAAACAAACAAAAAAATTGTTTCTTTGTCAATGTCCTCTCTTAGTGGATCTTCAGGGGTTCTGTAGCATAGGAGTTAGAAAAATGATCAGATACAAAGTACAGCAAGTGCTACTGCAGGCAGAATACAAGGTGATTGAAAAATTAGAAAAATAGCTTATGATTTAAGACATCAGGGAAAAGTGGAAAAAATTGATTTCTTTCCTCCTTCTCTCACAAAAACTATTAAGACTTCTTGAATACATACTGAAATGCTTATCTAAAATGCCACTTCTCAGAAATGGTAAGAGTGTTAATAAGTGCTTTGATGATACATTTAATGACAAAAATGTTGCAAACCATTTTATAAAAATCCAGTTTTCTATTTGCAAACTAAGTGTATTGGGTTTACATGGCAAGGTTTTGGTAGTGGGGGGAGGGCTGCAGGGGTGGCTTCTGTGAGAAGATGCCAGAAGCTTCCCCCATGTCGGACAGAGCCAGTTCCAGCTGGCTCCAAGACTGAATGGCCACTGGCCAAAGCTGAGCCAGTCAGCGACAGTGGTAGCGCCTCTGTGATAACATATTTAAGAAGGGGAAAAAACTGCTGCGCAACAGCAACAGAGAGGAGTGAGAATATGTGAGAGAAACAACTCTGCAGACGCCAAGGTCAGTGAAGAAGGAGGGGGAGGAGGCGCTCCAGGTGCTGGAGCAGAGATTCCCCTGCAGTCCATGGTGAAGACCATGGTGACACGGGATGTCCCCCTGTAGCCCATGGAGGTTAATGGTGGAGCAGAGATCCACCCTGCAGCCCGTGGAGGACCCCACGCCGGAGCAGGTGGATGTGACCTGAACGAAGCTGTGACCCCGTGGAGGGTCCACGCTGGAGCAGTCTTCTGGCAGGACTTGTGACCCCACGGGAGACCCGTGCTGGAGCAGTCCGTTCCTGAGGGACTGCACCCTGTAGAAAGGACCCACACAGGAGCAGTTTGAGAAGAACTGCAGCCTGTGGGAAGGTCTCACGTTGGAGAAGTTTGTGGAGGACTGTCTCCCATGGGAGGGACCCCACGCTGGAGCAGGGGAACAGTGTGAGGAGGAAGGAGCAGCAGAGACAACATGTGATGAACTGACTGCAACCCCCATTCCCCGTCCCCCTGCGCCACTCGGGGGGAGGAGGTAGAGAAAATCGGGAGTGAAGTTGAGCCCAGGAAGAAGGGAGGGGTGGGGGAAGCTGTTTTTAGATTTGTTTTTATTTCTCATTACCCTACTCTGATTTTGATTGGTAATAAATTAAATTAATTTCCCCATCGAGTGTGTTTTGCTCGTGATGATAATTGCTAAGTGATCTCCCTGTCCTTATCTTGACCCACGAGCTTTTCGTTGTATTTTGTCCCCTGTCCTGTTGAGGAGGGGGAGTGATAGAGTGGCTTGGTGGGCACCTGGTGGCCAGCCAAGGTCAACCCACCCCTATTTGCACAGAGGAGGTAGCCAACAATTCACAGATTATATCACTGAAGAAAAAGAAAACCTTTATGATAACATCAGGTTTTTTTCCTCTGATGCAGTCCCAACTATTTTTAAGGGAGGGAGAGGTGAGAGATCCTCTTCTTTTAGCTCATCAGAAATAAGCAAAACTCAATACCTTTCCTTAGAGATCTAACTCCCCACTAGAAAAAGGGCCTGGAAACCTTTTTCCACCCCCTGTTTAGCACACTTTGCTTACTCCAGGACAACATTACAAACTCTACTTTGGTATGTCCATATCTCTTTCTAGCCCTGTGCTCTGCTGTTTTCTCCTGCCTTTCCTCAAAAGCACAGGCCCCTTTACTTCTTTGTCAGTCACAAAGTAATTTCTCAGCTTCCACAACCCATCTTTTACTTAGTCTGTTCTGCAGGCTGATCTGTAAGGCAGTGGCCTCCACTGATTAAGTGCCTATAGGACAAAGAGGTGGTTCTTTGTCCCCTCACTGAGTGGAAAGGTAGCTGCTATACCCAGGACACTAACCAGTTACTGCTCAGGACAGAAATCCTGCTGGAGATGACTAAGACCCATTCATTCCCCTTATGTTTTCAGGCATCTTTAAAAAAAGATTTTTTTCATGCTTTTGTTTCCCTCCTCCCCCAGAATGTGATCAGATGAGCTTCCCCACCCCGATATAGGCATGTTATAGATGAGGATATGTTTCCTTTTTTCAAGTCCCTGTCATAACCTTCACATATCTGAGCATGATAGCACATCTGAAAAGATTAAAAAGATATATGAACATACATGATTTGGGAGTAATAGTAAACCCACTCCAGATTTACAAGTCTGAAAATCCCTAAAAAACACCAAAACCCACAAAACCAAAAAACCCACACCCTACAGACGCTCCTTTAAAAGTAAAATACAACTCAAATTCAATTCCATTTAGACTTCGTGCATGACTCCCCCTTTTTCCCCCCCCGTGTTATACTTCTTTTCTTTTATATCACAAAAGATATTTGAGTTTGAAATCAAGATCTTTGTCTCCATACAGTTTGTCTAATCAGGCCGGCTTCCTCACTGCATACCAAAAACTTCTTTCAGGCATCACTAACTGATCTGGAAATAGTAATAGTATCACAGTCAAAGGATTATGGCCACAGTTCAAGCAAGGAGCAAGACCAGAAATTATTCACAGATGGATGCTTACAAATGCGAATCTCATTCAAAAAAATACATGAAAATGCAGATGCATATCTTCTAAGAGTATTTTATAGCTCATTCTATAGCACAGCCTGACCATTACCATTGTGTCTTTATCCTAAATGAGAAAAATGTAGGTCGCATCCAATCCACAGGGTGGAGATTGTAATGGATATACCTTTAAATTGTTGTAACCCATGATTTGAGTTGCATGTTATAGGAATTACTATAGCAGGAACCACCTGAACTACTGGAGGACAAGCCTTACAAGAAGCAGCGCAGGTGCAGCAGTGAACCGAACTGAGCTGGCTTTGGTGCCCAATAACTCCATGCAACACACCACCTCTCCTGTCCTGAGTGACCACCATAACAGATGGAGCCCAAAGTCATGGACTAAATGAACGCAGTGGACATTTTGTGGACTTTTATGGATATTTTACAGATATTTCACAGGGGTGGTCCATAGACTAAGGGAATGATATCTGTGTATATTATATCAAAGGATGGGAAGGGGGGATGGTGGGTAATGAGAATGTATTGCATAGTGTGGGACATGAGCATGACATAAATGGTATGGGATAAGGGGTGGATACCCTTAATCCATCTCCCAGAGATGATAAATCTCACATAAATACTGTTGTGGTTTAACCCCAGCTGGCAACTAAGCACCACACAGCCGCTTGCTCACTCCCCCCATGGTGGGATGGGGGAGAGAATCGGAAGAGTAAAAGTGAGAAAACTCCTGGGTTGAGATAAAGACAGTTTAACAGGTAAAGCAAAAGCCACGCACGCAAGCAAAGCAAAACAAGGAATTCATTCACTAGTTCCCATCGGCAGGCAGGTGTTCAACCATCTCCAGGAAAGCAGGGCTCCATCACGCGTAACGGTTACTTGGGAAGAAAAAACGCCATCACTCCAAACGTCCCCCCTTCCTTCTTCTTCCCCCAGCTTATATGCTGAGCATTACATCATATGGTATGGAATATCCCTTTGGTCAGTTGGGTTAGCTGTCCTGGCTATGCTCCCTCCCAGCTTCTTGTGCACCTGGCAGAGCATGGGAAGCTGAAAAGTCCTTGACTTATATATATAAGCACTACTTAGCAACAACTGAAAACATCAGTGTGTTATCAACATTCTTCTCATACTAAATCCAAAACACAGCACTATACCAGCTACTATGAAGAAAATTAACTCTATCCCAGCCAAAATCAGGACAGTCCTCACACTGACTGGTTGAAGAAGTTTTAAGTAGTTAATTTAAATAAATGTATTTAAATTCAGGTATTTCATCTATTTTCACATGATTAATTATAATTAGCAGTTTAAATGGAGATTTACTAAGGTCAGCTAGAAATGGAGTTTAGGTAAGCTAAGGAATCAAGAGCATCTATACAGAGGTTGCTCAATTTGTCTGACCTGCTTTCATTGAATTAATTAATGTCTGTCTGTATGCAAGGCCTTTATCTAGCAACCTATCTATCACCAGCCAAAGGAATGCCAGCCAAAATTACTTTCTCAGGGACATGCGCAGACAGAGGTTATATTCATAGAATCATAGAATCATAGAATCATTAAGGTTGGAAAAGACCTCTAAGATCATCGAGTCCAACCGTCAACCCAACACCACCATGCCCACTACACCATGTCCCTAAGCGCCTCATCTACACATCTTTTAAATACCTCCAGGGATGGTGACTCAACCACTTCCCTGGGCAGCCCGTTCCAAGGCCTGACCACTCTTTCAGTAAAGAAATTTCTCCTAATGTCCAATCTAAACCTCCCTTGGCGCAACTTGAGGCCATTTCCTCTTGTCCTATCGCTAGTTACTTGGCAGAAGAGACCAACACCCACCTCACTACAACCTCCTTTCAGGTAGTTGTAGAGCGCGATGAGGTCTCCCCTCAGCCTCCTCTTCTCCAGACTAAACAGTCCCAGTTCCCCCAGCTGCTCCTCATAAGACTTGTGCTCCAGACCCTTCACCAGCTTCGTTGCCCTTCTCTGGACACGCTCCAACACCTCCATGTCCTTCTTGTAGTGAGGGGCCCAAAATGGAACACAGTATTCGAGGTGCGGCCTCACCAGTGCCGAGTACAGGGGCACGATCACCTCCCTACTCCTGCTGGCCACACTATTTCTGATACAGGCCAGGATGCCATTGGCCTTCTTGGCCACCTGGGCACGCTGCTGGCTCATGTTCAGCCGGCTGTCAACCAGCACCCCCAGGTCCTTTTCCTCTGGGCAGCTTTCCAGCCACTCTTCCCCAAGCCTGTAGCGTTGCCTGGGGTTGTTGTGGCCCAAGTGCAGGACCCGGCACTTGGCCTTGTTGAACCTCATACAATTGGCCTCGGCCCATCGATCCAGCCTGTCCAGGTCCCTCTGCAGAGCCTTCCTACCCTCGAGCAGATCAACACTCCCGCCCAACTTGGTGTCGTCTGCAAACTTACTGAGGGAGCACTCGATCCCCTCATCCAGATCGTTGATAAAGATATTGAACAGGACCGGCCCCAAAACTGAGCCATGGGGAACACCGCTCGTGACCGGCCGCCAACTGGATTTAACTCCGTTCACCACAACTCTCTGGGCTCGGCCATCCAGCCAGTTTTTTACCCAGAGAAGAGTACACCTGTCTAGGCCGTGAGCCGCCAGCTTCTCTAGGAGAATGCTGTGGGAGACAGTGTCAAAGGCTTTACTGAAGTCCAGGTAGACCACATCCACAGCCTTTCCCTCATCCACTGGGTGGGTCACCTGGTCATAGAAGGAGATCAGGTTGGTCAAGCAGGACCTGCCTTCCATGAACCCGTGCTGGCTGGACCTGATCCCCTGCTTGTCCTGGACATGCCTTGTGAGCGCCCTCAAGACGAACCGCTCCATAATCTTCCCCGGCACCGAGGTCAGGCTGACCGGCCTGTAGTTCCCCGGATCCTCCTTCTGGCCCTTCTTGTAGATGGGCGTCACATTGGCAAGCCTCCAGTCGTCCAGGACCTCCCCTGTTAACCAGGACTGCTGGTAAATGATGGAGAGTGGCTTGGCAAGCTCCTCCGCCAGCTCCCTCAGTACCCTCGGGTGGATCCCATCCGGCCCCATAGACTTGTGAACGTCCAGGTGGCGTAGCAGGTCGTTAACTGCTTCCTCTGGGATTATGGGGGGTTTATCCTGCTCGCCGTCCCTGTCTTCCAGCTCAGGGGGCTGAGTACCCTGAGGATAACTGCTCTGACTATTAAAGACTGAGGCAAAGAAGGCATTAAGTACCTCAGCCTTTTCCTCGTCCTTGGTGGCAACGTTCCCCCCCGCATCCAATAGAGGATGGAGATTCTCCTTGGCTTTCTTTTTGTCATTAATATACTTGTAAAAACATTTTTTGTTGTCTCTTATGACAGTGGCCAGGTTGAGTTCTAGCTGGGCTCTTGCCTTTCTAATTTCCTCTCTGCGTGACCTAACGAGATCCCTGTACTTTTCTTGAGTTGCCTGCCCCTTCTTCCACAAGTGATAAACTCTCCTTTTTTTTCTGAGTCCCAGCAAGAGCTCCCTGTTCAGCCAGGCCGGTCGTCTTCCCCGCCCGTTCTTGAGGCACATGGGGACAGCCTGCTCCTGTGCCTTTAAGACTTCCTTCTTGAAGAACGTCCAGCCTTCCTGGACCCCTTTGCCTTTCAGGACTGTCTCCCAAGGGACCCTCTCGACCAGTGTCCTGAGCCAAAGTCCGCCCTCCGGAAGTCCATGGTAGCGGTTTTGCTGGCCCCCCTCCTTACTTCGCCAAGTATTGAGTATTCTATCATTTCGTGGTTGCTAAGCCCAAGCCGGCCTCCGACCACCACATCTCCCACCAGTCCTTCTCTGTTTGTGAACAGCAGGTCAAGCGAGGCACCTCCCCTAGTGGGCTCACTTACCAGCTGCATCAGGAAGTTATCTTCCACACACTCCAGGAACCTCCTCGACTGTTTCCTCTCTGCCGTGTGGTATTTCCAGCAGATGTCCGGAAAGTTGAAGTCCCCCACGAGAACAAGGGCTAGCGATTGTGAGACTTCTGCCAGTCTCTTGTAGAACGCTTCATCTGCCTCCTCATCCTGGCTAGGTGGTCTATAACAAACTCCCAGCAGGATATCTGCCTTGTTGGCCTTCCCCCTCATCCTTACCCACAAGCACTCGACCTTGTCATCACTACCATTGAGCTCTAGACAATCGAAGCACTCCCTAACATACAGGGCCACCCCACCGCCTCTCCTTCCTCGCCTGTCCCTTCTGAAGAGCTTATAGCCATCCATTGCAGCACTCCAGTTGTGAGACTCATCCCACCATGTTTCCGTGATGGTGACTAAGTCATAGCTATCCCACTGCACAATGGCTTCCAGCTCCTCCTGTTTGCCACCCATGCTGCGTGCATTGGTGTAAATGCACTTGAGCTGGGCTGCCGATTTCTCCCCCGACAATGGCGTGCCGCCCCTAGGCTCTTCTCTATTGAGCCTGGTTTTATCCCCTTCCCCCTTCGAACCTAGTTTAAAGCCCTCTCGATGAGCCCCACCAACTCATGAGCGAGAATCCTTTTCCCCCTGTGAGACAGCTGAACTCCATCTGTCCCCAGCAGGCCCGGTGCCGTGTAAACCTCCCCATGGTCAAAGAAGCCAAAATTCCCCCTATGGCACCAGCCCCTGAGCCACGTGTTGATCCGATGAGTTTTCCTGTTCCCTTCAGTATTCCTCCCTGCCACTGAAGGGATTGAGGAAAACACTACCTGTGCTCCCGATCCTTCCACCAATCGCCCCAGTGCCCTGAAGTCCCTTTTGATCCCTTCGGGACTTCTCTCTGCAACCTCCTCACTGCCAGCCTGTATAACCAATAGCGGGTAGTAATCGGAGGCCTGTACCAGACCAGGAAGTTTCCTAGTAATGTCCTTAACCCGGGCCCCAGGGAGGCAGCAGACTTCCCTGTGGGATGGGTCTGGTCGGCATATTGGGCCCTCTGTCCCCCTCAGAAGGGAATCACCTATGACAATTACCCTCCTTTTTTTCTTAGCAGAGGCAGTCATAATGCGTGGGGCTGACTGACTCACCCTGGGCAACCCCCTGGATGGACCTTCATCTACATCCTCATTTGCCTGGCCCTCAAGTTCCAGGGCCCCATATCTGTTCTGTAAGGGCAACTGGGAAGGTGAGGGAGGCCGGGTGGGGATTCGCCTGGCGCCCCGAGCAGGGACCTGTTTCCATTGATTGTTACCATCATGAGGCTGGACAGCCAACCATTCCACCGTGCGTGCGAGATGGCGTTAAAGGTTCTGACAATGAGAGGAGAAAGCCATACTACTGGGAAGGGTGTTTATGACAGAGGTAGACATGCACTCACAGAGTGAATGGAAACTGTTTTGCAGTCTGAAGTTCTTAGTTGCAGCAGTCAGGTAGAATTCACAAAACCCTATCTGAGACAGGTAAGTGGTGGCAGTCTACATGTTCCTAATCTGGGGCAAAGTAAAACAAATGGGCGTGAGTCAGCACTGAAAACTATACCAGTTGTTTTACTTTGTCCTGAAACAAGTAGGAGCTGTTACTGTGTTACTACTTACCCCAGCTAGCGGTGTAGTAACCACAAGAAAGGGTGGTAACATTTTATGCCACCTCACTAAAATCCAGTCTTACATTTAACTGTATCCTGTGTCTTAGGGTAATGTGTGGAAGAGATGATGAATGCCCATTATAAACAGGGTTAGCATGAAAACTTTTGCATGTGGTTATTTATCCACTTTTTTTTTTTTTGTGAAGCATGCCTATAACTAAACAAACTGATACTGTGGTCAAAATTTAAAAGTACAAGGATCACGACATCATCAGATTAAAAGTCTATCTAACCCAATCTGTTTTTCTTTCACAGTGGCAAACATCAGATGCCATAATCTCCCAGACTCCAGCAACTTCCAGTTCAGGGACACCGTGAGCCAAAGTAATGTCCTTGTATTCAGTTGCCTTTGATACATTTGTTTATCATTAATTAAGTCACCTGAAACCTGTATAAACTGCATCAGCTAGAAAACTACTTTCTGATATATTCATGTTTCTCGCACAAATACATTTTAACTTCAAAGACACAATAAGCACAGGTACTAGAATTGTTTCTTTTTTACATTCCAAGTTATAAGTGTTTATTTTGCTACAATGTATATCACTTTACAGTGCACAGATGAATAAAACATAAATGTCATCCATTTCAATTTATGGATTCTTAAAATAACTCCTAAATTTCAATTGCAAAGACTTTGCCTCTGCTGAAGGAAGAAAACAAAATGACCCCACCTTTATTTTAATATACCAGTGTATTGGCTATACTTATAGTATATTTCCACTTTATATAAAAAACTGTCTAGAAAAAATGGGAGGATAAACATGTAAGCCTATATCATCATCATTAAAAAGTTATTTCTTGGAGCAGAACTGAAGTAATTTATTTTTATTTTCTCTTGGGTATGGGCTAACATGATATAGAACAAGAAGAGTAACTAAATATTTTGGTAAAAAGGAAAAAATGTGTGGTAAAGTAAATGTTGCATGAACATTTTTCTACAGTCAGCCAAAGATTCAAATAATCACTATTCTCTTCTATACAATTTAGACTGATAAATAAATGTCATGCTATATTGTAGGTTATTGGAATCTAAAGAGGCTATACTGTAAACATGCTCTCTCTAAGCCTATTGTTAAGACAGAATCTGAGTAATATATTAAGAGAGGCAGAAAATACTGGTAATGGCAAGTCATTAAATTTGGTCGGCTGAAAGGCTTTTGGAATACATCATGTCTTTTTCTCCCTAGAGAGATCTACTTGCTTGATGAAGAGTGAAGAGAAGGAGAATGCCTTGAGTATTTGATATTTGCTTTTGAAGAGGCTTTTAATATTTTTCATGAGACTGCATCTATCTTTGATCTTCTCTATAAGAATTTTCTCATGATTGAAACGAAGAGATAAAATCAGCAATGTGCCACCTTGAGAATGGCAAAAGAGATGCACACTTACTCGTAATAAAAGTGTTAATCTGATGGAGTCGATCAAAAGCAAATAGGAAAGCCTATCTGTATCTCTCAGCTTGGTAAATATCAAGTGGCCGTGACAAAAATAAGCCAACAATTCAGAAATTAATGCTGAGGTTGTTGAACATTTCCTTATAGCTGTAAGAGCAGACAGATCAATCCAGAAAATAAGAGAACAATACCAAGTTAACAAGTGGAAATTGAACTATTGTGCTGATAGAAACAGGTGAAACACACCTGTAAGAAGGCACACATCAAAAGAACTTATGGTTCTATGCATTCTTAGAAGACCTGCATAGTAGTGCAGGCCTATAATCAGTTCTCAAGGCGATCAACTTTTTAAGACAACAGACAAAAAAAACCCCAAACCACACAGCACACATTGTGATTGAAGAATTACAAAAGATGAAGTTGATCTTTCTAACATGAAGCATGTCTTACCAAATCTTCATTCTGCTCTGCTTGTTTTGCTGGTAAGTTTGAGTATGAAGCAGTATGAGAAATTCTAACTTTGAATAAATGCCAAAATCACACTTTTTATTTTAAATGCCAGTTGCTGGGTGTTAAAATATGACCACATGACCACTGATGTCCCACAGTAGAGAGCAGCTAATATGGGTGACATGTATGGCTCAATATGTTTTTAGATTAACTGCTCACAGACTTGCTAAATGTCAGCAAGCAAGCAAGAATTTCTGAAGCAAACTGCTTTTCATTTACCTCCAAAGAGCAGAAAATACTGCACAATCTTAAACCTGTGCACAACAAAAACCTTTGTGAACATTTGAGGTTCTTTTATTAGAAGAATATTTAGTGCAATGTAACAAAAATTTCAAAATGGTTTCAGCATCAACCCTATGCACTTAATTGGAAAGTCTATCCAAGACCATTAAAAAATTTTATACACATGAAATCTTCTAACAGCACTCCAATATATTCCCTGTGGAGAAGAATTGTGGAATCGGGAGTTTCAGTCAAGATCAGATAGGACTTTGGCCTGTGCGCTGAGAACTAGCAGGTGCGTACATATGCCTGAGAAAAGACCTGAACACCTGGCTTAGTTGTCCCTTCTGTAAGGAAACTGTAAACATCAAAATGTAAAAGCTCTCAGTTAGGAATGCTGCTTGTGGTTACCTTGAGGTGTGGCCTAATGAGTACCAGCTGATTCAAGAGCCAATGAGTACCAGCTGATTCAAGAGCCAAAACAGGTGAAGGGAATTGTGAGCAGACATGTGATCGTTGCCGGAAGGAAGATTTAAGAGAGGCAACGGAGAGCAACAGGAGGGTGAAGCAATGGAGAGAGACAGAAGGGCTGAAGCAATGGAGAGAGAGAGAGAGAGAGACTGTGGGACTGCCCTGTTATGATAAAGGCTCCAGTATTGTAACAATAAAGGATTCTGTGCATGTATATGTCAGGGTCTGTGCAATCATACACCACAAATGGCGCCCGAACAGGGACTGAAAGAGGAAAGCCTGAAGAAAGAAGGTCTTGAAGAAAGGAAATAGAAATATCCGGTGGTGTACCCCTGTTGAGCTGGACGGAGGATAAACAGAGGATCAACATATCGAGCTCGATTCATCACCGGTCGCAGGACGATTCAGGTGAGCAGCCACAGGGAAGTTATATGAACTTTATACATTAGTCATGGGGCAGTTGGCACCTCAGTCACAGAAGCTTCAACTTGCCGAGAACATTGTCCTTGGTTTCTTTCTGAGGGAACCATAGGGTGTTATGATTTAGCCCTATGGTAAAAGGTGGGAGAAGAACTGCAGATGAGGAAAACTTTGCAGTTGGAAGTTCCAGAAGGAATATTGATTACCTGGCGAGTTGTGTATATGGCTCTGCAGAAGTTGCGTCCTGCAGAGCAGGTGTTGCAAAATGTGACTGATTCAGCAATACTGGAGGGAGAATCAAAAGATAGGAAAGATTTGTTTGAACTTGCGCCAACGGCAGATGAAATTTTACAGCGACAGAGACTAAAGACACTTTTTCGGTCTTCCATTGTGAAACCAGCACCATTTGTTCCCCCCCAAGAAAATCTGCTGCAGGGATTTGCAGCCCCCCCTCCCCCCCTTATCAGCCTTTGGGTATGGTAAAAAAAAAAAAGAATGACTACACCATTGCTTCTGTTCTAAAAAGCTAAAAGAGCCCTGCAGGAAACCACTTCCCCCTCAGCTGCGATGAGATGTGTCTGTATTTTTTTGTGTTCTGTTTCAGTGATGTAGAGTGATCCTAAATCTAACACTTGATCTTCCTTGACATTGTTGTTATTTTTTGGTTAGAGTCTGATGTTCTAGAGGAAAGCGAACTGTGTGATGGAGAACAGGAAAGGTCTTTGTATTAGAAGTGTTAAGTTTGTATCTCTGTATTAGAAGTGTTAAGTTTGTATCTCTGTATTAGAAGTGTTAAGTTTGTATAAAATCTATAAAAGAAAATAGGTTTAGTAAGTTGAGATTAATATTTGTAAGTTTGTGTAAAAGAAAATAGGTTTAGTAAGTTAAGCCTTGTATTAGAAGTGTTAAGTTTGTATGCCGTTTTGTCATGTAGAATTGATCTTTGTATTGTAGTGTAAATAATTTTTCTAGACTGTAACGTTATATGATAAAAGAAGATAGGTTTAGTAAGTTAAGATTAATATTTGTCTGGTTAAAATGGAAATAGGTCTTTGTATTAGAAGTGTTAAGTTTGTTTTTGTATTACAAGTGTTAAATTAAGATTAATATTTGTAAGTTTACACATTGTTGAAAAACTGTTGTTTTGAAGATGATTCACTTTAATTTTCTGAATGCTACCAAACTTTCTGTTTCTTTTTTGTGGAAAGTATTCTGGCCAACTCTGATCAAAAAAAAAAAAAAAAAAAAAAAAAAACACAAAAAAAAAAACAAACCCCACTTTCAAATCTGCTTTGTCATCTGGGGGGATGGATAAATCAGATGTGAGTTAAACTTCATGAAGAATAATCTGAAATAAAACAGGAAAATGCAAAAAATAAGTAAAAAAAAAAAAAAGGGGGAATGTAATGCTTCTCCAGGCCATGCCTGTAATTTATTGACCTGGCAGAGTGCCAGAGTGTCATTTACTATATGAGGTGATTAAGGAGGTATGCAAATTGATAAAGGAGTATGGGTTACAGGCTTCATTTACTAAAAACTTATTGTAAGCAATAGGGGAATCATATACGATGACTCCTTTAGATTGGAAGTCTATACTATGCCCTGTTTTGTTAGTGCTGCAGTATTCTGTGTGGTTTTCTGAGTATTGTGAACTTGTTCTTGTGAAGGTAATGGACAATTTGCAACTACTCTATGAACTCTTAGGTGAAGGGAATTGGATGTCACCTGCTGCACAAGCTGCCTTGCCTTGTGAAGTGCTTACACAGGTGGCTGATTTGGTTATGAAAGTGTTAAGATGAGTGTCAGATTTTGGCAAGCAAGTATCATCATTCGCTATGATCTGGCAAGGGACGCAAGAGCCCTATGTGTGATTCTTGGATGGATTACAAACTACTAGACAATGTCAAATAGAGTCTCCTGAAGCTGCTGAGTTGTTGCTTTTTCAGCTTGCAATTGAGAATAAACAAAAAAGGGGGAGATGTGGAGAAGAATTGTGGAATCGGGAGTTTCAGTCAAGATCAGATAGGACTTTGGCCTGTGCGCTGAGAACTAGCAGGCGCGTACATATGCCTGAGAAAAGACCTGAACACCTGGCTTAGTTGTCCCTTCTGTAAGGAAACTGTAAACATCAAAATGTAAAAGCTCTCAGTTAGGAATGCTGCTTGTGGTTACCTTGAGGTGTGGCCTAATGAGTACCAGCTGATTCAAGAGCCAATGAGTACCAGCTGATTCAAGAGCCAAAACAGGTGAAGGGAATTGTGAGCAGACATGTGATCGTTGCCGGAAGGAAGATTTAAGAGAGGCAACGGAGAGCAACAGGAGGGTGAAGCAATGGAGAGAGACAGAAGGGCTGAAGCAATGGAGAGAGAGAGACTGTGGGACTGCCCTGTTATGATAAAGGCTCCAGTATTGTAACAATAAAGGATTCTGTGCATGTATATGTCAGGGTCTGTGCAATCATACACCACATATTCCCCCTTTCCCTACTTCTAATTCAAAATGGCTTACACCAATTATAAAATTGGAAATAATCTCTGTGATCAAACTTGATTGCCTGCACAATCCAGACTAAATGATTGCCCAGATTTAATTGTCATTTGAATGAGATGTATTCTTGAAACAACCAAGGTTGATTAAAAATGTTGCCACAATGAAGACTCCATGGCAATCTTAACAACTAGTTCTGTGGTTGACTACACTCAAATTTAAAAAAAAAAAAAGTTCCTCAATCATCTGAATTTATCTTGCTTCAATGTTCAGCCATTTAATCCTGTCCGACTTTCAGTCCTCTCTAATTTGATTGAACTCCTTGAGTCCTTTCATGACAAGTCATACTGCCTGAATATTTTCTAATTTTTCATCATCCTTGAACTTCAGTCTCCACAACTCAACACAGCACTCCAGTAACAGTTTGCACCACTAGCAAATTGAAAGATAAATTTTACAAATCTAATCTTGCAGGCTATTTTGAAAAAGTAAGTTCACATGTTAGCTGATTGTCTATCAGGGCTCACAAGTGTTTTAAAAGTGCAGTAATTTTGTTATGCCATTGGCATCCACCTAACCAAATGTTTTATACCTCTCCTTTGTGAAAATCCATTTATATTCAAATAATCAATAGGATAATACAAATGCTCATTATCTATTTGAATTTTATTCCATAGGGCCCAGTTCAAAGTTGATATTTCCTTATGTTTTTCCCCCATTTTATTTTTGGTACATCACCTTCAAGCTTAAATAATTGGTCCTGCTTTTTAGAGCTGTATAAGATAGTGAGTTATAGCAAGAGTCCAAATGTTGCAAATAAATAAAAAAAGGATCAGACTTGAGTTGTTTTAATATGAAAATCTTACAGAGCTGTGAAATTACTTTATAGGCAGAATTGTCTTATATTGGACTTCTCCAAGAAAAGACATCATCTCACAGTACATGAATGTAATATGTCCTGTGTCTAGAGCATTCTCCAAGTACTTCTACACAAAGCAGACATGAGTTACGTCAGCCAAGGCCTGAAAAGCAAGTATTTTTCATTCTAAGAGTAGAGATAAATGCAAAACACCTAACCAGAGAGCTGAAGTCTCATTGCTTCTGAGAACCAGACCATACAAGATTAAATCGTTCATGCCTTTTACACAAAAAATCCTTCATATATTTCACAAGAGATACAACTTAAATAATGGAGTATTTGTTACAAATAGTTATGTCAGATATTGGTCCAAACACAGAGTTTAATATCCTTGTTTTGTTTCAATAGCCCTATGGCATTTTGAATGATCAAAAGTGAACAAGACCTCAGTTTCACAATTCTGTCATCTAAAAATAATACTTTCATTGACACAGTAAAAGCTCTGAATTCTTCTGTAACTTCGTATTAGGATAAGTACTTAAGGCACTACTTGAAGGGCAGTTAGATTTCCTATTCAATTCAGTAACTTCTTACTTAACATGGTGTCCCGATCCGATGTCGGGAATGTCCCGATCCGATGTCAGGGGAGGTTTCGATATGATCCCAAGAGCGAGATTAAGACACAAAATGAGGTCAAATGCCGTATACCCAAAACAGCAACTTTTAATATCAAAAGTAGAAAATTAGTAGCGATAGGATAGAATAGAGTAAAAAGACAGAAGTCAAGCAGGCATTCAGGATAGATTTGCAAGAATAGTCACCGCCATGGATCCGTGGCGTCCCGGGGGTCCAAGTCTCTCCGTGTTCCGGTGGTGGGCGGTCGCTCCGGGGTCCACGGTGTTTCGGCGGGGTCGGCAATCGCATCGGGGTCCTCTTGGCAGTCCCTTTTATTCTCATTCGAGGGCTACAGTTTCCATGGCAACGACACGTCTCCGCATTCCTGAGTCTTGACTGTCCAAGCACGTGCCAGCCAGAGATCTTTCACACCTTGCTAGCCAGAGATCTCTGTGGCCTTGCAGCCATTCTTATCATATTCAGCAGCCAAAGGAATCCTCGCCCAGATCTTTCACACCTTGCAGCTGATCTTATCATATTCAGCAGCCAAAGGAACCCTCGCCCAGATAAGCAGTCTTTGAGACAAAAGTTCTACAATTCAGTCTTTCACACATGGCACCAGTGGTACAGCCAGGAGCAGTCTGAGGAGTATAAAGAAGGATTACAGAGCCCTGGGAGCGGCGGTAAGGGACTCTGGAGCACAGGTAGTTTTTTCATCAATCCTGCCAGTCAAAGGGAAAGGGTTTGAAAGAGCCAGTCGAATCTGGTGAGTCAATGAATGGTTACAGGACTGGTGCCACAGCCAGGGGTTCGACTACTTAGACCATGGGACTCGCTTTGAGAAACCTGGTCTACTGGGGGCTGATGGGGTCCATCTGTCAGAGAAGGGGAAGAGCATCTTCGGGCATAGGCTTGCCAAGCTGGTGAAGAGGGCTTTAAACTAAAGTTGCTGGGGGAGGGGAACATCAATCCATCCCATTCCTACCAGTTTGATGCCAGTGCCAGCAATAGATGCCCAGAGCCTGGAGAAGGATCACAGGTCAGCAGGAGAACGCCTGAAGAGCGGCACAAAGGAACTCCAGCCAGTAAGACACCTTCATCGCGGGCCCAACTTAAATGCCTCTATGCAAACGCACGTAGCATGGGGAATAAACAAGAGGAGTTAGAGACGTGCGCACACCTGCAGGGCTACGATCTTATTGGCATCATGGAGACGTGGTGGGATGGGTCCTATGACTGGAATGTTGGGATGGAAGGATACAGACTCTTTAGGAAGGACAGGCAGGGGAGATGAGGAGGGGGTGTCGCCCTCTATGTCAATGACCAGCTGGAGTGCATGGAGCTCCGCCTGGGGATAGATGAGGAGCTGACCAAGAGCTTATGGGTCAGGATTAAAGGGAGGGCAGGGACAGGTGACATTACGGTGGGGGTCTGCTACAGGCCACCCGACCAGGAAGACCGAGCGGATGAGGCCCTCTCTAGACAGATAGGAGCAGCCTCACATTCACAAGCCCGGGTCCTCATGGGGGACTTCAACCACCCCGATATATGTTGGAGGGACAACACAGCAGGGCATAAGCAATATCTGTGAGGTTCCTGGAATGTGTCGATGATAACTTCCTTCTCCAAGTGGTAGAGGAGCCAACGAGGAGAGGTGCTATGCTGGATCTTGTTCTCACCAACAAGGAGGGGCTGGTGGGGAATGTGAAGCTCAAGGGCAGCCTTGGCTGCAGTGACCATGAAATGGTGGAGTTCAAGATCCTTAGGGCACTGAGGAGGGCACGCAGCAAGCTTACTACCCTGGACTTCAGGAGAGCAGACTTTGGCCTCTTCAGGGATCTGCTTGGTAGGGTGCCATGGGATAAAGCCTTGGAGGGAAGAGGGGCCCAAGAAAGCTGGTTAATATTCAAGGATCACCTCCTCCAAGCTCAGGAGCGATGCATCCCAACAAAGAGGAAGTCAGGCAAAAACACCAGGAGGCCTGCATGGATGAACAAGGAGCTCCTGGACACGCTCAAACACAAAAAGGAAGCCTACAGAGGGTGGAAGCAAGGACAGGTAGCCTGGGAGGAATACAGAGAAATTGTCCGAGCAGCCAGGGATCAGGTTAGGAAAGCTAAAGCCCTGACAGAATTAAATCTGACCACGGTCGTCAAGGGCAACAAGAAAAGCTTCTATAGGTACGTCGGGGATAAAAGGAAGACTAGGGATGTGGGCCCTCTCCGGAACGAAATGGGAGACCTGGTTACCCGGGATATGGAGAAGGCAGAGGTACTCAATTACTTTTTTGCCTTGGTCTTCACCGGCAAGTGCTTGAGCCTCACTGCCCAAGCCGCAGAAGGCAAAGGCAGGGACTGGGAGAATGAAGAGCCACCCACTGTAGGAGAAGACCAGGTTCGAGACCATCTAAGGAACCTGAAGGTGCACAAGTCCATGGGACTCGATGAGATCCATCTGCAGGTCCTGAAGGAGCTGGCGGATGAAGCTGCTAAGCCACTATGCATCGTCTTTGAGAAGTCGTGGCGGTCCGGTGAAGTTCCCGCTGACTGGAAAAGGGGAAACATAACCCCCATTTTTAAAAAGGGGAAAAAAGGAAGACCCAGGGAACTACAGGCCAGTCAGCCTCACCTCTGTGCCTGGGAAGATCATGGAACAGATCCTCCTGGAAGCTATGCTGAGGCACATGGAGGACAGGGAGGTGATTCGAGACAGCCAGCATGGCTTCACCAAGGGCAAGTCCTGCCTGACCAACCTAGTGGCCTTCTATGATGGAGTGACTACATCAGTGGACATGGGAAGGGCCATGGATGTCATCTATCTGGACCTCTGTAAGGCCTTTGACACGGTCCCCCATAACATCCTTCTCTCTAAAGGGGAGAGGTATGGATTTGATGGGTGTGTTGTCCGAAAAGCGGATTCGTGCCCGGCGTGCAAGTAACCAATTCCACACGCTCAGGAGAGATATTGTTTTATTCAGGCCTGGGTGCTCGGTGGACTTGCCACAAATCAAGCACACACGGTCTAATCACCTTTCTGTTTATATCCATGCTTCTCATACATATTTTAAGTTTCCTTGTTACATATTCATTACATTTCTGAGAACTAATTATAATATTACATCATCTTAAACACATGCGCACTAAAGCCCTTAGGGTCTTCTTGGGGGTCTTGGGTGGTCTCTGGTGGTCGGCAGGGTAGTGAACTCTTCATGAACTTATTTCCTCTTTACCTTATAGGGTCGCAATTTGTCCCTGAGCCATACTTGGACCACGTTTGTTTATAGTTTCCATAGCTAAAATTAATTATCACTACTTCTAAAACACACACCTGTTAGTTACCTAACTTCTAAGCAACAAGTCTTCATTGTTTAAAATTACAGAAGCGAGCAATATAGAATCCACAACAAACTAAACTATCTATCACCATAGTGTTCTAAAATTAAAACATATGCATCTTGATCTCCTCCAATCAAACACCCACTCACTAGCTTCATCATTCTGGTTTCTTATTAACTGGTCTTTTAACCCAGTTCTGGGTGAGGGCTATACACAGGATGATAACACTTTGAAGATTAATGTTGATTAAGATTAACATTAACAGGTGGACTGTCCGGTGGGTGAGGAATTGGTTGGATGGTCGCATCCAGAGGGTAGTGGTCAACGGCTCAATGTCCAGATGGAGATCGGTGACGAGTGGTATCCCGCAGGGGTCCGTATTGGGACCAGTACTGTTTAATATCTTCATCAATGACATAGTGGGATCGAGTGCACCCTCAGCAAGTTTGCAGATGGCACCAAGCTGAGTGGTGCAGTTGACACGCCTGAGGGACGGGATGCCATCCAGAGGGACCTGGACAAGCTCGAGAAGTGGGCCCGTGTGAAACTCATGAGGTTCAAAAGGCCAAGTGCAGGGTCCTGCACCTGGGTCGGGGCAACCCCTGGTATCAATACAGGCTGGGGGATGAAGGGATTGAGAGCAGCCCTGAGGACAAGGACTTGGGGATACTGGTGGACGAAAAGCTGGACATGAACCAGCAATGTGCGCTCGCAGCCCAGAAGGCCAACCATATCCTGGGCTGCATCAAAAGAAGCGTGGCCAGCAGGTCGAGGGAGGTGATTCTGCCCCTCTACTCTGCTCTGGTGAGACCCCACCTGGAGTACTCCATCCAGCTCTGGAGCCCTCAGCACAAGACAGACATGGACCTGTTGGAGCAGGTCCAGAGGAGGGCCACGAAAATGATCAGGGGGATGGAACGCCTCTCCTATGAAGAAAGGCTGAGAGAGTTGGGGTTATTCAGCCTGGAGAAGAGAAGGCTTCAGGGAGACCTTATTGCGGCCTTTCAGTACTTAAAGGGGGCTTATAAGAAAGATGGGGACAGACTTTTTAGCAGGGCCCATTGCGACAGGACAAGGGGGAACGGTTTTAAACTAAAAGAGGGTAGATTTAGACTAGATATAAGGAAGAAATTTTTTTACAATGAGGGTGGTGAGACACTGGCACAGGTTGCCCAGAGAGGTGGTAGATGCCCCATCCCTGGAAACATTCAAGGTCAGGTTGGACGGGACTCTGAGCAACCTGATCTAGTTGAAGATGTCCCTGCTCGTTGCAGGGGGGTTGGACTAGATGACCTTTAAATGTCCCTTCCAACCCAAACTATTCTATGATTCTATGATTTTAAAAATGAATAGTGTTCAGAAATGGGTATCATGGTGTCCTGGTTCCAGCTGGGACAGGGTTAACTTTCTTCCCAGTAGCTTGGGGGTGTGCTGTGTTTTGGGTTTGGTGTGAAAGGAGCGTTGATGGCCCATTGATGCTTTGGCTGTTGCTGGGTGATGCTTGCACCGGGAGGGGGGAGCACAGCCGGGGTGGTGGACCCAGCTGGCCAATGGGGTATTCTATACCATGTGACATCATGCTCAGTATAAAAACCAGGTGTGTGGGGGGGCTCGCCCCCCGTTCGTGACACGCGGTCGGCGGTCGGTGAGCGGTTCTGTTGTGCATTGCCTGCTTTGTGTATTCTGTTATTGTTGTTGTTCTCACTGTTATTATTACTGTTCTACTTAGTTTTATTTCAATTATTAAACTGTTTTTATCTCAACCCGGGAGCTTTCCTACTTGTGCCCTCCCAATTCTCTTCCCCATCCCACCGGGGGGGGGGTGATCGAGCGGCTGCGTGGCGTTTATTTTTGCTGGCTGGGGTTAAACCACGACAGTCCTTTTTGGCGCCCAACGTGGGGCACGAAGGGTTGAGATAACGACAGATTATTTAGAACATATTAAGGAATTTATATCTGGTAACATATTTGTTTGTTCTGCACCATGCTCTTGTTTTTACTGTACCTGTTAAAAATTGGAGTTGGGTTTTGTAGTCTGTTGTGCTCTGCCGTGATTAATGATGTTTTGCCTGGGAGATTTGTTACTAAAACGCTGGCATTGGGGGTTATTTGGTATTTGGGATTCGTAATGAAGCCGTTTCTGCATTTCGGGTACCACCTCATGGAGATCATTAGCAATTATACCTTTTCCTCCGAGAGATTTTTTATGGAGGAAATAGAGAATGGCACCCTCACTACCTTCATCTCCTTTGTTAAAATAACTTGCCAGTACCTTGAACATCCCTGGGTAGTTAAGATACATCTCTTGGTACTCCTTGGGAATATTGTTGCGGTTTTATCCAAGGTTAGTAAGCAATTTAAGAATGTCATCCAGAGATCTGCCCCAAGATTGGATAGTTATGAGTGGCAGGGCGAGTGGGATAGCATGGGCAAATGCCTAGGGCGATGGGCACCCCCAGTGTTCTGGAACTTTACCCCTGAACAAGTGAAGAACCCTGAAAAATTAGTAGAATATTTGGAAGAAGTATGCTGTCACCCTGGCCATTCCAGGGAGACGCAAATCACTACAATGTGCTGGGGCCTGGCCCACGCCTACCGAGCCCTGTTTAACACCACTCAGAACCCCCAAGGGGAAGGAAACGTCTCTGCAGCTGATGACAAAGCAACAGGCCCTGCGGCTACCCCACCCCCCATGGCAAGCACAGCGGCTCCCTCACCCCCCAGGGCAAGCACAGCAGCTACTCCGCCCCCTGCGACAGAGAACCAACCCATGCCGGTATCAGTCGCCCCTATACAAAAAAGAAAATGCACAAGAAAATCAGCTCGTCTAGTAAGGGATGAAGATGAACCAGGGCCATCATGAGAACAGGAGGAGGAGGAGGCAGAACCCGTAAATGAGATGGTGACCACCCGATCCCTATCTCTGGGTGAGCTGCGAGATATGTGAAAAGACTTCAGCCGTCGCCCAGGGGAGCACATTGTCACCTGGCTGCTCCGATGCTGGGATAACGGGGCCAGTAGCCTGGAATTAGAGGGTAGGGAAGCCAAGCAGCTGGGATCCCTTTCTAGGGAAGGGGGCATTGACAAAGCAATTGGACAAGGGGCACAAGTCCTCAGCCTCTGGAGGCGACTCCTGTCAGGTGTGAAGGAAAGGTATCCCTTCAAGGAAGATGTTATATGCCACCCAGGCAAGTGGACCACCATGGAGAGAGGTATCCAGTACCTGAGAGAATTAGCTGTGCTGGAAGTGATTTATGATGACCTGAACAACGAGCAGTTATCCAAAGACCCAGATGAGGTCAAATGCACCCGACCCATGTGGCAGAAGTTTGTACGGAGCGCACCAGCGTCACATGCAAACTCATTGGCAGTAATGACCTGGAGAGATGGAGAGGAACAAACAGTGGATGAACTGGCTGGCCAGCTCCGGCAATATGAAGAAAGTCTCTCTTCCTCCCTACGAGCCTGTGTCTCTGCTGTGGAGAAACTGTCTCAGGAGGTCCAGCAACTCAAAGAGGATATGTCCTGCTCCCCCCCTGCACGGGCCAGCGTCTCAGCCATTAGGAGCAAACGTCCCTCTGCTCAAGAGAGGAGACATCGTGGGTACACACCCCGGGGCACCCTGTGGTTTTACCTGCGTGACCACGGAGAGGACATGAGGAAGTGGGATGGAAAACCTACCTCAGTCCTACAGGCACGGGTACGTGAGTTGCAAGGGAAAACAACCACAAAAGGGGGTTCTTCCAGGAAAACCGCTGCTCCAGTCTCCAGTGAGTTCCCCAGACAGAGTAGAAGGGCTGATTCCACTTCCGACCTTAACAAAGGGACTTCTGACTCATACTTACAAGAAGTAGATAGCGAATATGATGACCAGGACTAGAGGGGCCCTGCCTCCAGCCAGGTGGAGGAAAGGGACAACCGGGTTTACTGGACTGTGTGGATTCGATGGCCTGGCACATCAGATCCACAGGAGTATAAGGCTCTCGTAGACACCGGTGCACAGTGTACCCTAATGCCATCAGGCTATAAAGGGGCAGAACCCATTTGTATTTCTGGAGTGACAGGGGGATCCCAAGAGTTAACTGTATTGGAGGCCGAAGTGAGCCTAACCGGGAATGAGTGGCAGAAGCACCCCATTGTGACTGGCCCAGAAGCTCCGTGCATCCTTGGCATAGACTACCTCAGGAGAGGGTATTTCAAGGACCCAAAAGGGTACCGGTGGGCTTTTGGTATAGCTGCCCTGGAGACGGAGGAAATTAAACAGCTGTCCACCTTGCCCGGTCTCTCAGAGGACCCTTCTGTTGTGGGGTTGTTAAAGGTCCAAGAACAACAGGTGCCGATCGCTACCACAACAGTGCACCGGCGGCAATACCGCACCAACCGAGACTCCTTGATCCCCATCCATGAGCTGATTCGTCGACTGGAGAGCCAAGGAGTGATCAGTAAGACTCGCTCACCCTTTAACAGTCCCATATGGCCAGTGCGAAAGTCCAATGGAGAGTGGAGGCTAACAGTAGACTACCGTGGCCTGAACGAAGTGACGCCATCACTGAGTGCTGCTGTGCCGGACATGCTGGAACTTAAATACGAACTGGAGTCAAAGAAAGCCAAGTGGTACGCCACCATTGATATCGCTAATGCATTCTTCTCCATCCCTTTGGCGGCAGAGTGCAGGCCACAGTTTGCTTTCACTTGGAGGGGCGTCCAGTACACCTGGAATCGTCTGCCCCAGGGGTGGAAACACAGCCCTACCATTTGCCATGGACTGATCCACACCGCACTGGAACAGGGTGAGGCTCCAGAACACCTGCAATACATTGATGACATCATCGTGTGGGGCAACACAGCAGAGGAAGTTTTCAAGAAAGGGGAGAGAATAGTCCAAATCCTTCTGAAGGCCGGCTTTGCAATAAAACGAAGTAAGGTCAAGGGACCTGCACAGGAGATCCAGTTTTTAGGAATAAAATGGCAAGATGGACGTCGTCAGATCCCAACAGATGTGATCAATAAAATAACAGCCATGTCTCCACCAACTAACAAAAAGGAAACGCAAGCTTTCTTAGGCGTTGTGGGCTTTTGGAGAATGCATATTCCAAATTACAGTCAGATCGTAAGCCCTCTCTATCACGTGACCAGGAAGAAGAACGACTTCAGATGGGGCCCTGAGCAACGACAAGCATTTGAGCAAATTAAACAGGAGATAGTTCAGGCAGTAGCCCTTGGGCCAGTCCGGGCAGGACAAGATGTGAAGAATGTGCTCTACACCGCAGCCGGGGAGAATGGTCCTACCTGGAGCCTCTGGCAGAAAGCACCAGGGGAGACTCGAGGTCGACCCTTAGGGTTCTGGAGTCGGGGATACAGAGGATCCGAGGCCCGCTACACTCCAACTGAGAAGGAGATATTGGCAGCATATGAAGGGGTTCAAGCTGCTTCGGAAGTGGTTGGCACTGAAGCACAGCTCCTCCTGGCACCCCGACTGCCGGTGCTGGGCTGGATGTTCAAAGGGAGGGTCCCCTCTACACATCATGCAACTGATGCTACGTGGAGTAAGTGGGTCGCGCTGATCACACAACGGGCCCGAATAGGAAACCCCAGTCGCCCAGGAATCTTGGAGGTGATCACGAACTGGCCAGAAGGCAAAGATTTTGGAATATCCCCAGAGGAGGAGGTGATGCGTGCTGAAGAGGCCCCACCATATAACAAACTACCAGAAAACGAGAAGCAATATGCCCTGTTCACGGATGGGTCCTGTCGCCTTGTGGGAAAACATCGGAGATGGAAGGCTGCGGTATGGAGTCCCATAAGCCAAGTTGCAGAAACTGCTGAAGAAGAAGGTGAATCGAGTCAGTTTGCAGAGGTGAAAGCCATCCAGCTGGCCTTGGGCATTGCCAAACGATAAAAATGGCCAGTGCTTTATCTCTATACTGACTCATGGATGGTGGCAAATGCTCTGTGGGGGTGGTTGCAGCAGTGGAAGCAGAACAACTGGCAGCGCAGAGGTAAACCCATCTGGGCTGCTGCGTTGTGGCAAGATATTGCTGCCCAGGTAGAGAACCTGACTGTAAAAGTACGTCACGTAGATGCTCACGTACCCAAGAGTCGGGCCACTGAAGAGCACCAAAACAACCAGCAGGTGGATCAGGCTGCCAAGATCGAAGTAGCTCAGGTAGATCTGGACTGGCAACATAAAGGTGAATTATTTATAGCTCGGTGGGCCCATGACACTTCAGGCCACCAAGGGAGAGATGCAACATATAGATGGGCTCGTGATCGAGGGGTGGACTTAACCATGGACACTATTGCACAGGTTATCCACGAATGTGAAACATGCGCTGCAATCAAGCAAGCCAAACGAGTAAAGCCTCTTTGGTATGGAGGACGATGGTTGAAGTATAAATATGGGGAGGCTTGGCAGATTGATTATATCACGCTCCCACAAACCCGACAGGGCAAGCGCTATGTGCTCACCATGGTGGAAGTAACCACAGGATGGCTGGAAACATATCCTGTGCCCCATGCCACCGCCCGGAACACCATCCTGGGCCTTGAAAAGCAAATCCTATGGCGACATGGCACCCCAGAAAGAATTGAGTCAGACAACGGGACTCACTTCCGAAACGCCCTCATAGACACCTGGGCCAAAGAGCACGGCATTGAGTGGGTCTATCACATCCCCTACCATGCACCAGCCTCCGGAAAAATTGAACGATACAACGGGCTGTTAAAGACAACACTGAGGGCAATGGGTGGTGGGACATTCAAGCATTGGGACACACATTTAGCAAAGGCCACCTGGTTAGTGAACACTAGGGGATCTGTCACTCGAGCTGGCCCTGCCCAATCCAAACCCTTACGTGCTGTAGAGGGGGATAAAGTCCCTGTCGTGCATATGAGAAATATGCTGGGGAAGACGGTCTGGGTTGCTCCTGCCTCTGGCAAGGGAAAACCCATCCGTGGGATTGCTTTTGCTCAGGGACCTGGGTGCACTTGGTGGGTGATGAGAAAGGATGGGGAAGTCCGGTGTGTACCTCAGGGGGATTTAATTTTGGGTGAAAATAGCCAATGAACTGAATTGTACGATATTAGTTATTACATAGTACTGTATGTCATCACTTTTATGGTTACCATATGCCATATTAACAGTATTACAGTAAGAATCACCCAGATTAATTTAGGATGAACGCCGATGAAACTGAGCAAGGTGCAACAATGATAGAACCAGACGAGCGCCCAGAACTGGCCTCCGCATGCAAGAGTCCCACACCACACACCATCTCTCCTGCCCTGCAAGACTGTTATGACAGGTGGAACCCGAAGTCATGGACTAAATGAACTCAACGGACGTTTTAGAGGGATGGCCCATGGACTAAGGGAATGATATCTCTGTGTGCATATATATATCAAAAGGCAGGGAAAAGTAGCGGTGACTAATTGGAATGTATGGGAAAATGTGAGACCTGGGCATGATGTAGATGGTATAGAATAAGGGGTGGATATTGTCCTGGTTCCAGCTGGGACAGGGTTAACTTTCTTCCCAGTAGCCTGGGGGGTGCGCTGTGTTTTGGGTTCGGTGTGAAAGGAGCATTGATGGCCCATTGATGCTTTGGCTGTTGCTGGGTGATGCTTGCACCGGGAGGGGGGAGCACAGCCGGGGTGGTGGACCCAGCTGGCCAATGGGGTATTCTATACCATGTGACATCATGCTCAGTATAAAAACCAGGTGTGTGGGGGGGCTCGCTCCCCGTTCGTGACACGCGGTCGGCGGTCGGTGAGCGGTTCTGTTGTGCATTGCCTGCTTTGTGTATTCTGTTATTGTTGTTGTTCTCACTGTTATTATTACTGTTCTACTTAGTTTTATTTCAATTATTAAACTGTTTTTATCTCAACCCGGGAGCTTTCCTACTTGTGCCCTCCCAATTCTCTTCCCCATCCCACCGGGGGGGTGGTGATCGAGCGGCTGCGTGGCGTTTATTTTTGCTGGCTGGGGTTAAACCACGACACATGGACCTTGGGCTAAGCACAAAAACCTTAGTCTTCTTTTTTCATCTCCTGTTTTGCACCGTTACCTAGCTGCAGAGCAAGTTTACATTGTCTGATTGATATTGTAAGTAATGAAACCTGCTTGTGCAGTGAGTTAAGTATGCACATTACATAAAGTCTCCCACCAGCAAAAAAGTTGGACAGTTGTTGATGGTGAGATCTCTCATCTGCTCATGCATCTGGAGAGATATAGAAGCTCAAGAAGTGGAAGGAAACAGCACAGGTTGGAGAGAAATTCTGAGAAATGGGCCAAGTCAGGAAAAGGAGAAAGTGTCAGAGACTTCCTCACATCAGTACTCCAGAGAAGTTGGCCTTTGGGTGCAGAGTTTCCATCACAGACAAAGCAAAATGAAACCTTGGAGTCTGTGACCCAAACATGGGAGCAGTCATTCTCCTTGCTGCTAGTGCTGCTGCTTCTCCTTTCTTTAGTAGGGTTTCCAACCAAAACACACACAAGCCAGGTTTGCAAATGATCTACAGAACAACTGTAGGAAAAATGTATTTCAGCAACTCTGTGATTAAATTTAGCTTTGACAGGCTCAAACTGAAAGACTCAAATCATACAACACAAGAAAAAAAAAATAAAAATTGACTGACTCATTACTAGCATGATAAGTGCCATTTAGTAGAAGGTTTTAAGCAGCAAGCTTTTAAATCATGCATAAATAATTCTATTTTTTAAAGGGCAACACCCAGTTTAAGGGCTACATCATTTTTGGAAGAGGCCCTGCTCAACTGAACTCTATCGCATTTTTCTAAGTTTTTCTTTAATATGCTGTCACAATACACAGGAAAAAAGCAAGCAGCTGATTGATTAAAGAAAAAAAGGGTTTAATTCTATTTATGTGAAACTGAAGAACTCTGACTTGACCTGTAATCACAGAGTAGTTTAAAACATATTTACTAAAAATCAAAAGGGCTATTAAAAAAAAAAAGCAGCACAGTATATTTATCATTGCAAGCCTGACAGGTTTCTGTTCATCCCCTCTCCCCCCAAAAATGCAATATATTTGGCAGAAGAGAAAGAGAAAGACAAGGGCCACAGGAGCTACTGTCCTTTCCCTCTTCTTTGTTCCCATCCTTCTGTGCAGTCCCACAATGAGGGGTTCACTGCACTGCTCCCCACAGCCCTTCCTGACACTATTAGGGCCACTTTCAGCAATACAAACCAGGGCACAAAACTATGCATATAGAAACAAATCACAAATTGTCACTTTGCAAACCAGCAAGACGTATGTCAGGGTATCTCACGAACAGTCTTACTGGGGATCTCACAGTACAACAATGTGGTCACAAAGTGATTAGTCACAGGTTATTTTTGAAACACCAGATCGCTGCACGGACTGCCATTACAACCATTAAAGCATGAAATGTTTGCACTCATTTTCATTCCTGTGCTTCATGGAACATTTAATGCCAACTATAAAATCATTTAAAAGGCAATCAAGTTTTCAGCTGAGAAAAATAAGATGACTCCCAAACAGTATCAGTGTATTGACAAAGCGTCAAGTAAAGAACAGCTTAAACAGAATGTGCATTGACAGATTTTAAAAAGTATTTTTGGAAATAAACATGTAATAGCAGCTGTGTAGGTATTCATTCTCTGCCTTCCATTTAAGCCTTGCTCCTGAAAGTATGACACTATAAAGGCCTGCAACATTTTCCAGTTTAAAACTGTTACTAAAATGATAGGATTACCACTTGACACACAACACTAAAGGCCTTTGTATGCAGCCAACCAGACATAGCCAAATTGCTTAGATACTACCTAGAATGGTTACAAAACTAGTTAAGATAGCAGAGCTGTCCTTTATACAAGCTACATCTCATGGTTATGAAACGTTGTGCCTATTATTCTTCCTTTCTTAGAAGAAATGAAATAGATAACTTAAACTGAGAATATTCACTGCACAGCTAAAATAAACTCTCACATCATCCAAATAAATTGGAAATTCTGCCTGAAATCACAGAGGTCCCCATAAAAAGAGAAATTGGCAGGCTAATTATTAATAAAACTCCACTGTGCTTTATCATGGATTCTTGAGACTAGAAGAACACCACTTGTATTAATTCCATGAAAATCTGGGAAAGAAATATTATTTGAGAAATTCTACGTAAAAAAACCCAGTGGCCTCAATCAGTAACCTTAGTACACTCATAGATAAGCACAGACAAAATGTGTTTAGCATGACCTGGTCTTCATTTTACATCGGATACTACCACCTGTAGATGGGAAGCATACACAGCTACAGTGTTATTAGTGTTTAAAAATATAATTTGAGGAAATCCCTTTGCCTCCCTAATGCCTAGTTTCATCCATTTTCAATCTCTAGTCTGCTCCCAGGTCTTTACCCATTATCATAATATAAGTGTTAGCATTGATAGTATGGTTAATCTGCAATGTAGTTCTGTTGTCCGAAAAGCGGATTCGTGCCCGGCGTGCAAGTAACCAATTCCACACGCTCAGGAGAGATATTGTTTTATTCAGGCCTGGGTGCTCGGTGGACTTGCCACAAATCAAGCACCCCTGGTCTAGTCACCTTTCTGTTTATATCCATGCTTCTCATACATATTTTAAATTTCTCTTTTACATATTCATTACATTTCCGAGAACTAATTATAATATTACATCATCTTAAACACATGCGCACTAAAGCCTTTAGGGTCTCCTTGAGGGTCTCGGGTGGTCTCTGGTGGTTGGCAGGGTAGTGAACTCTTCATGAACTTATTTCCTCTTTACCTTATAGGGTCGCAATTTGTCCCTGAGCCATACTTGGACCACGTTTGTTTATAGTTTCCATAGCTAAAATTAATTATCACTACCTCTAAAACACACAGTTTATAATTAATTACTACTCCACACAATTACAAACACACACCTGTTAGTTATCTAACTTCTAAGCAACAAATCTTCATTGTTTAAAATTACAAAAGCGAGCAATATAGAATCCACAACAAACTAAACTATCACCATAGTGTTCTTAAATTAAAACATATACATCTTGATCTCCTCCAATCAAATACCCATTCACTAGCTTCATCATTCTGGTTTCTTATTAACTGGTCTTTTAAGCCAGTTCTGGGCGAGGGCTTTACACAGGACAAGAACACTTTGAGGATTAATGTTGATTAAGATTAACATTAACAGTTCCTTGATAAAGAAGCCAACTGGGTTGTTCAATATTGCAAAATAAATGGTAGTTTCAGCTCAGAGTAATGACTACTCAAAAGTACAAAAGGAATCCATGTATCATGTTGGATTAAGTATATGGAATGATCAAATGCCCCAGATACTAACACAGTGAACCCATGCATTTTCAGGGAAACACTGGGAAAAAAAGAAAAGCTGGGGACTGTGGGAAACTAGACAGCAGGCCAATTCTACAACCAAGAAAACAAACTGACAGGTTTCTGCTATATCATTTGTCCATGCTGTCTTCTCTTCATTTAAAGAAATGGCTCATTTTAAACCAAGAGCCATAAATGGCCTGGCATCCCCAAAGGGAGGATTAGTCAAATAGCCTACAAAGATATAAAAAGACATAATTCATTTTTTGCAGAACAAATAGCTTTACTCCTAATACCTTTACTATTTGAGTATAACTTTTTCCAACAAAAATAAGCACTTGAAAGAATTGAAAATACCTGAAACAGCAACAGGCAAAAGAGGAAGGTGGAGGACAGACAACCTTCCAGTTAATAATTTAACTAAGAGGGTAACATTTGGAAATAGAGCACTGTACCCAGGTCAGTCTTCTAAAAGCAGAAATTATTGTGCCCTGAGGTAAAGTAACAAGGCTTTCCCTTTGAAATGTCTTCATCCATGATTACCCATGCTTTGCAGGCAGCTCAATTTCAAAAGAAAAATGCTATATAAATTATTTAACTTTTATTTATGAATTGAGAATATCTGAACACCTCCCAGTTTTTCTTTTGAAGCACATTTGTGTCAGGCTGGACCAGTTACCACAGAAGTACCACCAACTCTAATAGCTAGGCAAGGCGATAAAAACAAAAACACACAAACAAACCACACATGTGAAACAAGAAAGGAAATGATTGTTGAGGCTTCCTGCTGCCTTTTTTCCTGAAGCTCACAGTCTCCACTTTCTGAGTCAGTATACGTGTTAATTAATTAAGTTTTCAAAACTTTCCCTCATTTGTTAATGTATATTTAGGAACCACTTTTTGACTAAAGAAAACATTGTGCAATTGCTGGACCTTGTATTTTGGGGTGAGAGCCACAGAAAAATAGTAAATGCCTTCTTTAGTTGTGGTGTGCTAAACAACTGGCAAATGCATCATGCTTAAATGTGAGTTAGTAAACTGTATACCAATTGCTAACAGTTAAGAGTCTTCAGAGTAGGTAATACAAAAATTGTGACTGTTTACTCAACTCCTGCTTAGATTTTGGCTAACCCAGCTCATGCTAAGGCCTGATGTATGCTGGGAGCAGCGCCATTAGGTCAAAGCAAGAGCATCTCGTAGGCAGGACAGGTGGCCAGAAAGAGCTAAAGGGTCATGATGCAGCCATTATCACCTGCAAATCGCTGTCTCCTGCAGCTATTGTCTTTTGTCTGGCAGTTTCGTCAGAATGTGTTAACTTAGGGAAATGGTATAGACCAAACCTCCAAGCTGGAAGGTATAAAACATCAGCTTACCCAAAAAGCTTTTGAAGTGGATCCAACAGCAGCTAGACTGTTGAGGCTTTCACCCTTCTCGGTGTGATACAGGGGACGCCCGCACTGTGATAGAGGAGGAAGGATGAGCACTCTCACCGTTGGCTAGGTAACTAATTTTTTTTTTTTCCTCATAGGTGCACGATATTAAGAGTTATGCGTTATAAATTATGAAACCTTATGACTTGAATGGTGAATAAGTGAATTCACATGATAGACTAGTCTGGGCAAAGCCCCTGTTTGTCATGTTTGTTTGTTGTATTTCTTAATGAGTTCATGAAATAAAGTTTAATTCACAGAATACATTGTCCTGTAAATTTGAGAGATCCGAATGGACCGTGACACTTTATTGGTGTCAGAAGTGGGATCTCTCTTGGACACGTTCTGTTGGCAAGCACAAGCTGCTCTGCCATGCCTGTTGAGGCGATCAGTTTGGTGTGAGTGTAAAGATATTGTCTGTGTTTGTCTGTGCCATGGCAAAGAATGAAAAAGTAGACAGAATGGCAACAACTGGAAGAAAAAATTGAGAAAGAGGGATGGCGAAATCCGAAGTGGGATTTTGTAGTATGGTTACATGGGAAAGCTGCTGAATCATGTAAATGTTTAATTAAAATAATATGGGAATTGTTATAATGTAACATTTTGATAAATTGATTTTTAGAACAAGAAAGGAATGGATGGTCATGAACCAGTAGGCATGAACTTGAGAAAAATGAAGTGTCTTTCAAACTGTAAAAATTGTGCCAAGTTCCTCAAAGATCATGTCCTAAGTTAACCTATCCTAATTATAATATGAAAACCACACCTCCACTGCTGAAATCTCCCCCTACCACATTAATCCCCTTACTCACTGAACATGCATAGTTAATGTTGAGAATGACAAAGCAAAATGGTAATGAGAAAATTATAATAAATAATCTGTTTGTAGAATGGGTGGTAGTTAGCTGATTTTAAGATATAAATAAGGACTCGTTTTGTACTTTGGCGTGCTAGCTTCGTGGAGTTACCACCTAGCACCCATCTCTGTGCAGACATGAAAAAAACAAATATATCGTCTCTGTGTGTGAGATTGGCTTATTGCACACCGGGTAACGAACCCTGTTTGAGGGACAACAATTTGTCCTGGGTCGAGAGCCACTGCACGAATGCTGATAATACTTGGCAGGAGCTTGCCAGATGGTGGGATTCTTGTAAGTTACAGAAGGGAAAAGAGAAAGATGCTATGTGCTGGCTACTAGGCAGTTGTCTTAGAGCAGCAACGGATATGATTGATGAGTTGAAAGGGGAAAAATGTACGGTTGAAAAAGGAAAATAAGGAAAAGGAAAATGGAAAGAATACTTGGGAAGTAAAGTGTAAGCAATTAGAAATGCAAAATAGACTGCTTGAGTCAAAACTTCAGCCCCAGATAATTGCACAAGCTGGAGAGTGCAGGAGGAGGTTGTTGGAAGCTACTAGGGTAGACCCGGTTAAAGTTTATTGTGCCATGTATGATGATGATTGGGATGGGGAAATACCTCTTATTCCATACTGCTCGCTTCTTTAATTCTAAACAATGACGACTTGTTGCTTAGGAGTTAGGTAACTAGCAGGTACTGTGTTTGCAGGTGTGTAGCATTGTTAGACCCTAGTAATGATTAACCTTGAAATTAAGAACCATAAATGAACGTGGTCCAGACATGGCTCGGAGACAAACCTCGACCTTATAAGGAAAGAAAGGAACGGGTTCATGAAGAGTTTACTACCCTGCCGACCACCAGAGACCACTCGAGACCCTCAAGAAGACCCTAAAGACTTTAGTGCGCATGTGTCTAGGATGATGTAATATTAAAATTAGTTCTCAGAAATGTAATGAATATGTAAAAGAGAAACTTAAAATATGTATGAGAAGCATGGATATAAACAGAAAGGTGATTAGACCAGGTGTGCTTGATTTGTGGCAAGTCCACCGAGCACCCAGGCCTGAATAAAACAATATCTCTCCCGAGCGTGTGGAATTGGTTACTTGCACGCCGGGCACGAATCCGCTTTTCGGACAACAGTTTTTGGCGACCCAGATGGGACTGCTGTGAAGCCTTGCCCGGATCGACTTGCCGGCTCTCAGTGGGGAGACACTGCTCTCTGGATTCCAGCGCGCACCGGCCTTTTGATCGGGGACTCCGTGAGTATTTTTCCCAGCCAGAGCAGGTGAGCGACTCAACGGTGCAACGCTAAGGTAAATGAGATATTGTTCTGGGGTATAAAATTGTGCATGCATTTGGTAAGGAATTGTGGCCAAAGGTAAAAGGGTATATTCATATGCGTTTGACAGTGACGACGGGAGTATATGAAATCATGGTTTAGAAAGTTCTTTTTGGGGAAAAATATGGGAACTCAACAGTCTAAAGTAACACTTTGCTCTCCCCTTGGATGCATCATAAAACATTGGGGAAAATTTGGGGGAGATCCTTTGAGAAAGGAGAAATTAATTGAGTATTGTACTAAATGCTGACCAATGTATAAATTAGAAGATGAGGTAAAATGGCCAGAATTGGGAACTTTGCAATATAATACTATCTTGCAACTTATGTTATTTTGTTGACAACCAGGGTAAATGGAAGGAGGTCCCTTATGTATGTGGACTCGTTATTTACCTTGAGAAATGATCATGAAATTCGGAAGAAATGTAAACTTTTAGACTCAGATTCTAATGTGATGATGATGATGATGGAGGACAAGGAACCAAAAACGCATTGTTGTTCTGCTTGTAGTATAGGAAAACAGTGTTTAAAACTAGGAGAAGAGGAAGAAGATATACAGATGTTGATGGCACCGAATAAAAATGAAAGTTTTGAAACTGAAGCAAGGGGAAGTAATACATTTAGTCCAATAGCTGGCAGAACTAGGACCCAACAGGGGTCTGTCTTATTAGCACCCCTTCGTCAGGCTGTGGACCTAAGGGGGGAACCAGTGTTTGTGAAAATACCTTTTACTACTTCTGATTTGATGAATTGGAAAGAATTGGCAGGATCATATAAGGAAAATCCTGAAAAGGTGTATAGATTTTTTTAAGACAATTATTAAAAATCATAATCCAGATTGGCAAGATATTCAAATTCTTTTAAATAATTTGTTAACTCCTGGAGAAAAGAGGGTGGTATTGCAAAAAAACTAATACGGAAAATGAAAGACAAAAAAAATAGGAAACAGAAAGCTGCTATTCTTGTGACTGCTTTTGTGAATGCCCAAGGATCTGCTGGAGGTAGGGGCAGAGGATATTTGAGAGGTAAAAGCAAAGGGTACTTAAGGGGCAGAGGTAGAGGATGTGGAAATATATTTAAACAGCCTACTCTGTTAGGGATCAATCAATGTGCTGCATATAACAAACAAGGACACTGGAAAAATGAGTGTCCAGGGAATAAGAAAGTTGCTGTGATTCAGCCACAGCAAATTCCACCTGAAGCTGATCTACTTATGATGGGAGAGGATTCTAAATGATGGGGACTGGGGGCAGAAATTGATATTCTCCCAGCTGAGCCCCTGGTTCCAGTAAAGCTGGGAAATAAAGTAGTTGATTTTTTAGTGGACACTGGAGCAAAATATTCTGTTATAAATACATGTAAAGGACCAATGAGTAAATTTAATGTATCTATTGTTGGGGTCATGGGAAAGAAGGAGGTAAGGCCTTTGTTGAAACCTTTAAAATGTAAAATTGGAGGAAAAACATTGATGCATGAATTTTTATATATACCAGAATGCACCATGCCTCTCTTAGGACGGGATTTATTGAATAAATTGGGAGCACAAATTAACTTTAAAAAAGGAAAAATCCAAGTTTATTTTCCTGAAGCTAATGCCTGGCAAGCCCAAGTTTATTTATTACAGACAAACACAGAAGAATCTGAAGAAATTCCAGAAGAGATTAAAGATGCAGTTTACCCTTTTGTTTGGGCAACGGAGAAACCAGGAAGAGCAAAGAATGTGGAACCGGTAAAAGTTGAATTGAAACCAGGAGTTCGACCGGTAAGAAAGAAACAATACCCTATTAGTATAGAAGCCAGAAAAGGTTTGGAACCAATAATAAATAATTTTCTTAAACATGGACCTTTAAGAGAATGTACTCTATCCTTCCAGTGAAAAAGCCACATAACCAAGGATATAGGTTGGTTCAAGATTTAAGAGCAATAAGTCAATTAGTGGTGGACATTCATCCAGTTGTCCCTAATCCATATACGCTGCTAACAACTATCAATGAATCAAATGCACATTTCTCAGTTTTAGATTTGAAAGATGCTTTCTTTTGTATACCTCTGGAAGAAAACAGTCAAAAGATTTTTGCCTTTGAAGGGGAAGATCTGTCGACTGGGAGGAGAACTCAGCTCTGCTGGACTGTGCTGCCACGAGGGTTTAAAAATAGCCAACCATCTTTGGAGCAGCCCTGACCAAGGAATTGGAACAGTGGTCCGGTAAGGAAGATCAAATCACCCTCCTTCAGTATGTTGATGACATCCTATTGGGAGCAGATACTATTGAGATCTGCAAAAAGACTGTTAGCCTCCTAAACTTTTTGGGAATGGCTGGGTACAGGGTGTCAGAAAAGAAAGCACAAATTGCAAAACAAACTGTAATTTATTTGAGATTTCCCAAGGACAATGAAGATTGGGAAATAATAGAAAAAAAAGCCATTTGCAAGATGGCACCCCCTCAATCTACAATATCAAGCTCTGTTAGTGGAACAAGATGACATCATTTTGAAGTAAGTGCAATTTTAAATCCTGCTTCTTTAATGCCAGGTGAAAAAGAGAGTGATCCTAATCATGATTGTTTACAAGTTATCAAACAGGTATATGGCAGCAGGCCAGACCTGAAAGATGTCCCTCTCCAGACTCCGGATGAAGAATTATTTACTGATGGAAGCAGCTTTGCTGTGAAAGGAGCAAGGAGGGCTGGCTATGCCGTGGTAACTTTAACCGAAGATCAAGAAGTAAAAGCATTACCTCCAAATACATCCGCCCAGAAGGCAAAGAAAATAGCTTTGACAAGAGCTTTATATCCGGCTAAAAGTAAAGGAGTTAATATTTATACAGACTCTAAATATGCTTTTGGAGTTGTTCATGCCCATGGAGCAATATGGAAAGAGCGAGAACTTTTGTCTGCCAGTGGCTCATTTATGAAGTATGGAACAGAGATTTTAAATTTATTGGAAGCAGTACAAAAAAAAAAACCAACCAAACAAAGAAGTTGCTGTGCATCAAAAGAAATTCAAATAGAATCCCCAAATTATAACGAAAAAGAAAATAAGTTGGCTGAGCTATTACAGTGCAAAGGAATGATCAAGGATGATGGATTACTTCACATGGACAATGTATAGTAACTCCTGAAATCATGAAGAAATTGATGTTCACAAGCCATGCTGAGACACATATGGGAGCAGAAGGAACGGTCGAGTCGGTAAAACGATATGCAATAGGGACTAAAATGTTATTGATTGCTAAAAGTGTAAGTAATAAATATGAGATTTGTCTTAGGAACAATCCGAAAATACAAATCCGACCCCCTCCTGGAGAGGTAAGGAAAGGCATAACTCCTGGTGAGTATTGGCAAATAGATTTTTCAGAATTACCAAGGTGCAACCAATACCGATATATATTGGTATTGATAAATACCTTCTCTGGATAGCCAAAAGCTTTCCCGTGTCAAACCAACAAGGCAAAAGAGGTAACAAAACACTTATTAAAATAAATTATTCCAAGATTTGGAGTCCCTTTAGGGATGTCCTCGGACAGAGGTCCACATTTTGTGGCAGAAGTTATTAAGAATGTGAGTAAGACACTAAGAAGATCACAATTTAGTAGACAAGTAGAGAGAATGAACCAAACATTAAAAAGACAAATTTCTAAATATGTCAGGAAGCTCAGTTGAAATGGATTGAAGCTTTACCACTTGCCTTGTTAAGAATTAGGGTGACCCCGAGAGCTAGAGAAAAAGTAAGTCCATTTGAAATTCTGTATGGCAAACCTTATAATGTCAATCTAACAGGACAGTTTGAACAAATGCACATAATAGGAGAAAAAAGTGTTAACTGAATATCTCTTGTCTTCGAGTAAAATAGTGAGTTCTTTACACAAGTATGTTCTTTTGAAGACACCTTTACCTCTTGAATTTCCGGTACATTCATTCAGTCCAGGAGATCAAGTTTACCTGCGAACGTGGAAGGACGACACCCTTGGAGAAAAGTGGAAGGGACCCTTTCAAGTGTTATTGACAACAAACACTGCTGTAAAATTAGAAGGAATAGATTCTAGGATTCACTACACTAGAATAAAGAAAATACCTCCTAGATTGTGGACATCTATACCTAAGGAACCATTGAAGTTAACTTTAAGGCGTACTTGATGAGTCACTGGAGATGTTGCTGAATTATTTGTGGTATTTAAAATATTTATTGTTAGAAGGGAAACCAAATTAATTAGGAAATTGTGGGTTTAGGAATAGAAAATGTGGAGCCTGTTGATATTAATTATGACGATCAGTAAAGCTGAATCCCAATTTCTATTGCCAAAATGGGATAGAAATCGAAATATCTGAGAATTTTAGCCCGAGAAGTAACCAACATGTCTTCTTTTTGTATTGCAGAACCTAGGTGATAATTCACAGGTAGTTGAGAAGAAAATTCAACAATTAAAGGACTTAGCATCTGGATTTAAGGAACGAGAAGGATAAGATCTTTCTTGGTTATTGTCGTGGCTTCCAAATTTAAATTGGCTCAGACAGTTGTTCTTATTTGCAATACCGATCGTCATCTTAGCTATAATTACTTGTTGTATGATTCAATGTATGTCTTTTTGTAGACCAAATGCTTATAAGTGAATAATGTGAGACTCATGATGCTCATCCTCATAAGTCTCAAAGGGGGGAATTGATGCAGTAGGTACAGTCTGTTACAGCACCTCTTATTCCATACTGCTCGCTTCTTTAATTCTAAACAATGAAGACTTGTTGCTTAGGAGTTAGGTAACTAGCAGGTATTGTGTTTGCAGGTGTGTAGCATTGTCAGACCCTATGTCGTGGTTTAACCCCAGCCAGCAAATAAACCCCACGCAGCTGCTCTCTCACCCCCCCCCCCCCCCCCCGGTGGGATGGGGGAGAGAATCGGGAGGGCACAAGTAGGAAAACTCCCGGGTTGAGATAAAAACAGTTTAATAATGGAAACAGAACTAAGTAGAACAGTAATAATAACAATGAGAACAACAACAATAACAGAATACACAATATAGGCAATGCACAACGCAACTGCTCACCGACTGCTGACCGCGTGTCACGAACTGGAGGCGAGCCCCCCCACACACCTGGTTTTTATACTGAGCATGATGTCACATGGTATAGAATACCCCATTGGCCAGCTGGGTCCACCACCCCGGCTGTGCTCCCCCCTCCCGGTGCAAGCACCACCCAGCAACAGCCAAAGCATCAATGGGCCATCAACGCTCCTTTCACACCAAACCCAAAACACAGCACACCCCCCAAGCTACTGGGAGGAAAGTTAACTCTGTCCCAGCCGGAACCAGGACACCCTAGTAATGATTAACCTTGAAATTAAGAACCATAAATGAACGTGGTCCAGACATGGCTCGGAGACAAACCTCGACCTTATAAGGAAAGAAAGGAACGGGTTCACGAAGAGTTCACTACCCTACCGACCACCAGAGACCACTCGAGACCCTCAAGAAGACCCTAAAGACTTTAGTGCGCATGTGTCTAGGATGATGTAATATTAAAATTAGTTCTCAGAAATGTAATGAATATGTAAAAGAGAAACTTAAAATATGTATGAGAAGCATGGATATAAACAGAAAGGTGATTAGACCAGGTGTGCTTGATTTGTGGCAAGTCCACCGAGCACCCAGGCCTGAATAAAACAATATCTCTCCTGAGCGTGTGGAATTGGTTACTTGCACACCGGGCACGAATCCGCTTTTCGGACAACAGAGGGAGTGTTGAAACCTTTAGCTTTAGCTATTAAGACAGGCTTAAAGGGTATTACTTTCCAAGAGGTCCTTTAATGTATGCTAGAAGATTTACCACTATATGCCCCACAGGATAAAAACCAGGGAGAAACTCAGCTGAAGTAAACGTAATAGAAAAGAGACAGCTGTCTCCATGCAAAAGACAAAAGCAAAAGGGGAAATTGGGAAACGCCCTCAGTTACTACTGATCCTAAGAGATTATGGAAAATATGTTTAGATAAACCGCTCTCTCCAAGTCAGTTAAATGGGCTGCCAACTCCTGTCCTATTGTTGTCCGAAAAGCGGATTCGTGCCTGGCGTGCACGTAACCAATTCCACATGCTCAGGAGAGATATTGTTTTATTCAGGCCTGGGTGCTCGGTGGACTTGCCACAAATCAAGCACACCTGGTCTAGTCACCTTTCTGCTTATATCCATGCTTCTCATACATATTTTAAGATTCTCTTTTACATATTCATTAAATTTCCAAGAACTAATTATAATATTACATCATCCTAGGCACATGCGCACTAAAGTCTTTGGGATCTTCTTGAGGGTCTCGAGTGGTCTCTGGTGGTCGGTAGGGTAGCGAACTCTTCGTGAACCCGTTCCTTTCTTTCCTTCTAAGGTCGAGGTTTTTCTCCGAGCCACGTCTGGATCACGTTCATTTATGGTTCTTGATTTTAAGGTTAATCTTTACTAGAGTCTAACAATGCTACATACCTGCAAACACAATACCTAATTTTTTAAGCATCAAATCTTCATTGTTTTAAAATTACAGAAACGAACAGAACAGTATACAATGTTTGAAATTACAAAACAAACAAACTATACCTACTACATCAATTCCCCCCTTTGAGACTTATGATGTTAAGCATCATCAGTCTCACACCATTTACTTATAAGCATTTGGTCTACAAAAAGACATACATTGAATCATACAACAAGTAATTATAACTAAGATGACGATCAGTATTGCAAATAAGAACAACTGTCTGAGTCAATTTAAATTTGGAAGCCATGAAAATAACCAAGAAAGATCTTATCCTTCTTGTTCCTTAAATCCAGATGCTAAGTCCTTTAATTGTTGAATTTTTTCCTCAACTAACTGTGAATTATCACTTAAATTAAAACAACACATGCCTTTAAACTCTTCACAACCATGATTATGTCTTAAAAGTAAATAATCAATTGCAGCCCTGTTCTCAAGAGTAGCTTCTCTTATTTGTGTCATTTCCATGCCAATAGCTGAAAGTGCCTGAGAAGTATAATTTATATCTTTAACTAAAGCACAAGTAATTCTTCTTATGGTGTGATAATTCATGGCTACTCCAACTCCGGGCGCTAGGATAGCTGCAGCTGACATTTCACTTGAACTGTATAAAGTGACTTGCGAGTCACAATCTTCTTATACTTGGTGTACACTCCTTTTAGCTTGTTCACTATGTTCTAAGTCCTTTTTATTTATCAGCAACGGAGCCATCCTCCCAATTGAACATGGATCTCCTGTTACATTTGCTGGGATATAAGAATATGCTATTTACCCGCATAATAAAAACCATCCAAGGGGTAATTTAGTATGGGCCCAGGCATAACTCAGAAGATGAGTAGAGTTACACCTCAAAGGGGGTTGCAAACGTGTTAAATTTTCACATTTAGAAATGCAATTTATAAACTTAACACAATGTCCAACTGGGAGTGTTCCTCGTACCTTAACTCTTAACATCCCTCTCTCCTTGGATCTAGTTGTTTTTCCCAGACTATAAATACTATGGTAAGTTAACTTGATGTCAAAGCTCTGAAACATCGTGTAGTTCTTTATCAATTCTAGAGGATTTGGTATTCCTACAAGGCAAGAACTGTACATTCCTCCTACTGAATTCTTTGCTGCAATACAAAAAGAAGACATGTTGGTTACTTCTCGGGCTAAAATTCTCAGATATTTCGATTTCTATCCCATTTTGGCAATAGAAATTGGGATTCAGCTTTACTGATCGTCATAATTAATATCAACAGGCTCCACATTTTCTATTCCTAAACCCACAATTTCCTAATTAATTTGGTTTCCCTTCTAACAATAAATATTTTAAATACCACAAATAATTCAGCAACATCTCCAGTGACTCATCAAGTACGCCTTAAAGTTAACTTCAATGGTTCCTTAGGTATAGATGTCCACAATCTAGGAGGTATTTTCTTTATTCTAGTGTAGTGAATCCTAGAATCTATTCCTTCTAATTTTACAGCAGTGTTTGTTGTCAATAACACTTGAAAGGGTCCCTTCCACTTTTCTCCAAGGGTGTCGTCCTTCCATGTTCGCAGGTAAACTTGATCTCCTGGACTGAATGAATGTACCGGAAATTCAAGAGGTAAAGGTGTCTTCAAAAGAACATACTTGTGTAAAGAACTCACTATTTTACTCAAAGACAAGAGATATTCAGTTAACACTTTTTTCTCCTATTATGTGCATTTGTTCAAACTGTCCTGTTAGATTAACATTGTAAGGTTTACCATACAGAATTTCAAATGGACTTATTTTTTCTCTAGCTCTCGGGGTCACCCTAATTCTTAACAAGGCAAGTGGTAAAGCTTCAATCCATTTCAACTGAGCTTCCTGACATATTTTAGAAATTTGTCTTTTTAATGTTTGGTTCATTCTCTCTACTTGTCTACTAAATTGTGATCTTCTTAGTGTCTTACTCACATTCTTAATAACTTCCGCCACAAAATGTGGACCTCTGTCCGAGGACATCCCTAAAGGGACTCCAAATCTTGGAATAATTTATTTTAATAAGTGTTTTGTTACCTCTTTTGCCTTGTTGGTTCGACACGGGAAACCTTCTGGCCATCCAGAGAAGGTATCTACCGATACCAATAAATATCGGTATTGATTGCACCTTGGTAATTCTGAAAAATCTATTTGCCAATACTCACCGGGAGTTATGCTTTTCCTTACCTCTCCAGGAGGGGGTCGGATTTGTATTTTCGGATTGTTCCTAAGACAAATCTCACATTTATTACTCACACTTTTAGCAATCAATAATATTTTAGTCCCTATTGCATATCGTTTTACTGACTCGACCATTGCTTCTGCTCCCATATATGTCTCAGCATGGGTTGTGACCATCAATTTCTACATGATTTCAGGAGTTACTATACATTGTCCACGTGAAGTAATCCATCATCCTAGATCATTCTTTCTGCACTGTAATAGTTCACCCAACTTTTTCTTTTTTTTCATTATAATTTGGGGTGTGGTATTCAGCGCTACATGCTTGGCAGCTTCATTTGCCTTTCAATTTCCTTGTATTGTCTTTGAATTCCCCTTTTGATGCGCTTTACAATGAATTACTACAACTTCTTTAGGTTTCTGTACAGCTTCTAATAAATTTAAAATCTCTGCTCCATACTTTATAGGTGAACCACTGGCAGACAAAAGTCCTCGCTCTTTCCATATCGCTCCATGGGCATGAACAACTCCAAAAGCATATTTAGAATCTGTATAAATATTAACTCTTTTACCTTTAGCCAGATTTAAAGCTCTTGTCAAAGCTATGATCTCTGCCTTCTGGGTGGATGTATTTGGAGGTAATGCTTTTACTACTTGATCTTCGGTTAAAGTTACCACGGCATAGCCAGCCCTCCTTGCTCCTTTCACAGCAAAGCTGCTTCCATCAGTAAATAATTCTTCATCCGGAGTCTGGAGAGGAACATCTTTCAGGTCTGTCCTGCTGGCATATACCTGTTCAATAACTTGTAAACAATCATGATTAGGATCACTTTCTTTTTCACTTGACATTAAAGAAGCAGGGTTTAAAATTGCAGTTACTTTCAAGGCGATATCATCTTGTTCCACTAACAGAGCTTGATATTGTAACAAGCGACTAGGGGTAAGCCAATGATGTCCTTTTTGTTCCAGTACTGCAAGTACCGCATGCGGGATGTGAACCGTTATTTTCTGTCCCAATGCCAATTTTCTAGCTTCTTGAATGATAAGAACCATTGCCGCAACTGCCCGCAAGCAGCTAGGCCATCCTGAGCTTACTTTTCTAAACAATTAGATAAAGTAAGCCACTGGTCTTTTCCAGTCTCCAAAAAGTTGAGTTAAAACCCCCATAGCTACATGTCTCTTCTCATGAACAAATAGCTCAAAGGGTTTGGTCAGATTTGGGAGTCCTAAGGCTGGAGCTTTCATTAAAGTCCGTTTAATGTCATCAAAACTTTTTCGGCACTCTGGAGTCCATTCTAACAATTCTTCAGGGCCTTTGGTTGCCTCATACAATGGTTTTGCCATCAAACCATAATTTGGAATCCAAAGGCGACACCATCCAGCCATTCCTAGAAATCCTCTCAACTCTCTTTTGGATTGAGGGGGTGCCATCCTGCAAATGGCTTCTTTTCTATCATTTCCCAATCTTCGCTGTCCTTGGGAAATCTCAAACCCCAAATAAATTACAGGTTGTTTTGCAATTTGTGCTTTCTTTTCTGACACCCTGTACCCAGCCATTCCCAAAAAATTTAGGAGGCTAACAGTCTTTTCTTTGCAGATCTCAATAGTATCTGCTCCCAATAGGATGTCATCAACATACTGAAGGAGGGTGATTTGATCTTCCTTACCGGACCACTGTTCCAGTTCCTTATTCAGAGCTGCTCCAAAGATGGTTGGGCTATTTTTAAACCCTCGTGGCAGCACAGTCCAGCAGAGCTGAGTTCTCCTCCCGGTCGACAGATCTTCCCCTTCAAAGGCAAAAATCTTTTGACTGTTTTCTTCCAGAGGTATACAAAAGAAAGCATCTTTCAAATCTAAAACTGAGAAATGTGCATTTGATTCATTGATAGTTGTTAGCAGCATATATGGACTGGATGAATGTCTACCACTAATTGCTTTTTCACTGGAAGGATAGAAGTGTTGTAATCAGATTGGCATTCTCTTAAAAGTCCATGTTTAAGAAAATTATTTATTATTGGTTCCAAACCCTTTCTGGCTTCTATACTAATAGGATATTGTTTCTTTCTTACCGGTCGAACTCCTGTTTTCAATTCAACTTTTACCGGTTCCACATTTTTCGCTCTTCCTGGTTTCTCCGTTGCCCAGACAAAAGGGTAAACTGCATCTTTAATCTCTTCTGGAATTTCTTCAGATTCATCTGTGTTTGTCTGTAATAAATAAACTTGGGCTTGCCAGGCATTAGCTTCAGGAAAATGAACTTGGATTTTTCCTTTTTTAAAGTTAATTTGTACTCCCAATTTATTCCATAAATCCCATCCTGAGAGAGGCATGGTGCATTCCGGTATATATAAAAATTCATGCATCAATGTTTTTCCTCCAATTTTACATTTTAAAGGTTTCAACAAAGGCCTTACCTCCTTCTTTCCCATGACCCCAACAATAGATACATTAAATTTACTCATTGGTCCTTTACATGTATTTATAAACTACTTTATTTCCCAGCTTTACCGGAACCAGGGGCTCAGCTGGGAGAATATCATTTTCTGCCCCCAGTCCCCATTATTCAGAATCCTCTCCCATCATAAGTAGATCAGCTTCAGGTGGAATTTGCTGTGGCCGAATCACAGCAACTTTCTTATTCCCTGGACACTCATTTTTCCAGTGTCCTTGTTTGTTATATGCAGCACATTGATTGATCCCTAACAGAGTAGGCTGTTTAAATATATTTCCACATCCTCTGCCTTTGCCCCTTAAGTACCCTCTGCCTCTACCTTTCAAATATCTTCTTCCCCTACCTTCAGCACATCCTTGAGCATTCACAAAAGCAGCTGCCAGAATAGCAGCTTTCTGCTTCCTATCTTTTATTTTTTCTTTCTCCTGGTTTTTCTTTTCTTCTTCTTCTCTATTATTATATACTTTATAGGCAATCTCAGTCAACTGTCATATAGTCATCCCTGTAATGCCATCCACTTTCTGCAATTTCTTTCGAATATCAGGGGTTGCTTGTCCAACAAACAAAGTAGTGAATATTGCCCTTTTCTCATCACTTTCAGGGTCTAAATCCATCCATTTTCTGGCTGCCTCACGTAAGCGTTCATAGAAGGTGGATGGGTCTTCTGTTTTCCCTTGAATTATCTGGGTTAATTTTGCCAAATTCTTTGGACGGGATATTCCATTTTTCACCCCATATAAAATCAATTGTTGATACTGTTTTATCATTAATTTCCCATCATTACTATTAGAATTCCAATTTGGGTCCTGGGTCGGCATAAAATGAGCAGGACCTTCTCTTGCATTTATTCTTTCGTTTTCCATATTAGCTTTTTCCAATACTACCCTCTTTTCTTCAGGAGTAAGCAAATTCTTTAAAAGAATTTTAATATCTTGCCAATCTGGATTATGACTTTCAATAATTGTACTAAAGGATCTATACACCTTTTCAGGATTTTCTCTATACGACCCTGCTAGTTCTTTCCAATTCATTAAGTCAGAAGTTGTAAAAGGTACTTTCACAAATACGGGTTCCCCCCTTGGGCCCACAGCCTGATGAAGGGGTGCTAGTAAAACAGACCCCTGCTGGATCCTAGTTCTGCCAGCTATTGGACTAAATGTATTACTTCCCCTTGCTCCAATTTCAGAACTTTCATTTTTACTCAGTGCCACCAACATCTGTATATCTTCTTCCTCTTCTCCTAGTTTTAAACACTGTTTTCCTATACTACAAGCAGAACAACAATGCGCTTTTGGTTCCTTGTCCTCCATCATCATCATCATTACATTAGAATCTGAGTCTAAAAGTTTACATTTCTTCCGAATTTCATGATCGTTTCTCAAGGTAAAGAACAAGTCCACATAAGGGACCTCAGCCCATTTACCCTGGTTGTCAACAAAATAACATAAGTTGCAAGATAGTATTATATTGCAAAGTTCCCAATTCTGGCCATTTTATCTCATCTTCTAATTTATACATTGGCCACCATTTAGTACAATACTCAATTAATTTCTCCTTTCTCAAAGGATCTCCCCCAAATTTTCCCCAATGTTTTATGATGCATCCAAGGGGAGAGCAAGGTGTTACTTTAGACTGTTGAGTTCCCATATTTTTACCCCAAAAGAACGTTCTTAACCACGACTTCATATACTCCCGTCGTCACTGTCAAATGCATATGAATATACCTTTTTACCTTTGGCCACAATTCCTTACCAAATGCATGCACAATTTTATACTCCAGAACAATATCACATTTACCTTAGCGTTGCACCGTTGAGTCGCTCACCTGCTCTGGTCGGGGAGAATACTCATGGAGTCCCCAATCAAAAGGTCGGTGCGCGCTGGAGTCCAGAGAGCAGGGTCTCCCCACCGAGAGCCGGCAAGTCGATCCGGGCAAGGCTTCACAGCAGTCCCATCTGGGTCGCCAAAAACTGTTGTCCGAAAAGCGGATTCGTGCCTGGCATGCAAGTAACCAATTCCACACGCTCAGGAGAGATATTGTTTTATTCAGGCCTGGGTGCTCGGTGGACTTGCCACAAATCAAGCACACCTGGTCTAATCACCTTTCTGCTTATATCCATGCTTCTCATACATATTTTAAGATTCTCTTTTACATATTCATTAAATTTCCAAGAACTAATTATAATATTACATCATCCTAGGCACATGCGCACTAAAGTCTTTGGGATCTTCTTGAGGGTCTCAAGTGGTCTCTGGTGGTCGGTAGGGTAGCGAACTCTTCGTGAACCCGTTCCTTTCTTTCCTTCTAAGGTCGAGGTTTGTCTCCAAGCCACGTCTGGATCACGTTCATTTATGGTTCTTGATTTTAAGGTTAATCTTTACTAGAGTCTAACAATGCTACACACCTGCAAACACAATACCTAATTTTTTAAGCATCAAATCTTCATTGTTTTAAAATTACAGAAACGAACAGAACAGTATACAATGTTTGAAATTACAAAACAAACAAACTATACCTACTACATCACTATGGCAACTGGCTGGGTTTCCCTCATTAACTTCTCGTGATAGCCCTCTGGGACCTGTGTCAGGAGATGGGGGTGACACCGTAAGATTTAAAGGGATAACGACTAGGGAGCCATAGGATGCAAGGGAAGTGAGCTCGGAGATATAACCAAATCTATCAGCATTAAATCTAGACTGTGAATATGCGGAAAACTAGGGGCAGGGTTTGGTTCAGTGGATCTACTGGCGGCCGCTACTCCCACTGCTGAGGATCCTGGTCCCGAGATGATGGTTGCAGTTAATGATCGCTACCTTACAACATTCCTCATTGAGGCAGGAGTCCAGATATCGATAAGGACACTTAAAAGGATAGCCTCCGCTTAGCAAGTAGTTTCTATTGTAGGTGTTAATGGGAAAATCACTACCCACTCACTGGTCAGGGCTAAACTAATTCTGTCTAATGGACAGAAAATCCGCCCGACCTTACTTTTGGGTTCCTGTAATATATTATGTATGGATGTATTGAAGGGTCACTCATGGGTGGACTCCTGGGAAATAGGGACACCACCCTCTTTGCCCCACAGTTTACCTCCTACAAATGCATCCCTGACTGTTAATCTGTTGCAAACATCTGCTCCTTTACCCCATAGCAAGCTAGTTAATATTCCACATTCCAGTCTAACCAGTTGAAGGATCCAACTGACATTAGATAAATTCAAACTACAAGTAATAACTACAAGAAGGTTAAGTAACCATTGGAATATTTATTAAGGGAGACATTTGATTTTACATTAGTTGAAGTCTTTATTCCAGGCTGGATGATTTGCTGTATGTTCTGGGCCCAGTGCAAGACTTACTGTGGAATACTAGAGTTTGTGTTATGAAGGTCGGATTATATGACCCTAACGGTCCCTTCTAGCCTTTAAAAGTATGCTGTTTATATACAATGCATATTGCAAATATATAATGTGCGTGTATTTAGCTTTTAGTACTGGTGCTATTTGGTAATGGCTACAAGCTTCTAGTCATTGTAGAGCTGCAACTTTTAATAGATAAATAGAAATCATTTATCAACTCCAAACCAACCTTCACAATAACTCTTATATTCTGTAGACTCATTAGGCCAGTAAATGTGCTTAAAAAGGCAGTAAGATTTGTTAGTTAGTGGCTGCTCTGAAATCTGCTCTCAGCAAAACTTGCATATCTAAAAACTTTAAATTTGTACCAGGAAACCAACAGGAACAAACTAAAATGTTCCTCTGGAAAGCAACATGTATTGCCAAGTGTCGTGGTTTAACCCTAGCCAGCAGCTAAACACCACACAGCCGCTTGCTCTCTCCCCCCACCTCTGGTGGGATGGGGGAGAGAATCAGGAGAGTAAAAGTGAGAAAACTCGTGGGTTGAGATAAAGACAGTTTAATAATTTAAATAAAATAAAGTAAAATAGCAGTAGTAGTAGTAATAATAATAATAAAAGAATATACAAAGCAAGTGATGCACAATGCAATTGCTCACCACCCACTGACCGATGCCCAGCCAGTCCCCGAGCAGCGATCGCTGCTCCCCGGCCAACTCCCCCCAGCTTATATACTGAGCATGACATCATATGGTATGGAATATCCCGTTGGCCAGTTTGGGTCAGCTGTCCTGGCTATGCTCCCTCCCAACTTCTTGTGTACCTGGCAGAGCATGGGAAGCTGAAAAGGCCATGACTCTGTGTAAGCACTGCTCAGCAGTAACTAAAACATCAGTGTGTTATCAACATTATTCTCCTACTAAATCCAAAACACAGCACTATACCAGCTACTAGGAAGAAAATTAACTCTATCCCAGCCAAAACCAGGACACCAAGGACAATAACTTTACTTCACATGTTCTTATGTGCAGAACAGCAGGATTAGAGGAATCAGCTACCACCTAAGAGTTGAGGAGTTTGTCTTGGCGCAGGCAGAAGGATATGGCTTGCATCAGGTCAAATTCTAAGAAAATAGAAGGCAGCGACTGGGAAAAAAAGATGCCACTTTAAGAACAGATTAGAGAGACACCTCAAACAGAACATCTCTGTCAGGAATTCTGCAACCAAGCAGCTCACTAGGATCTCCACACTTTTACTTATGATACCAGGTTCACTTCTTTCACTAAATCATATATTTTTCCTTTCAGCACATTGTCTAGATATTGAGCAAGATCTGATTTAGATCATGTAAACAAATAACATCTACGCAGGAGAGTTAGTTGAGCTAGGAAGGAACACAGTGACGCAGTTACACAGTTACGCTACTTTAGAAGATTAACGAGTGAGGAAATTAGAAAGTGCTGATCACATTGCTGCTGTTTTTTCTTATGTTCTATTACAAGCAGCATCTCATTAAAACAAAAGAACTGAATCAGACCCTGCCCATGAGTTTACGATGGCTTAGCAACTACTTTAACTGTAAAATTAGAAAGAAGCCTGCTTTGTTGCTCTAGTCAAAACTGGATTTTAGGAAACTGAATTACATCCCTGCATTTCTGTCTTAGAGGGAGTGCACCAGTCAGATTATCTCTGTACTTCAATTTATAAATGTGTAGCTGTCCTGGTTCCGGCTGGGACAGAGTTAATTTTCTTCCCAGTAGCTGGGGGGGGTGCTGTGTTTTGGGTTTGGCATGAGAGGAACGTTGATGGCCCACTGATGTTTTGGTTGTTGCTGAGTGGCACTTGCACCAGGGACTTTTTGGCTTCCCAAGCTCTGCCAGGTGCATGGGAAGCTGGCGGGGGGGAGCAGAGCTGGGGCAGCTGACCCAGCTGGCCAATGGGGTATTCCATATCATGTGATGTCATGCTCAGTATATAATTAGGAGGTGTGGTCTGGAAAAAGGGGGGGCTCTCACAGTTCGGGACATGTGGGGCGTCGGACGGCGGGTAGTGAGCAGTTACATTGTGCATCGCCTGCTTTGTATATTCTATTATTGTTGTTGTTGTTATTACTGTTCTACTTTGTTTTATTTCCATTATTAAACTGTTTTTATCTCAACCCATGAGTTTTCCTACTTGTGCCCTCCCGTTTCTCTCCCCCATCCTACCGGAATGTGTGTGTGGTGGGGGTGAGCGAGTGGCTGCGTGGGGTTTAGTTGCTGGCTGGGGTTAAACCACGACAGTCCTTTTTGGCGCCCAATGTGGGGCTCAAAGGGTTGAGAAAACAAAAGATTAACTAGAGCATATTAAGGAATTTATATCTGTAAACAGTTGCTGGTCACAACATTGATTCATCTGTTCTCGATATTAACATTCTGCACCACCATGTTCTTGTTTTTGCTGTACCTGTTAAAGATTGGTGTTGGTTTTTGCAGTATGCTGTGCTCTCCAGTGATTAGTGACATTTTGCCTGGGAGATTTGTTATTAAAATACTGGCATTGGGTGTTATTTGGTATTTGGGATTTGTACTGAAGCCGTTACTGTACTTCAGGTACCACCTCATGGAGACCATTAGCAATTATACCTCTTCCTCTGAGAGGTATTTATGGAGGAAATACAAGACAGCACCTTCACTACCTTCCTCTATGATGTTTTCTCCTTTCTTAAAATAACTTGTCAGTACCTTGAATATCTGTCGTGGTTTAACCCAGCAGGCAGCCAAACACCACACAGCCGCTAGCTCACTCCCCACGACCACAGTAGGACAGGGAGAGAATCGGAAGGGTAAGAGTGAAAAAAAAACTCGTGGGTTGAGATAAAGACAGTTTAATAGAAAAGAAAAGGAAGGGAAAATAATAATAATAATAATAATAATAATAATAATAATAATAATAATGATAGAATATACAAAATGAGTGATGCACAATGCAATTGCTCACCACCCCCGCTGATCGATAACCAAGTAGCGATCGCTACTTCCAGGAACGCCTACCATTCATACACTGAGCATGACGTCACATGGTATGGAACACGCCGTTGGGCAGCTGGGCCAGCTGTCCTGGCTATGCTCCCTCCCAGCACTTGTGCGATTGGTAGAGCATGGAAGCTAAATGTCCTTCACTAGCAAGGCACTTCGCAACAACTGAAAACATCAGTGTGTTATCAACATTCTTCCCATACTAAATCCAAAACACAGCACTAGGAAGAAATTTAACTCTATCCCAGCCAAAACCAGGACAGTATCCACCCCTTATTCTATACCATTCATGTCGTGCTTAGGTCTCACATTTACTAATACATTCCAATTAATCACCACCACCTTTCTTGTCTTTTTATATATATATATACACACACACACAGAGAGATATCATTCACGTAGTCTCTGGGCCATCCCTCTAAAATGTCCATTGAGTTCATTTAGTCCATGACTTTGGGCTGCATCTGTCATAACAGTCTTTCAGGGCAGGAGAGATGGTATGTGGTGTTGGATTGTTGCATCCTGAAGCCACTTCTGGTTACATTATTGCTGCGCTTGTCCGGTCTTATCATAGTCGTGCTTTGCTCGGTTTAATCAGTTACTTCTTCATTAATCTCGCTGATACTTACTGAAATACCATTGATAGCAACCATAAAAATGATGATATACAATTTCATATAACAATTAGCATCATACAATTCAGTTCATTGGCAATTTTCACCCAAAATCAAATCCCCTTGAGGTACACACCGGACTTCCCCATCCTTTCAAATTACCCACCAAGTGCACCCAGGTCCTTGAGCAAAAGCAATCCCACAAATGGGTTTTCCCTTGCCAGAGGCAGGAGTAACCCAGACTGTCTTCCCCAGCATATTTGTCATATGCACGACAGGGACTTTATCCCCCTCTACAGTACGTAAGGATTTGGATTGGGCAGGGCCAGCTCAACTGAAAGATCCCCTCATGTTGACTAACCAGGTGGCCTTTCCTAAATGAGTATCCCAATGCTTGAATGTCCCACCACCCATTGCTCTCAGCGTAGTCTTTAGCAGTCCATTGTATCGTTCAATTTTTCTGGAGGCTGGTGCATGGTAGGGGATGTGATAGACCCACTCAATGCCATGCTCTTTGGCCCAGGTGTCTATGAGGGTGTTTCGGAAGTGAGTCCCGTTGTCTGACTCAATTCTTTCTGGGGTGCCATGTCGCCATAGGACTTGCTTTTCAAGGCCCAGGATGGTGTTCCGGGAGGTGGCATGGGGAACGGGATATGTTTCCAGCCATCCTGTGGTTACTTCCATCACGGTGAGCACATGGCGCTTGCCTTGGCGGGTTTGTGGGAGTGTGATATAATCAATCTGCCAGGCCTCCCCATATTGATATTTCAACCATTGTCTCCCATACCAGAGAGGCCTTATTCACTTGACTTGCTTGACTGCAGCGCATGTTTCACATTCATGGACAACCTGTGCAATAGCGTCCATGGTCAAGTCCACCCCTCGATCACGAGCCCATCTGTCTATTGCGTCTCTTCCTTGATGGCCTGAGGTGTCAAGGACCCACTGAGCTATAAACAGGTCACCCTTCTGTTGCCAGTCCAGATCCACCTGAGCCACTTCAATCTTAGCAGCCTGGTCCACCTGCTGGTTGTTTTGATGTTCCTCAGTGGCCCGTCTCTTGGGTACGTGAGCATCTACGTGACGTACTTTTTTACAACCAGGTTCTCTACTCGGGCAGCAATATCTTGCCACAATGCGGCAGCCCAGATGGGTTTACCTCTGTGCTGCCAGTTGTTCTGCTTCCACTGCTGCAACCACCCCCACAGAGCATTTGCCACCATCCATGAGCCAGTATAGAGATAAAGTACTGACCACTTTTCACGCTCAGCAATGTCCAAGGCCAGCTAGATGGCTTTTACCTCTGCAAACTGGTTCGACTCACCTTCTCCTTCACCAGTTTCTGCAACTTGGCGTATAGGACTCCATACAGCAGCATTCCACCTCCAATGCTTTCGCACAAGACGACAGGACCCATCAGTGAACAGGGCATAGTGCTTCGCATTTTCTGGTAGTTCGTTATACTGTGGGGCCTCTTCAGCACACGTCACCTCCTCCTCTGGGGATATTCCAAAATCTTTGCCTTCTGGCCAGTTCGTGATCACCTCCAAGATTCCTGGGTGACTGGGATTTCCTATTCAGGCCTGTTGTGTGATTAGTGCGACCCACACTCCACGTAGCATCGGTTGCATGATGTGTAGAGGGGACGCTCCCTTTGAACATCCAGCCCAGCACCTGCAGTCGGGGTGCCAGGAGGAGCTGTGCTTCAGTACCAACCACTTCCGAAGCAGCTCGAATCCCTTCATATGCTGCCAATATCTCCTTCTCAGTTGGAGTGTAGCGGGCCTCGGATCCTCTGTATCCCCGACTCCAAAACCCTAAGGATCGACCTCGAGTCTCCCCTGGTGCTTTCTGCCAGAGGCTCCAGGTAGGGCCATTCTCCCCAGCTGCGGTGTAGAGCACATTCTTTACCTCTTGTCCTGCTCGGACTGGCCCAAGGGATAATGCATGAACTTTCTCCCGTTTAATTTGTTCAAAGGCTTGTCATTGCTCAGGGCCCCATTTGAAATTGTTCTTTTTCCTGGTCACTTGATGGAGAGGGCTTACAATCAGGCTGTAATCTGGAATATGCATTCTCCAAAAACCCACAACGTCTAAGAAAGCTTGTGTTTCCTTTTTGCTAGTTGGTGGGGACATGGCTGTTATTTTGTTGATCACATCCATTGGGATCTGACGACGTCCATCTTGCCATTTTATTCCTAAAAACTGGATCTCCTGTGCAGGTCCCTTGACCTTACTTTGTTTTATGGCAAAACCAGCCTTCAGAAGGATTTGGACTGTTCTCTCCCCTTTCTCAAAAACTTCTTCTGCTGTGTTGCCCCATACGATGATGTCATCAGTGTATTGCAGGTGTTCTGGAGCCTCAGCCTGTTCCAGTGTGGTGTGGATCAGTCCATGGCAAATGGTAGGGCTGTGTTTCCACCCCTGGGGCAGTCGGTTCCAGGTGTACTGGACGCCCCTCCAAGTGAAAGCAAACTGTGGCCTGCACTCTGCTGCCAAAGGGATCGAGAAGAACGCGTTAGCGATATCATTTGTGGCGTATAACTTGGCTGCCTTTGACTCCAGTTCGTATTGGAGTTCTAGCATGTCCAGCACGGCAGCACTCAGTGGCGGCGTGACTTCGTTCAGGCCACGGTAGTCTACTGTTAGTCTCCACACTCCATTGGACTTTCGCACTGGCCATATGGGACTGTTAAAGGGTGAGCGAGTCTTGCTGATCACTCCTTGGCTCTCCAGTTGACGAATCAGCTTATGGATGGGCATCAGGGAGTCTCGGTTGATGCGATAGTGCCATCGGTGCACCGTTGTGGTAGCGATTGGTACCTGTTGTTCTTGGACCCTCAGCAACCCCACAACAGAAGGGTCATCCGAGAGACCGGGCAAGGTGGACAGCTGTTTAATTTCCTCCGTCTACAGGGCAGCTATACCAAAAGCCCACCGGTACCCTTTTGGGTCCTTGAAATACCCTCTCCTGAGGCAGTCTATGCCAAGCAAGCACGGAGCCTCTGGGCCAGTCACAATGGGGTGCTTCTGCCACTCATTCCCAGTTAGGCTCACTTTAGCCTCCAATACAGTTAACTCTTGGGATCCCCCTGTCACTCCAGAAATACAAATGGGTTCTGCCCCTTTATAGCTTGATGGCATTAGGGTACACTGTGCACCGGTGTCTACGAGAGCCTTATACTCCTGTGGCTCTGATGTGCCAGGCCATCGAATCCACACAGTCCAGTAAACCCAGTTGTCCCTTTCCTCCACCTGGCTGGAGGCAGGGCCCCTCTAGATCTGGTCATAGTATTCGTTACTCACTTCTTGTAAATGCGAGTAAAGAATTTCTTCATTACAATCCAAGCAAAGACTAGCCCTTCTACTCTGTCTGGGGAACTGTTCACTGGAAACTGGACCATCATGAAACAGGATTTTTCTGGAAACCAGTTCCTGGGAGAACCCCCTTGTGTGATTGTTTTTCCTTGCAACTCACGTACACGTGCCTCTAGGGTCAAGGTAGGTTTTCCATCCCACTGCCTCATGTCCTCTCCGTGGTCACGCAGATAAAACCACAGGGTGCCCCGTCGTGTGTACCTTCTATATCCTCTCTCTTGAGGAGAAAAACGCTGACTCCTAATGGCTGAGATACTGGTCCGTACAGGTGGAGAATAGGACATATCCTCTTTGAGTTGCTGGACGTTCCGGGACAGTTTCTCCATAGCCGAGACAAGGGAGGAGGAGACAGTTTCTTCGCATTCCTGGAGTCTGCCAACCACGTCATCCACCGTTTGTGCTGCTTCTTCTTTCTAGGACAGTACTGCCAATGAACTGGCATATGATGCTGGTGCCCTCCGTAACAACTTCCGCCACATGGGTCGCGTGCACTGGACTTCATCTGGATCTTTGGGCGCTTGCTCGTTGTCCAGGTCACTATAAACCACCTCCAGCATGCCTAGTTCTCTCAGGTACTGGATACCTCTCTCCATAGTGGTCCATTTGCCTGGGCGATATATAACATCTTCCTTGAAGGGATACCTTTCCTTCACGCCTGACAGGAGTCGCCTCCAGAGGCTGAGGGCCTGTGTCCCTTTTCCAATTGCTTTGTCAATGCCCCCTTTCCTAGAAAGGGATCCCAGCTGTTTGGCTTCCTTCCCCTCTAATTCCAGGCTACTGGCCCCATTATCCCAGCATCGGAGCAGCCAGGTAACAATATGCTCGCCTGGACGACAGCTGAAATCTTTCCGCATATCTCGCAGCTCACTCAGGGATAGCGATCGGGTGGTTTCCGTCTCGTTTATGAGTTCTTCCTCTTCCTCCTGCCCTCCTTGTGATGGCCCTGCTTTTCCATCATCCCTTTCTAAACGACCTGACTTCCTCTTCCAAGATTTCCTCTTCTGTACAGGGGCGAGTGATACCAGCATGGGATGGTCCTCTGGTTCAGCCGCAGTGCCCATCGTGGGGGTTGGAGTAGCCGTACTGCCTGTTGCTGGGGTTGGAGTAGCCGCAACGCCCATCGCTGGGGTTGGAGTAGCTGCAGTGCCTGTCATTTTGTCATCAGATCCGGAGACCTTCTCTCCCCCTTGAGGGTTCTGAATAGTGTTGAACAGGGCTCGGTAGGCATGGGCCCGGCCCCAGCACGTTGCAGTAATCTGGGTCTCTCTGGAATTGCAAGGGATAGTTATGAGTGGCAGGGTGTGTGGGATAGTACGGGCAAGTGCCTAGGACAGTAGTAACCTCCAGTGTTTTGGAGCTTCACCCCTGAACAAGTGCAGAATACTGAATAACTAGTAAAATATTTGGAAAACGTATGCTGTCACCCTGGCAATTCTAGGGAGACACAAATCACTGCAATGTGCTGGGGCCTGGCCCATGCTTTCCGAGCCCTGTTCAACACTATTCAGAACCCTCAAGGGGAAGAAAAAGTCTCTGAATCTGACGACAAAATGAAAGGCACTGCGGCTACTCAGCCCCAGTGGCAGGCACTGCAGCTACTCCAACCCCCTCAACAGGCACTGCGGCTATGCTGACACCTGCGACAGACACTGCGGCTACTCCAACACCTGCGACAGAGAACCAACCCGTACCGGTATCAGTCGCCCCTATACAGAAGAAGTAATACACAAGAAAATCAGCTCGTTTAGTAAGGGATGAAGATGAACCAGGGCCATCACGACAACAGGAGGAGGAAGAGGCAGAAGCCATAAATGAGATGGTAACCACCCGATCCCTATCTCTGAGTGAGCTGCGAGATATGCGGAAAGATTTCAGCCGTCGTCCAGGCGAGCATATTGTTACCGGACTGCTCTGATGCTGGGATAATGGGGCCAGTAGCCTGGAATTAGAGGGTTGGAAGCCAAACAGCTGGGATCCCATTCTAGGAAAGGGGGCACTGACAAAGCAATTGGACAAGGGGCACAAGTCCTCAGCCTCTGGAGGCGACTGCTGTCAGGTGTGAAGGAAAGGTATCCCTTCAAGGAAGATGTTATATATCGCCCAGGCAAATGGACCACTATGGAGAGAGGTATCCAGTACCTGAGAGAATGAGCTGTGCTGGAGGTGATTTATGATGACCTGAACAACGAGCAGTTACCCAAAGATCCAGATGAAGTCCAGTGAACACCACCCATGTGGCGGAAATTTGTACGGAGTGCACCAGCATCATATGCCAACTCATTGGCAATAATGACCTGGAAATACGGAGAGGAACAAACAGTGGATGAATTGGCTGGTCAACTCCAGCAATACGAAGGAAGTCTCTCTTCCTCTCTATGGGCCTGCATCGTTCCTGTGGAGAAACTGTCTCGGGATGCCCAGCAATTCAAAGAGGATATGTCCTACTCCCCATCTGTACGGGCCAGTATCTCAGCCTTTAGGAGTAAGCGTCCCACTGCTCAAGAGAGAGGATATCATGGATACACACTCAGGGGCACCCTGTGGTTTTACCTGCGTGACCACGGAGAGGACATGAGGAAGTGGGATGGAAAATCTACCTTCAACATAGAGGCACGTGTACGTGAGTTGCAAGGAAAAACAACCACAAAAGGGGTTCTTCCAGGAAAACTGCTGCTACAGTCTCCAGTGAACAGTTCCCCAGACAGAGTAGAAGGGCTGATTCCACTTCCGACCTTAATAAAGGGACTTCTGATTCATACTTACAAGAAGTGGATAGCAAATATGATGACCAGGACTAGAGGGGCCCTGCCTCCAGCCAGGTGGAGGAAAGGGACAACCGGGTTTACTGGACTGTGTGGATTCGATGGCCTGGCACATCAGAGCCACAGGAGTATAAGGTTCTCATAGACACCGGTGCACAGTGTACCCTAATGCCATCAAGCTATAAAGGGGCAGAACCCATCTGTATTTCTGGAGTGACAGGGGGATCCCAAGAGTTAACTGTATTGGAGGCCGAAGTGAGCCTAACCAGGAATGAGTGGCAGAAGCACCCCATTGTGACTGGCCCAGAGGCTCCGTGCTTGCTTGGCATAGACTACCTCAGGAGAGGGTATTTCAAGGACCCAAAAGGGTATCGGTGGGCTTTTGGTATAGCTGCCCTGGAGACGGAGGAAATTGAACAGCTGTCTACCTTGCCCGGTCTCTCGGAGGACCCTTCTGTTGTGGGGTTGCTGAGGGTCCAAGAACAACAGGTACCAATCGCTACCCCAACAGTGCACCGGCAGCAATATCGCACCAACCGAGACACCCTGCTTCCCATCCATGAGCTGATTCGTCGCCTGGAGAGCCAAGGAGTGATCAGCAAGACTTGCTCACCCTTTAACAGTCCCATATGGCCAGTGCGAAAGACCAATGGAGTGTGGAGACTAACAGTAGACTACCGTGGCCTGAACGAAGTCCCGCTGCCGTTGAGTGCTGCTGTGCCAGACATGCTAGAACTCCAATACGAACTGGAGTCAAAGAAAGCCAAGTGGTACGCCACAATTGATATCGCTAATGCATTCTTCTCGATCCCTTTGGCAGCAGAGTGCAGGCCACAGTTTGCTTTCACTTGGAGGGGCGTCCAGTACACCTGGAACCGACTGCCCCAGGGGTGGAAACACAGCCCTACCATTTGCCACAGACTGATCCACACCGCACTGGAACAGGGTGAGGCTCCAGAACACCTGCAATACACTGATGACATCATCGTATGGGGCAACACAGCAGAAGAAGTTTTTGAGAAAGGGAAGAGAATAGTCCAAATCCTTCTGAAGGCCGGTTTTGCCATAAAACAAAGTAAGGTCAAGGGACCTGCACAGGAGATCCAGTTTTTATGAATAAAATGGCAAGATGGACGTCGTCAGATCCCAATGGATGTGATCAACTATATAACAGCCATGTTCCCACCAACTAGCAAAAAGGAAACACAAGCTTTCTTAGGCTTTGTGGGTTTTTGGAGAATGAATATTCCAGATTACAGTCAGATCGTAAGCCCTCTCCATCAAGTGACCAGGAAGAAGAATGATTTCAAATGGGGCCCTGAGCAACGACAAGCCTTTGAACAAATTAAAGGGGAGATAGTTCATGCAGTAGTCCTTGGGCCAGTCCGGGCAGGACAAGATGTAAAGAATGTGCTCTACACCGCAGCCGGGGAGAATGGTCCTACCTGGAGCCTCTGACAGAAAGCACCAGGGGAGACTCGAGGTTGACCCTTAAGGTTCTGGAGCCAGGGATACAGAGGATCCGAGGCCACACCGTATAATGAACTACCTGAAAACGAGAAGCAATATGCCCTGTTCACTGATGGGTCCTGTCGCCTTGTGGGAAAGCATCGGAGGTGGAAGGCTGCTGTATGGAGTCCTATACGCCAAGTCGCAGAAACTGCTGAAGGAGAAGGTGAATCGAGCCAGTTTGCAGAGGTGAAAGCCATCCAGCTGGCCTTGGTCATTGCTGAACGAGAAAAATGGCCAGTACTTTATCTCTATGCTGACACATGGATGGTGGCAAATGCCCTGTGGGGGTGGTTGCAGCAGTGGAAGCAGAACAACTGGCAGCGCAGAGGTAAACCCATCTGGGCTGCCGCATTGTGGCAAGATATTGTTGCCTGGGTAGAGAACCTGGCTGTAAAAGTACGTCACGTAGATCGTAGATGCTCACGTACCCAAGAGTCGGGCCACTGAAGAACATCAAAACAACCAGCAGGTGGACCAGGCTGTGAAGATTGAAGTGGCTCAGGTGGATCTGGACTGGCAAAATAAGGGTGAATTATTTATAGCTCGGTGGGCCCATGACACCTCAGGTCATCAAGGAAGAGATGCAACATATAGATGGGCTCATGATTGAGAGGTGGACTTGACTATGGACATTATTGCACAGGTTATCCATGAATGTGAAACATGCGCTGCCATCAAGCAAGCCAAGCAAGTAAAGCCCCTTTGGCATGGAGGACGATGGTTGAAATATCAATATGGGGAGGCCTGGCAGATTGATTATATCACACTCCCACAAACCCGCCAAGGCAAGCGCCATGTGCTCACCATGGTGGAAGTAACCACAGGATGGCTGGAAACATATCCCATTCCCCATGCCACCTCCCGGAACACCATCCTGGGCCTCGAAAAGCAAGTCCTATGGCGACATGGCACCCCAGAAAGAATTGAGTCAGACAACGGGACTCACTTCCGAAACACCCTCATAGACACCTGGGCCAAAGAGCATGGCATTGAGTGGGTCTATCACATCCCCTACCATGCACCAGCCTCCAGAAAAATTGAACGATACAATGGACTGCTAAAGACTACGCTGAGAGCAATGGGTGGTGGGACATTCAAGCATTGGGACACACATTTAGCAAAGGCCACCTGGTTAGTCAAAATGAGGGGATCTGTCACTCGAGCTGGCCCTGCCCAATCAAAACTCTTACATACTGTAGAGGGGGATAAAGTCCCTGTCGTGCACATAAGGAATATGCTGGGGAAGACAGTCTGGGTTACTCCTGCCTCTGGCAAGGGAAAACCCATTTGTGGGATTGCTTTTGCTCAAGGACCTGGGTGCACTTGGTGGGTAATGTGAAAGGATGGGGAAGTCCAATGTGTACCTCGAGGGGTGTTGATTTTGGGTGAAAATAGCCAATGAACTGAACTGTATGATATTAATTGTTGTATGATATTGTATATCATCATTTCTATGGTTGCTATCAATGATATTTCAGTAAGAATTACCCAGATTAATGAAGAATTAACTTTGATGAAACCGAGCAAATTGCAGCCATAATGGAATCAGACCTGGCTTCAGGATGCAACAATCCAACACCAGACACCATCTCTCCTGCCCTGAAAGACTGTTATGGCAGATGGAGCCCAAAGTCATGGACTAAATGAACTCAGTGGACATTTTAGAGGGATAGTCCATAGACCGAGGGAATGAGATCTGTGTGTGTGCATATCAAAAGACAGGAAAAGTAGTGGTGATTAATTGGAATGTATTGGAAAATGTGAGACCTAGGCATGACGTAGATGGTATAGAATAAGGGGTGGATACTGTCCTGGTTTCGGCTGGGACAGAATTAATTTTCTTCCTAGTAGGTGAAGAATGTTGATAACACACTGATGTTTTAGTTGTTGCTAAGTAGTGCTTATTCAAGTCAACGAGTTTCCAGCTTCCCATGCTCTGCCAGGTGCACAAGAAGCTGGGAGGGAGCATAGTCAGGACAGCTAACCTAACCGGCCAACTGTGTATTCCATATCATATGATGTCATGCTCAGTACATAAACTGGGGGTTCGTTGGGGACGGGCGATCACTCCTTGGGGACGGGCTGGGCATCGGTCGGTGGGTGGTTAGCAATTGCATTGTGCATCACTCATTTTGTATATTCTTTTCAGTATTATTATTATTTTCCCTTCCTTTTCTGTTCCTTATAACTGTCTTTATCTCAATCCATGAATTTTACTTTTTTTTTTTCCCTGATTCTCATCCCCCACTGGGATGGGGGAGTGAGCGAGTGGCTGTGTGGTGTTTGGCTGCCTGCGTGATTAAACCACAACAGGCCCCTTTAACCCAGATCACTGCAGTGTTTTGGTTTGCAGCCTGATCTCTTGATGCAGCTAACAGGACAGCAAATTGCTGCACAGGAAAAAGCTGGCAAATGTGGGATAGGGCAGATAATCCCTCATCTGGCTTTATTACTACTGCCAGCATCAAGTAACTACCCTTGAGGTTAGGATCTTACTTTTCTCCAGCTGTGGAGGAAGCTTCAAAGTCAGATATTTAATATGAGGTGTTGTAAATATCCAGGAGTTTATGAAATACTAAAGGATAGCTCTTGATATCCAGAGTTGGTTTTCACTACCCGATTGGTTATGCTTACACACAGGAAGCTTGCTTTATATTTAAACACAGGGGAAACTAACCTCCTCCAGTAACATTGGTCCCTTACAATTTGAGCTTTTGATGGGTTTCGTGTAAAACAAAATGCATTAAAATTTTGCTCTATTTTCATATGCATTTGTTTGATCTGTTAAAAACAAAACTTCCGCAAAAATAAAACCCCCGTGTTCTCTGCCCTATAAACACTATTCCCTTTTGGTCAGTGTGTAGTTGGTTTTCTAGTATAAATAAAGATGAGAGGTTATTTCTTCTAACAATTTAAAAAGCCAAGCACATTCCAGGTACTCAGTGGTCCATAAATAAGAACTATGTCTTATCACCCACCTCTATTTATAAAAACAAATTCTTTTTTCACACACCATTACTCAAGATGCTATGAATCATGACACCACAGTTGGACATGATTGCAGTGACCTTAAAGAACACTGACATTTTAGAAAGTGGTTTCAAACAGCTGTGTAATAAACATTTGCAAAAAACAAAAGCATAGCTATTTCTCTGATGGCTTTGTTAAATGTCTACCTCTAATGCCACAGTCTTAACATTATCTAATTTTATTATATCTCTTAAATAAGCCCCCCTTTAAAAAAAAAAAAGTTACCTTGAATTTCCAATTTATCTGTCCATTATTACATAAAGATTTCTTTGGTTCTTGCTCACACACATCAAGGTAAAAAGACCCGAACTTTAACATCGAAGATATTCAAAGAGTTGCTAGTTGCAAAAATTACCTAGTGAGAGATTTGAAAACTTCAAGGCATCTGTCTTCCATTGATTTCAATAGGTTTTGCAGGGATAAGCACTTTTTGAAGTTTCAGGAGTTGCCTAGCTCAGTCTGTGGGTATCTGTGGGACTCTATTGAAAAGAATCTTGTCTCCTGGGATATTGGTTACTTCCAAAAAATGGGCATAGAGTATTTTCAGAATTTTGAACCAGATGTCCAGCTGAGATTCAGACATTTTTAGTATAACTCAGTATTCCTATGATAAATCGTTTATTGAGCATTTATTGCTTGAGCTTTTTTATGCATCAAACACAGAACAGGTCTGGCAATGACATTATTGCTCAAAAATGCTGCACCACTTCTTCCATTTGACAATTGGACCAATAAGACAGCAAAGGGGAACATTTTCTTTTAAACCTAGATTTGTACCTTACTAATCTAACAAGGGAAAACAGTACAGGAGGGTTTACTTGAACTACATTTTCAAAGTAGCACTTGTATAACAATTTTGTAGAACACACTTGGGGAAATGCAACTAGCTTGTGCTTTTTGAAGTCACTTTTCTTTCCCCCGTCTGGTGTATTTTGAAGAAAGATCCAATTGTTTGCATGCAATAACCACAGAGAAGCAGAACACATTTAATAAAATGTAATATAAAGTGGGCAGGAATCTAGAAATCATATTTTGGTTTTACTTTGTTTTCTTATTTACTTAAGTAAGTAATTTTCTTCAAAATGTTAATATTATATGCTACAGACATGACAGCACCAATTTCATGATCTGACAAACATTTTTGTCTGGTGATAGACTAAAAGTGAAAGATAGTTTTAAATATGCTTGTTTACATCACAGTCCAGTAAAAGCAACATTTGCTGTTAATGAGTCACTTAGCTATCTGAAATATAATGAAATGCAAAGCTACCAGAGCAATGATGTCCCTGCTGCAGCTTTCATCTACAAAATGTTAGTATGAGCAACAGCAGATACATATATCCTTAAGGTAGGGTATCATTATTGTAGAATCATAGAATATCTCGAGTTGGAAGGGACCCATAAAGATCATCGAGTCCAACTCCCTGCTCCTCGCAGGACTACCTAACGCTAAACCATATGACTAAGAGCATCATCCAGATGCTCCTTGAACTCTGACAGGCTTGGTGCCATGACCACTTCCCTGGGGAGCCTGTTCCAGTGACCAACCACCCTCTCAGGGAAGAACCTTTTCCTAATGTCCAATCTGAACTTCCCCTGACACAGCTTCATTCCATTTCCTGATGTCCTATCGCTGGTTGCCAGAGAGAGGAGATGAGGAGATCAGCACCTCCCCCTCCACTGCCCCCCTTGAGGAAGTTGTAGACTGTGATGAGGTCACCCCTCAGCCTTCTCTTCTCCAAGCTGAACAAGCCAAGTGACCTCAGCTGCTCCTCATAAGTCTTGCCCTCGAGACCTATCACCATCTTGGTCGCCCTCCTCTGGACACACTCTAATAGTTTGATGTCCTTCTTATATTGAGGTGCCCAAAACCGCACACAGTACTCGAGGTGGGGCCGCACCAGTGCAGCGTAGAGTGGGACAATCACCTCCCTCGATTGGCTAGCTATGCTGTGCTTGATGTACCCCAGCACATGGTTGGCCCTTTTGGCTGCCAGGGCACACTGTTGACTCATATTCAACTTGCCATCAACCCAAACCCCCAGATCTCTTTCTGCAGGGCTGCTCTCCAGCCTCTCGTTCCCCAATTTGTATGTATAACCAGGATTACCCCGTCCCAGGTGGAGAATCCGACACTTGCTCTTGTTACATTTCATATGGTTGGTGATTGCCCAGCTCTCTAGTCTATCCAGATCTCTCTGTAAGGCCTCTCTACTCTCGAGGGAGTCCACAGCTCCTCCTAGTTTAGTATCACCAGCAAACTTACTTAATGTACATTTGACTCCTGCATCCAGATCATTTATAAAAACATTAAAGAGCACTGGCCCTAAAATTGAGCCCTGCGGAACCCCACTGGTGACTGGCCGCCAGCCTGATGTAACCCCATTTCCTATAACTCTTTGAGCCTGACCCATCAGCCAATTGCTCACCCAACGTATTATGGACTTGTCTAGCTGTGTGCTGGACATTTTGTCCAGAAGGATACTGTGAGAGACAGTATCAAAAGCTTTGCTAAAATCCAAAAAACCCACATCTACTGGCTTCCCTTGGTCAACTAGATGGGTGACCTTGTCATAAAAGGAAATTAAGTTAGTTAAGCAGGACTTTCCCCTCATGAACCTGTGCTGGCTATGACCAATGACTGCATTGTCTCTCAAGTGTTTTTTCAATAAATCCCAGAATAACCTTCTCCATAATTTTACCAGGCACTGAAGTGAGACTGACAGGCCTGTAATTACCAGGGTCTTCCTTCTTACCCTTCCTGAAAATTGGGACAACATTTGCCAGCTTCCAATCAACTGGGACCTCTCCAGACTCCCAGGACTGTTGAAAAATAATGGAGAGAGGTCCCACGATGACATCGGCCAGCTCCTTCAGTACCCTGTGATGAATCCCATTGGGCCCCATAGACTTATGTGCATCCAGCTGGATCAGCAAGTCTCTAACAAGTTCAGAGTCAGCTGGGAGTTTATCATTCCCCCATTCCAACACAGGGCTCTGTGGGTCCCAGGGCCCATCATCGGTGTTGAAGACCGAGGCAAAGAAGGCATTAAACGTCTCCGCTTTGTCTATGTCCCTATTTGTGAGGTGACCGACCTCATCAAGTAATGGACCAATGTTATCTCTGATCCTCCTTTTTCTGCTAACATATTAAAAAAAGTGGAAACAGAAGTGAAAAATTGCACATCAAGAGTAATGCTTCCAAGTGTGGAAGCAAGCAACGCTGAAAAAGCCAGCAACTTATTCACATTATTAAATTTTTACATGAATTTTGTGCTGTGTACCTGCCTCAAAGGCAAAAGTACCCACTTATGCTTAAAATACCATGGAGGTGGGGGGGAAGGAAGATGTAATAAAACTGTAGTGTAACTCATTAAAGGACATGAACCTACTTTCATGGGAAATGCACAATTAACTAATAAAAAAAGATGGAAAAGAACCAAATGCAAAAATTATGTACAGACATATCAGTGAAAAACTGAGACAGATTTTTTACACTATTGCTGGCACGTTAATCCTTTTTTTCAATAGCCTATCTTACAATCTTGCAGATCAAAAACTTCAAAGGTTTTGGTTCATAGTCCTATCAAATTAATTACTAGATAAGTCAAAGCTCTCAACAGTTTTTGGTCGTAATTCACATCCTGAATATCTGGCACCGTCAAATTGCAAATCCATTTAGCTCAATTTAAAAAAATTGTTTGTGTTTTTTTTTAAGAGAGAGAGATTTGGGGACTTTTCATAGTTCTTGAAGACAACCTCAGGTAAAATACCATTTTGTGTGCATAACTGTGGCTCCTAAATGAATTCAGAATACCCCAATTCAAATTAATTTTCAGTTGAATCAGTGACTTAATTCACAAATATGGTATTAGAAAGAGAATGGAAAGAAGGAAATTGGTTTCCACAACAACCAGTTCCACTGACATTACCATGATCATCTAAATAGCAGAACAATATCTGGGACACTTATCTCTACTCAACACCTCTGTGCAGCAGAAATAACAAGAGTGCCTTTTGTACCCATATATTTTCTCTTGGCTTATCTGGGCCCTAAATTCCAGTTTTAAAAGGCTGAATTCCTAAGTACTGATTTATGGATAAAAAAATTATCCATCAAAATTTGATAGACATAAACAAAAAAGCCTTTTGTAGTTTTGCATAATTCAAACTTGCAAAGGAAATCACCAATCACAAAAGTGAATGATTTGCAATTAACTTCAAGACTCTTCCCTCAATATTTAACACAAATAATATTTAAAATAAATGGAATTTAAATAGTTGAATGTCTTCTTTGCAAGACTATGACCAGTTTTGGAGCAGTGAATTGAATCCATTTATTTCAGTAAGAAAGATGAAGGTCTGATATTAGGGCAATTTTCTAACAGCACAGAAGGCAGTATAGTGGGATATGTTGCCTGGAAATACTGTGGCCTCCTTCTTTGGAGGGCTCCTAGAAAAACCTCTCTCTTAAATGGACATATAGGTATATTTAACTGTGCCATGGGACACCAGCACAAGCCAACAAATTCTCTTCCAGCCCAGTGACTCCACCGTAATGCTGTGAGCTAGTTAAATCCTGGATAGATAACTGCTCAGTGCAACCTCCAGCACATAGAAGCTCCCTGTACTTTAAGTACAGCCTAACAGATTCAGACAGAAAAATGAACTATATTCAACCTTAACACATGAGGTTTTTATTTCTATTTACCTCCCAATCACGTGCAATTGCAGAGTCTCTCAAGAAAGTAGTGGAAGTGCTCAGTTATAGCAAGAGAAGCTCAGCCTACCTGAAGAAGCAAGGACAATATGTTGAAATTTATCCTGTGTTCCTGTGTTTCACAACATAACTATGCAAAGCCCAACCTGCAAGCTGAAGAGACTATTCTTAAAACCTACAAGCTCATGAGATGTCCGTTAACCTGTCTCTAAATGTGGGAAAAACCACACTGAGTCACTTCCAGGTGACTCCATCCCTACCACTCAGCTAAGCCCAGGCAACCTTGATGCGCTCTGTCCTCAGAATTATGTGGTAATAGTTCCCTTGCTCCTGAGACTGCTAGGAGTTATTTTTTGACACTTCAGGCTGGTCCTCTGCTCCTACACTGGTTTTAGTGACAATTCTCAAACCTCACATTATAATCATGCATATATTGAATATGCTCTTTGAGCCACCGCAAGTGTAGATAGAAGTTAAAGTCCATATTTTTCCTTAATACAAGCTCCAAATGAACCACTTTTCAGTGAAGAGGCAGCTAAGTATGTTAGATGAGTGAAGATGCAATTGAGTTGTGCTGAGATAATAGTCTGGTATCATCCCATAATTCCCGAGCATTGCATATTCCAGTGCTTCTGTTTACTCACTTCCCACTCTACTGCCTACACCTGAAGACACTTTCTAGTTCATATGCAGTCAGTGTTTAACCCCTTGTTCCATGCAGCATCCCTTCATTTTTCAAACAGCTCACTGCAATTCACTCAGCAAAAGCCTGCCAAGCAGGCTGCCAGCTGAGCAGAGCTGCACAGGAACAGGCTGGGATTGCACACTTAGAGCCTCCTTGCTACAGTCCAAGTATTAGCCATAACTCACAGACTGTTCAAACAGCCTTGGCTCTCAATCCAGCCCTCTAACGAGCAGGGCATCAGAAAGGAGTCAGCCATCCTTGGGGAGGCTGAACTCCCTGTATGTGCTGTTCTTTGGACAGTGATTCACATCATCTGACATTTAATCACTGAGACCAATCTCTGTCCGTGTGAGTGCTTCTCTTCCATTTCAGCGCAAAATCCAGGAGACTTACCTGTCTGACTGTGCAGTAGAAGAGAGCAGAGCAGTGTAAGCACAAGAGGGAGCAGTTACAACTAAAATACCTTAGATACCTTCTAGTCTGAAACTGTCTCAGAAAAGAGAGTGAAAGTGGAGATGAAGTTGAGTACCTAACAGCATAAATAACATCTACCACAAATTTAAAAGTGGCAGCCAAAACTCCCTGTTTACCTGCCACTGTACTAAAAGGTTTGACCTTTTATTTCACTATTGCTTTTTCAGTAGGAACTTTATGTTTTTATGCTTTGAAACACGTAGGATTGAAACAGCAACAGAAACAATAAACAAACTACATATAGATCACAGTGTACAAAGTACCCCAGACTTTAGTGTCCTGGATGGATAGGCTAACGGGAATCTTGCATTCACAGTCCAAAAAATCTATTCAAGGCTAAACCTGGAGAATCATTTAGACAGCAGACAAACGCTGGTGGCTCCAGTGTTGCCAGAGATACAGTTAAGTAGGAGCTACCATCTTCAATCTGAAGAAAACTTGCAAGAAGTATGGGAGGAGTTTCCTGGTTTTAACCACCAAAAATTACTATTCTGGAAGGCTGCATGCAGTGAAATGGCTTTATTTTTCATTATGAGGATAACTCATTAAAAAAAAAAAAATATATATTTGCAATGAAGTACCTAAGCCAGCACAATCTGCCACTCTCTGTACAGTCTTTGCAACTTTGCTGCACCAATCAATTGCTGTTTCTACCACTGAAGCTTTGATCCTGGCAACCTGCATTATGTAGTCCTAACGCTGTATCTTTTGAAAAAGAAGAAATTTTTTTGTGATGTATGTGCTTGGCTGCTCTGATTTATTTGTGGTGTGATGTTTGGGGAACAGCTGCAGTTCAGCTGTTAGCAGCTTTCTGCAACATTCCCCACACTGTCCCCATTGATGATACATGCTGCTAAATTTGACTGCAGAGAAACCTGAGATGCTTAAAGAGACTTTTTGGTGAGAGAATGGCTCCATAGCTCCAAGCAGAGGGCGGATGGAGCTGCTAGCAGCTCCATTAGTATTTATTTAATTTGAAGGAAAGCAGGTCTCTTATCCAGGCAGGTAAACACCAGACCTCTTTAGCAAAGATGGTATCCTGCACTTTTCCAGAGTATCTTGTGTTCATTTATCTGCCTTTGTGGTTGTTTGAGGCCTATCCAAAAGTTCTTGTGCCAAAACCCACAAGTTTAGCTTTCTTATTCTCTGAATGCCAACTATACCTAAGAGATGTTCATCCTGTCCAGGGTCCTATTCAGAGTCCATGTAAAACATGCCATTAAGGTTCAGATTCACTGCAGTGTTGCCATATATCCAAAACCAGTGAAAAGAAAATCTGTATTTTTGTACACAGGGGACTGCAGATCAACATTTCCAGATTCACTCCTTAGTCTTTCATTAAATTGTTAACAAAGATACCAGTTGCAAGACTGCTGCTTTCAGTACAGAGACCTGCAAAACAGAAACGTAAACTATCAACTCATTTCAACATGGCCTGCAAGTAGTTTTAAGATGGCAATGATTTTCTGTAGCAATTGAATCAGGTTGTATTAAAGTAACTGATATGTTTTTATACAACAGTATATTGCATCATCTTTTCCTGAGCCATTCCTGCCCTGATTAGAAATTCCTCTGAAATTTCTGTAATCACTGTTTTTGTTTCCTATGCAATAGGAAGGAGAGTTCTTTATGTAGAAAATAAGGTATACAGTTGTAGTGAATTGAAAGAGGACATATGTCTTTAAAAGGAGCAAAAAGGAACATAGACACTTCAGATATAAAAAACACAACCAGTACATTTTTGATGCTTTATCTTTGACTTTGAGCACTCCCATACGTGCTTCTATTCTCTGGTACAAATCTTTATAAGAACAGAATTTTAATCACACGTCCTCAATATGATGCAGATCACACCAACTTGATTACATCTCTTGTATGAGAATTGGCTGATTATCTGATAACAAGTCTTCTTTCACACTTAAAAAACACAATATGTTAATATAAGCCATATTTGCTTTCTGAACATTTTAGCTGTCTGGTGCTAGGGAAAGCCCTGGAAGAAGAGAGTCTGCATATCTCAAGAGACTCTACTTAGGTTTTTTTGGTAGAAGTCTATTTTAGTAAAGTACATTGCTCATTACAGTATTTCCAGATGTTCCCTTCTTCCTTGCCCTCACACCAAGTATTCTATATTCTCTTTGGATTAGGACACTTCAGGATGTGTGTTCAGGAGCAGAGGGCACTTCTGACATAATGAGGGCCACACAGCTGATTAGCACACTTTCTGCTTTACACCCACACTCTGCCAGTATCTGCTATGTAACAGCCTGGAGTGCCTTGGAGCAGCAGGGAGCTGCCGGAGAGAAACCACCAGAGAGGCCTTGTGGGTGGTCAAAAGAAAAAGGTAACTTGAAATAGACAACTGAGAAATAGAGCAGTTCAAGCTCAGACTAAATTCCAATTTCCACCTAGTAGAAATGGTTATATATAAAGGGACGCACACCCCATGGAGATCATTTCTGAAGTGTGTTAAAGCTTCCCAGTAAATGTAAACACTGAAATCTGCAATCTTTTGTTCTATCACTACAGGCTCAGTAGATTTTAAAAGTGCAGATGGAGAAGACAACAAACTACACACTTTAGCTGCTGCTAAATGGAGTTAAAGTGAATATGTTGAAAGCCATCCACGGACTTATAAACATATTTGCAGTTCACATGGTATGAGCCATCTTTTCTGTCAAATGTGCATATTATTGATCTGACTCACCACCATAGTAAAGGTTTTATATCCCATCCTGCCACATTAAAAGGTTGAAAGGCTCAAGTAAGAACATTTTGCTGCTGACTGCTCCTGTAGCCACAGTAATAAGTGAGCAAAAATACATTGAACATCAGAGACTCCAGTGAAAAATCTAAAACTCATTCAGGAAATGGATTTTTCATGAATATTTTTATAGCAAAACTTCTGTTGATTTTGAATCAGATAAACAAAGAATTACTACCCCAAAAAGGCGTGCTAAGTTCAATAGCTCTACTATGGAACAAGTGTATTAAAAATGCCTTGATAAGGCAAGATACATAGACACAACCTGAAAGCATTTACTGATAATGTCTCTTTTCTATTCATCCAGCTAATACAATTCTGTCATCTGCCACACACTGACAAATACACACACACTCTACATAGACAATTATAGAGGACATGAGAGTCCACCCTTAAAACATGTCTCTACTTATGGCTCTTTCTTGAATCTACCAGTTGAAGAGTAGTGAAAAGACACCTACACCATAACAAAACCTGAGACCAACATATGTCATGGTTTTGCAGCTATAAATGGAAAGTAGAAAATCATACCATCTTTTCAGAGATCCATGAATATTTGGAAGAATTGGTTGAACTCTAAAGGAAATGTCAGTGCAAAGTAGAAACCACTTCCAACTGGTGTCTAAGGCTCCTTCTGAATTTGAATATGTTTTCAAATCTGAGTAACACAGTGACACTCAAAGGGAACAAATCCAACCAAAAGAGAATTAGAAAGAACAAACAAATCCAATTATAGCAAGATCTCCAATGTAGAAGGCTCTGACATTAAGATTTGTGAGCTTCACCACCATGGTTAAGAGAAATCTTTCAGTGAATAGCAAGTTTCAGCAAACAGCAAGGCCTTCAGTAGGATCAGTATTATCTGTGAATTCATATCAAATTCAGTCATCAGTTTCAGGTTAAAGAAATGGGGGATATCCTTTGATACTAGCAGAAACGTGGATTATAGTGGTAAGATCCACTTAAATGCTATGGGACCTTCATGTAAATAGGTTACACTCACCTGTTAAAATTTAAAAATTTAATCACTACCATTGCTTCTGTTACTCATTTAATGAGTTTTTTTCCAGGGACTAGATAGGAATCATTATGTGTAACGGATTTCTGTGATGTTAAAGGCTTAGGAACAGGAACCTGCTAAGACAGAGGGACCCTGGTGCTAGCCAGCTCTCCTCTCCATGCCCAGAAAGCCACATAGAAGAAGCAGCAGGCCTTGTTGCCAGCTGCCTGTTTCCTCAGATATTAAACACTGCCTATTTGCTGCTGCTTCTTCAGTCACTTTCACCTGGGAATAAACTCAATAAAACATGATTTCTGACAGTCTGACAAAATTAAACTGCATCATGATCTACTCACACTGATACAGCACACAAATAAATCCAAACTTCAGCCTGGGACATTAAAATCACTTTAGATGGCAGCTTTTTACATTTTTTTTTTTTTGCCACAGTCCAACTACCCTGTTAATTGTCATAAAAATAATAGTATTTACAATCTCAAAGTTAAGTGGTTTGCATAAAAATAGTTTCAAAGTAATGTCAACCTTGGTTACACACACCAAATGAGATGCTGCAGAGAGACAGGAAAAGTGAAGGTTGCCACCTTAACTAGAAGTGGAATCTCTTCTTCCCAGCTTCTTGGAGACACACAGAAAGCAGAACTAGCTTTCCTATCTGAACACAAAATACTGAGTTCATAACAGGAGTTTTATCGCCTCATGACAGGAGAATACAGATGCAGCACTATTATAATGCTTTGTCACTTCAGTCACCAATTTCAGATCGCAAGGCCATTCCTCTCTACCCTGTGAAAGAGCTGTGTTTACTTCCATCCCCACTCTGCACTTAAAAGCACAGAGTGACAACCAGAGCTTTCTAAATTCCTTTTTCTTAAAGGAAAGGAGGGTGGAAGAGAAAAGTGGGTTCCCCCCCAGGTAAGATAAGCTCTGAACTGGCTTTGAATATTTTTTTTTTCAAGTTTTAGTGGTGCTGTTTAAAAGAATTCAAAAGGAAAACATTTTTTAAAAGTATCACCACTCCTGTACCAAGCAAATGGGTGTTACACATGATAAAGCATTTCCAAATGGCTACCAAGTGCATCAGACAAGTTGGCACTTGCCTTGAGGCCTGTGGAACAGGAGTTCTGGTTATTCCTTCATTCACCTATAGACACATGGGGTTGAATAACAGCAGCTCCATCTGGTGTTAAGAGACTGACTCATTGCTGGCAGTGATCATCAGAAATGGGTCCCCTCAAGCGGTACCTTTTTTCCTTGTCACTTCAGAAAGAAGAAAACGTGGTTTAACTAGTAATTTAAGCAGCATTAAGTGCTCGTTGCTTGCAAACGTATATTGAAAACCCTGTAAAAATTGTTAAAGTTGCTAGTATTGTCAGACTGTCCCAGAAAATACTTGTTAATTAGGTACAGCATTCGCAAACAAAACATATACCCCAAACAGTCCAGCGAAAGACACTATATTGAGGAGTACATTTTATGTATTAATAGCCTTTTTAAACAGCTTTTTTTTTTTTCTCCTTAATTCCTCAAGTCTCCATCACATTTCTAAGGAGAAGATGAAACTGTCATAGACAGCTCTATACAAGCTGCTTGACTAAGTTTGAAAGACACTATGCTGAACAGCAACAGCCATCAGGAGCAGTGGGCCAGTCTCCTAAACAAGGATGATGAGTCAAAAACTTAACACAGTAAGAGTTGCATGAAATAGGGGTGCTCGTGTTTCAGAGAGACATACATGAACATGGCTGGGTTCAAAGGCAGAACTCTTTGAAAGTGTGAATATCCTAGTTATAAAGTTTAAGAATCAGCACAGGATCAATACAGTATCAGAAAAAAAAAAGAGAATCAGATGGAGAATTAATAAGCAAGAATACACAATGAAATTTGTGCAAGGCAGAAACAATGTGGTAGAAATTAAGGACTGCTTGCTATTATTGCCAGTTGTCTCAACTTGTTTTTTTATTATTTTTGTGCCATTTAAAAGGGACCTTGAAGCAGATCCCAAAAATGGCACTTGTAAGCATAAATTACCCACTACACCCTCCAGGTGTGAACACAGCACAGGCTGAAAATGGTATAAACCTAAAGAAATGTTAAGTGTTTCCTAATGAATCAACATCCAACTTAGCAAATATCTGTGCTAACCTGTCCCTCAGCTGTTTTTTACCATCCATCTAACACAACCTCCCTATGGCTTTACCAGTGGAAGGGATGGGTTATGGGGAACTCACACCATCCAGGCCAATTAAGATAATTCAACCACCTTCATCAGGTGTTTAATCTTGCCCAGCTGACTTTGCCTGAAGTGATATAAGAAGCAGTTTTACAATCCCTTATTTCAGCAGTAGAATTATAGGTCAGTACTGGAGGCAGTGTTGTCTGAAAAGTGGATTCGTGCCCGGTGTGCAAGTAACCAATTCCACACGCTCAGGAGAGATATTGTTTTATTCAGGCCTGGGTGCTCGGTGGACTTGCCACAAATCAAGCACACCTGGGTCTAATCACCTTTATGTTTATATCCATGCTTCTCATACATATTTTAAGTTTCTCTTTTACATATTCATTACATTTCCGAGAACTAATTATAATATTACATCATCCTAGACACATGCGCACTAAAGTCTTTAGGGTCTTCTTGAGGGTCTCGAGTGGTCTCTGGTGGTCGGCAGGGTAGTAAACTCTTCATGAACCCGTTCCTTTCTTTCCTTATAAGGTCGAGGTTTGTCTCCGAGCCATGTCTGGACCACGTTCATTTATGGTTCTTAATTTCAAGGTTAATCATTACTAGGGTCTAACAATGCTACACACCGGCAAACACAATACCTGCTAGTTACCTAACTCCTAAGCAACAAGTCTTCATTGTTTAGAATTAAAGAAGCGAGCAGTATGGAATAAGAGGTACTGTAACAGACTGTACCTACTGCATCAATTCCCCCCTTTGAGACTTATGAGGTTGAGCATCATGAGTCTCACACCATTCACTTATAAGCATTTGGTCTACAAAAAGACATACATTGAATCATACAACAAGTAATTATAGCTAAGATGACGACCAGTATTGCAAGTAAAAATAACTGTTTGAGCCAATTTAAATTTGGAAGCCATGAAAATTTACTTCTCGGGTTAAAAGTTCCCAGATATTTCGATTTCTATTCCATTTTGGCAATAGAAATTGGGATTGAGCTTTACTGATTGCCGTAACTAATATCAACAGGCTCCACATTTTCTACTCCTAAACCCACAATTCCTAATTAATTTGGTTTCCTTTCTAACAATAAATATTTTAAATACCACAAATAATTCAGCAACATCTCTGGTGACTCATCAAGTACGCCTTAAAGTTAAATTCAATGGTCCTTTAGGTATAGATGTCCACAATCTAGGAGGTATTTTCTTTATTCTAGTGTAGTGAATCCTAGAATCTATTCCTTCTAATTTTACAGCAGTGTTTGTTGTCAATAACACTTGAAAGGGTCCCTTCCACTTTTCTCCAAGGGTGTCGTCCTTCCATGTTCGCAGGTAAACTTGATCTCCTGGACTGAATGAATGTACCGGAAATTCAAGAGGTAAAGGTGTCTTCAAAAGAACATACTTGTGTAAAGAACTCACTATTTTACTCAAAGACAAGAGATATTCAGTTAACACTTTTTTCTCCTATTATGTGCATTTGTTCAGATATTCCTGTTAGATTAACATTGTAAGGTTTACCATACAGAATTTCAAATGGACTTATTTTTTCTCTAGCTCTCGGGGTCACCCTAATTCTTAACAAGGCAAGTGGTAAAGCTTCAATCCATTTCAACTGAGCTTCCTGACATATTTTAGAAATTTGTCTCTTTAATGTTTGGTTCATTCTTTCTACTTGTCCACTAGATTGTGGCCTCCAAGGGGCATGCAAATCCCACTTGATTCCTAGTGTCTTGCTCACATTCTTAATAACCTCCGCCACAAAATGTGGACCTCTGTCCAAGGACATCCCTAAAGGGACTCCAAATCTTGGAATAATTTCCTTTAATAAGTGTTTTGTTACCTCTTTTGCCTTGTTGGTTCGACATGGGAAAGCTTCTGGCCATCCAGAGAAGGTATCTACCAATACCAATAAATATCGGTATTGATTGCACCTTGGTAATTCTGAAAAATCTATTTGCCAATACTCACCGGGAGTTATGCTTTTTCTTACCTCTCCAGGAGGGGGTCGGATTTGTATTTTTGGATTGTTCCTAAGACAAATCTCACATTTATTACTCACACTTTTAGCAATCAATAACATTTTCGTCCCTATTGCATATCGTTTTACCGACTCAACCATTGCTTCTGCTCCCATATGTGTCTCAGTATGGGTTTTGACCATCAATTTTCCCATAATTTCGGGGGTTACTATACATTGTCCATGTGAAGTTATCCACCATCCTTGATAATTCTTTTTGCATTGTAATAGTTCAGCCAACTTATATTCTTTTTCGTTATAATTTGGGGATTCTATTTGAATTTTTTTTGATGGAATCAAAACATAGATTGTGGTACTTAGTGCTACATGCTTGGCAGCTTCATTTGCCTTTCAATTTCTTTGTATTGCTTTTGAGTTTCCTCTTTGAAGTGCTTTACAATGAATCACAGCAATTTCTTTGGGGGTTTTTTTGTACTGCTTTCAATAAATTTAAAATCTCTGTTCCATACTTCATAGGTGAGCCACTGGCAGACAAAAGTTCTCGCTCTTTCCATATCGCTCCATGGGCATGAACAACTCCAAAAGCATATTTAGAGTCTGTATAAATATTAACTCTTTTACCTTTAGCCAGATCTAAAGCTCTTGTCAAAGCTGTTATCTTTCCCTTCCGTGCGGATATATTTGGAGGTAATGCTTTTACTTCTTGATCTTCGGTTAAAGTTACCACGGCGTAGCCAGCCCTCCTTGCTCCTTTCACAGCAAAGCTGCTTCCATCAGTAAATAATTCTTCATCCGGAGTCTGGAGAGGGACATCTTTCAGGTCTAGCCTGCTGCCATATACCTGTTTGATAACTTGTAAACAATCACGATTAGGATCACTCTCCTTTTCACTTGGCATTAAAGAAGCAGGATTTAAAATTGCACTTACTTCAAAATGATGTCATCTTGTTCCACTAACAGAGCTTGATATTGTAGATTGAGGGGGTGCCATCTTGCAAATGGCCTTTTTTCTATCATTTCCCAATCTTCATTGTCCTTGGGAAATCTCAAATAAATTACAGTTTGTTTTGCAATTTGTGCTTTCTTTTCTGACACCCTGTACCCAGCCATTCCCAAAAAGTTTAGGAGGCTAACAGTCTTTTTGCAGATCTCAATAGTATCTGCTCCCAATAGGATGTCATCAACATACTGAAGGAGGGTGATTTGATCTTCCTTACCGGACCACTGTTCCAATTCCTTGGTCAGGGCTGCTCCAAAGATGGTTGGGCTATTTTTAAACCCTCGTGGCAGCACAGTCCAGCAGAGCTGAGTTCTCCTCCCGGTCGACAGATCTTCCCCTTCAAAGGCAAAAATCTTTTGACTGTTTTCTTCCAGAGGTATACAAAAGAAAGCATCTTTCAAATCTAAAACTGAGAAATGTGCATTTGATTCATTGATAGTTGTTAGCAGCGTATATGGACTGGATGAATGTCCACCACTAATTGACTTATTGCTCTTAAATCTTGAACCAACCTATATCCTTGGTTATGTGGCTTTTTCACTGGAAGGATAGAGTACATTCTCTTAAAAGTCCATGTTTAAGAAAATTATTTATTATTGGTTCCAAACCTTTTCTGGCTTCTATACTAATAGGGTATTGTTTCTTTCTTACCGGTCGAACTCCTGTTTTCAATTCAACTTTTACCGGTTCCACATTTTTCGCTCTTCCTGGTTTCTCTGTTGCCCAAACAAAAGGGTAAACTGCATCTTTAATCTCTTCTGGAATTTCTTCAGATTCTTCTGTGTTTGTCTGTAATAAATAAACTTGGGCTTGCCAGGCATTAGCTTCAGGAAAATGAACTTGGATTTTTCCTTTTTTTAAAGTTAATTTGTACTCCCAATTTATTCAATAAATCCCCTCCCGAGAGAGGCATGGTGCATTCCGGTATATATAAAAATTCATGCATCAATGTTTTTCCTCCAATTTTACATTTTAAAGGTTTCAACAAAGGCCTTACCTCTTTCTTTCCCATGACCCCAACAATAGATACATTAAATTTACTCATTGGTCCTTTACATGTATTTATAACAGAATATTTTGCTCCAGTATCTACTAAAAAATCAACTACTTCATCTCCCAGTGTGGAGAAGAATTGTGGAATCAGGAGTTTCAGTCAAGATCAGATAGGACTTTGGCCTGTGCGCTGAGAACTAGCAGGCGCGTACATACGCCTGAGAAAAGACCTGAACACCTGGCTTAGTTGTCCCTTCTGTAAGGAAACTGTAAACATCAAAATGTAAAAGTTCTCAGTTAGGAATGCTGCTTGTGGTTACCTTGAGGTGTGGCCTAATGAGTACCAGCTGATTCAAGAGCCAATGAGTACCAGCTGATTCAAGAGCCAAAACAGGTGAAGGGAATTGTGAGCAGACATGTGATCGTTCCTGGAAGGAAGATTTTAGAGAGGCAATGGAGAACAACAGGAGGGTGAAGCAAAGGAGAGAGACAGAAGGGTGAAGCGAGCGAGCGAGAGAGAGAGAGAGAGAGACTGTGGGACTGCCCTGTTATGATAAAGGCTCCAGTATTGTAACAATAAAGGATTCTGTGCATGTATATGTGAGGGTCTGTGCAATCATACACCACATCCCAGCTTTACTGGAACCAGGGGCTCGGCTGGGAAAATATCTTCTTTTACCCCCGGTCCCCATCATTCAGATTCCTCTCCCATCATAAATAGATCAGCTTCAGGTGGAATCTGTCGTGGATGACTAACTTTCGTATTCTCTGGATACTTATTTTTCCAGTGTCCTTGTTTCTTACATGCAGCACATTGATTGATCCCTATGGGAGCAGACTGTCTAAATATATTTCCACATCCTCTACCTTTGCCCCTTAAGTACCCTCTGCCTCTACCTTTCAAATATCTTCTTCCCCTACCTTCAGCACATCCTTGAGCATTCACAAAAGCAGCTGCCAGAATAGCAGCTTCCTGCTTCCTATCTTTTACTTTTTCTTTCTCCTGGTTTTTCTTTTCTTCTTCTTCTCTATTATTATATACTTTATAGGCAATCTCAATCAACTGTGATATAGTCATCCCTGTAATGCCATCCACTTTCTGCAACTTCTTTCGAATATCGGAGGCTGCTTGTCCAACAAACAAAGTAGTGAATATTGACCTGTTCTCATCACTTTCAGGCTCTAAATCCGTCCATTTTCTGGCTGCCTCACGTAAGCGTTCATAGAAGGTGGATGGGTCTTCTGTTTTCCCTTGAATTATCTGGGTTAATCTTGCCAAATTCTTTGGACGGGATATTCCATTTTTCACCCCATATAAAATCAATTGTTGATACTGTTTTATCATTAATTTCCCATCATTACTATTAGGATTCCAATTTGGGTCCTGTGTCGGTATAAAATGAGCAGGACCTTCTCTTGCATTTATTCTTTCGTTTTCCATATTAGCTTTTTCCAATACTACCCTCTTTTCTTCAGGAGTAAGCAAATTCTTTAAAAGAATTTTAATATCTTGCCAATCTGGATTATGACTTTCAATAATTGTACTAAAGGATCTATACACCTTTTCAGGATTTTCTCTATACGACCCTGCTAGTTCTTTCCAATTCATTAAGTCAGAAGTCGTAAAAGTTACTTTCACAAATACAGGTTCCCCCCTTGGGCCCACAGCCTGATGAAGGGGTGCTAGTAAAACAGACCCCTGCTGGATCCTAGTTCTGCCAGCTATTGGACTAAATGTATTACTTCCCCTTGCTTCAGTTTCAGAACTTTCATTTTTACTCGGTGCCACCAATATCTGTATATCTTCTTCCTCTTCTCCTAGTTTTAAACACTGTTTTCCTATACTACAAGCAGAACAACAATGCGCTTTTGGTTCCTTGTCCTCCATCATCATCATCATTACATTAGAATCTGAGTCTAAAAGTTTACATTTCTTCCGAATTTCATGATCGTTTCTCAAGGTAAAGAACAAGTCCACATAAGGGACCTCATCCCATTTACCCTGTCGTCTACAAAATAACATAAGTTGCAAGATAGTATTATATTGCAAAGTTCCCAATTCTGGCCATTTTATCTCATCTTCTAATTTATACATTGGCCACCATCTAGTACAATACTCAATTAATTTCTCCTTTCTCAAAGGATCTCCCCCAAACTTTCCCCAATGTTTTATGATGCATCCAAGGGGAGGGCAAGGAGTTACTTTAGACTGTTGAGTTCCCATATTTTTGCCCAAAAAGAACGTTCTAAACCATGATTTCATATACTCCAGTCGTCACTGTCAAACGTATACGAATGTACCCTTTTACCTTTGGTGCCACAATTTCATATACTCCAGTTGTCACTGTAAACGCATATGAATATATCTTTTTACCTTTGGCCACAATTCCTTACCAAATGCATGCGCAATTTTATACTCCAGAACAATATCTCATTTACCTTAGCGTTGCACCGTTGAGTCGCTCACCTGCTCTGGTTGGGGAGGATACTCACGGAGTCCCCGATCAATAGGTCGGTGCGCGCTGGAGTCCAGAGAGCAGGGTCTCCCCACCGAGAGCCGGCAAGTCGATCCAGGCAAGGCTTCACAGCAGTCCCATCTGGATCACCAAAAACTGTTGTCCGAAAAGCGAATTCGTGCCTGGCGTGCAAGTAACCAATTCCACACGCTCAGGAGAGATATTGTTTTATTCAGGCCTGGGTGCTCGGTGGACTTGCCACAAATCAAGCACACCTGGTCTAATCACCTTTCTGCTTATATCCATGCTTCTCATACATATTTTAAGTTTCTCTTTTACATATTCATTACATTTCCGAGAACTAATTATAATATTACATCATCCTAGACACATGCGCACTAAAGTCTTTACGGTCTTCTTGAGGGTCTCGAGTGGTCTCTGGTGGTCGGCAGGGTAGTAAACTCTTCATGAACCCGTTCCTTTCTTTCCTTATAAGGTCGAGGTTTGTCTCCGAGCCATGTCTGGACCACGTTCATTTATGGTTCTTAATTTCAAGGTCAATCATTACTAGGGTCTAACAATGCTACACACCGGCAAACACAATACCTGCTAGTTACCTAACTCCTAAGCAACAAGTCTTCATTGTTTAGAATTAAAGAAGCGAGCAGTATGGAATAAGAGGTACTGTAACAGACTGTACCTACTGCATCAATTCCCCCCTTTGAGACTTATGAGGTTGAGCATCATGAGTCTCACACCATTCACTTATAAGCATTTGGTCTACAAAAAGACATACATTGAATCATACAACAAGTAATTATAGCTAAGATGACGACCAGTATTGCAAGTAAAAATAACTGTTTGAGCCAATTTAAATTTGGAAGCCATGAAAATTTACTTCTCGGGTTAAAAGTTCCCAGATATTTCGATTTCTATTCCATTTTGGCAATAGAAATGGGGATTGAGCTTTACTGATTGCCGTAACTAATATCAACAGGCTCCACATTTTCTACTCCTAAACCCACAATTCCTAATTAATTTGGTTTCCTTTCTAACAATAAATATTTTAAATACCACAAATAATTCAGCAACATCTCCGGTGACTCATCAAGTACGCTTTAAAGTTAATTTCAATGGTTCCTTAGGTGTAGATGTCCACGGTCTAGGAGGTATTTTCTTTATTCTGGTGTAATGAATCCAAGAGTCTATTTCTTCTAATTTTACAGCAGTGTTTGTTGTTAATAACACTTGGAAGGATCCTTTCCACTTTTCTCCAAGGGTGTCGTCCTTCCATGTTCGCAGGTAAACTTGATCTCCTGGACTGAATGAATGTACCGGAAATTCAAGAGGTAAAGGTGTCTTCAAAAGAACATACTTGTGTAAAGAACTCACTATTTTACTCAAAGACAAGAGATATTCAGTTAACACTTTTTTCTCCTATTATGTGCATTTGTTCAGATATTCCTGTTAGATTAACATTGTAAGGTTTACCATACAGAATTTCAAATGGACTTATTTTTTCTCTAGCTCTCGGGGTCACCCTAATTCTTAACAAGGCAAGTGGTAAAGCTTCAATCCATTTCAACTGAGCTTCCTGACATATTTTAGAAATTTGTCTCTTTAATGTTTGGTTCATTCTTTCTACTTGTCCACTAGATTGTGGCCTCCAAGGGGCATGCAAATCCCACTTGATTCCTAGTGTCTTGCTCACATTCTTAATAACCTCCGCCACAAAATGTGGACCTCTGTCCAAGGACATCCCTAAAGGGACTCCAAATCTTGGAATAATTTCCTTTAATAAGTGTTTTGTTACCTCTTTTGCCTTGTTGGTTCGACATGGGAAAGCTTCTGGCCATCCAGAGAAGGTATCTACCAATACCAATAAATATCGGTATTGATTGCACCTTGGTAATTCTGAAAAATCTATTTGCCAATACTCACCGGGAGTTATGCTTTTTCTTACCTCTCCAGGAGGGGGTCGGATTTGTATTTTTGGATTGTTCCTAAGACAAATCTCACATTTATTACTCACACTTTTAGCAATCAATAACATTTTCGTCCCTATTGCATATCGTTTTACCGACTCAACCATTGCTTCTGCTCCCATATGTGTCTCAGTATGGGTTTTGACCATCAATTTTCCCATAATTTCGGGGGTTACTATACATTGTCCATGTGAAGTTATCCACCATCCTTGATAATTCTTTTTGCATTGTAATAGTTCAGCCAACTTATATTCTTTTTCGTTATAATTTGGGGATTCTATTTGAATTTTTTTTGATGGAATCAAAACATAGATTGTGGTACTTAGTGCTACATGCTTGGCAGCTTCATTTGCCTTTCAATTTCTTTGTATTGCTTTTGAGTTTCCTCTTTGAAGTGCTTTACAATGAATCACAGCAATTTCTTTGGGGGTTTTTTTGTACTGCTTTCAATAAATTTAAAATCTCTGTTCCATACTTCATAGGTGAGCCACTGGCAGACAAAAGTTCTCGCTCTTTCCATATCGCTCCATGGGCATGAACAACTCCAAAAGCATATTTAGAGTCTGTATAAATATTAACTCTTTTACCTTTAGCCAGATCTAAAGCTCTTGTCAAAGCTGTTATCTTTCCCTTCCGTGCGGATATATTTGGAGGTAATGCTTTTACTTCTTGATCTTCGGTTAAAGTTACCACGGCGTAGCCAGCCCTCCTTGCTCCTTTCACAGCAAAGCTGCTTCCATCAGTAAATAATTCTTCATCCGGAGTCTGGAGAGGGACATCTTTCAGGTCTAGCCTGCTGCCATATACCTGTTTGATAACTTGTAAACAATCACGATTAGGATCACTCTCCTTTTCACTTGGCATTAAAGAAGCAGGATTTAAAATTGCACTTACTTCAAAATGATGTCATCTTGTTCCACTAACAGAGCTTGATATTGTAGATTGAGGGGGTGCCATCTTGCAAATGGCCTTTTTTCTATCATTTCCCAATCTTCATTGTCCTTGGGAAATCTCAAATAAATTACAGTTTGTTTTGCAATTTGTGCTTTCTTTTCTGACACCCTGTACCCAGCCATTCCCAAAAAGTTTAGGAGGCTAACAGTCTTTTTGCAGATCTCAATAGTATCTGCTCCCAATAGGATGTCATCAACATACTGAAGGAGGGTGATTTGATCTTCCTTACCGGACCACTGTTCCAATTCCTTGGTCAGGGCTGCTCCAAAGATGGTTGGGCTATTTTTAAACCCTCGTGGCAGCACAGTCCAGCAGAGCTGAGTTCTCCTCCCGGTCGACAGATCTTCCCCTTCAAAGGCAAAAATCTTTTGACTGTTTTCTTCCAGAGGTATACAAAAGAAAGCATCTTTCAAATCTAAAACTGAGAAATGTGCATTTGATTCATTGATAGTTGTTAGCAGCGTATATGGACTGGATGAATGTCCACCACTAATTGACTTATTGCTCTTAAATCTTGAACCAACCTATATCCTTGGTTATGTGGCTTTTTCACTGGAAGGATAGAGTACATTCTCTTAAAAGTCCATGTTTAAGAAAATTATTTATTATTGGTTCCAAACCTTTTCTGGCTTCTATACTAATAGGGTATTGTTTCTTTCTTACCGGTCGAACTCCTGTTTTCAATTCAACTTTTACCGGTTCCACATTTTTCGCTCTTCCTGGTTTCTCTGTTGCCCAAACAAAAGGGTAAACTGCATCTTTAATCTCTTCTGGAATTTCTTCAGATTCTTCTGTGTTTGTCTGTAATAAATAAACTTGGGCTTGCCAGGCATTAGCTTCAGGAAAATGAACTTGGATTTTTCCTTTTTTTAAAGTTAATTTGTACTCCCAATTTATTCAATAAATCCCCTCCCGAGAGAGGCATGGTGCATTCCGGTATATATAAAAATTCATGCATCAATGTTTTTCCTCCAATTTTACATTTTAAAGGTTTCAACAAAGGCCTTACCTCTTTCTTTCCCATGACCCCAACAATAGATACATTAAATTTACTCATTGGTCCTTTACATGTATTTATAACAGAATATTTTGCTCCAGTATCTACTAAAAAATCAACTACTTCATCTCCCAGTGTGGAGAAGAATTGTGGAATCAGGAGTTTCAGTCAAGATCAGATAGGACTTTGGCCTGTGCGCTGAGAACTAGCAGGCGCGTACATACGCCTGAGAAAAGACCTGAACACCTGGCTTAGTTGTCCCTTCTGTAAGGAAACTGTAAACATCAAAATGTAAAAGTTCTCAGTTAGGAATGCTGCTTGTGGTTACCTTGAGGTGTGGCCTAATGAGTACCAGCTGATTCAAGAGCCAATGAGTACCAGCTGATTCAAGAGCCAAAACAGGTGAAGGGAATTGTGAGCAGACATGTGATCGTTCCTGGAAGGAAGATTTTAGAGAGGCAATGGAGAACAACAGGAGGGTGAAGCAAAGGAGAGAGACAGAAGGGTGAAGCGAGCGAGCGAGAGAGAGAGAGAGAGAGAGAGAGAGAGACTGTGGGACTGCCCTGTTATGATAAAGGCTCCAGTATTGTAACAATAAAGGATTCTGTGCATGTATATGTGAGGGTCTGTGCAATCATACACCACATCCCAGCTTTACTGGAACCAGGGGCTCGGCTGGGAAAATATCTTCTTTTACCCCCGGTCCCCATCATTCAGATTCCTCTCCCATCATAAATAGATCAGCTTCAGGTGGAATCTGTCGTGGATGACTAACTTTCGTATTCTCTGGATACTTATTTTTCCAGTGTCCTTGTTTCTTACATGCAGCACATTGATTGATCCCTATGGGAGCAGACTGTCTAAATATATTTCCACATCCTCTACCTTTGCCCCTTAAGTACCCTCTGCCTCTACCTTTCAAATATCTTCTTCCCCTACCTTCAGCACATCCTTGAGCATTCACAAAAGCAGCTGCCAGAATAGCAGCTTCCTGCTTCCTATCTTTTACTTTTTCTTTCTCCTGGTTTTTCTTTTCTTCTTCTTCTCTATTATTATATACTTTATAGGCAATCTCAATCAACTGTGATATAGTCATCCCTGTAATGCCATCCACTTTCTGCAACTTCTTTCGAATATCGGAGGCTGCTTGTCCAACAAACAAAGTAGTGAATATTGACCTGTTCTCATCACTTTCAGGCTCTAAATCCGTCCATTTTCTGGCTGCCTCACGTAAGCGTTCATAGAAGGTGGATGGGTCTTCTGTTTTCCCTTGAATTATCTGGGTTAATCTTGCCAAATTCTTTGGACGGGATATTCCATTTTTCACCCCATATAAAATCAATTGTTGATACTGTTTTATCATTAATTTCCCATCATTACTATTAGGATTCCAATTTGGGTCCTGTGTCGGTATAAAATGAGCAGGACCTTCTCTTGCATTTATTCTTTCGTTTTCCATATTAGCTTTTTCCAATACTACCCTCTTTTCTTCAGGAGTAAGCAAATTCTTTAAAAGAATTTTAATATCTTGCCAATCTGGATTATGACTTTCAATAATTGTACTAAAGGATCTATACACCTTTTCAGGATTTTCTCTATACGACCCTGCTAGTTCTTTCCAATTCATTAAGTCAGAAGTCGTAAAAGTTACTTTCACAAATACAGGTTCCCCCCTTGGGCCCACAGCCTGATGAAGGGGTGCTAGTAAAACAGACCCCTGCTGGATCCTAGTTCTGCCAGCTATTGGACTAAATGTATTACTTCCCCTTGCTTCAGTTTCAGAACTTTCATTTTTACTCGGTGCCACCAATATCTGTATATCTTCTTCCTCTTCTCCTAGTTTTAAACACTGTTTTCCTATACTACAAGCAGAACAACAATGCGCTTTTGGTTCCTTGTCCTCCATCATCATCATCATTACATTAGAATCTGAGTCTAAAAGTTTACATTTCTTCCGAATTTCATGATCGTTTCTCAAGGTAAAGAACAAGTCCACATAAGGGACCTCATCCCATTTACCCTGTCGTCTACAAAATAACATAAGTTGCAAGATAGTATTATATTGCAAAGTTCCCAATTCTGGCCATTTTATCTCATCTTCTAATTTATACATTGGCCACCATCTAGTACAATACTCAATTAATTTCTCCTTTCTCAAAGGATCTCCCCCAAACTTTCCCCAATGTTTTATGATGCATCCAAGGGGAGGGCAAGGAGTTACTTTAGACTGTTGAGTTCCCATATTTTTGCCCAAAAAGAACGTTCTAAACCATGATTTCATATACTCCAGTCGTCACTGTCAAACGTATACGAATGTACCCTTTTACCTTTGGTGCCACAATTTCATATACTCCAGTTGTCACTGTAAACGCATATGAATATATCTTTTTACCTTTGGCCACAATTCCTTACCAAATGCATGCGCAATTTTATACTCCAGAACAATATCTCATTTACCTTAGCGTTGCACCGTTGAGTCGCTCACCTGCTCTGGTTGGGGAGGATACTCACGGAGTCCCCGATCAATAGGTCGGTGCGCGCTGGAGTCCAGAGAGCAGGGTCTCCCCACCGAGAGCCGGCAAGTCGATCCAGGCAAGGCTTCACAGCAGTCCCATCTGGATCACCAAAAACTGTTGTCCGAAAAGCGAATTCGTGCCTGGCGTGCAAGTAACCAATTCCACACGCTCAGGAGAGATATTGTTTTATTCAGGCCTGGGTGCTCGGTGGACTTGCCACAAATCAAGCACACCTGGTCTAATCACCTTTCTGCTTATATCCATGCTTCTCATACATATTTTAAGTTTCTCTTTTACATATTCATTACATTTCCGAGAACTAATTATAATATTACATCATCCTAGACACATGCGCACTAAAGTCTTTACGGTCTTCTTGAGGGTCTCGAGTGGTCTCTGGTGGTCGGCAGGGTAGTAAACTCTTCATGAACCCGTTCCTTTCTTTCCTTATAAGGTCGAGGTTTGTCTCCGAGCCATGTCTGGACCACGTTCATTTATGGTTCTTAATTTCAAGGTCAATCATTACTAGGGTCTAACAATGCTACACACCGGCAAACACAATACCTGCTAGTTACCTAACTCCTAAGCAACAAGTCTTCATTGTTTAGAATTAAAGAAGCGAGCAGTATGGAATAAGAGGTACTGTAACAGACTGTACCTACTGCATCAATTCCCCCCTTTGAGACTTATGAGGTTGAGCATCATGAGTCTCACACCATTCACTTATAAGCATTTGGTCTACAAAAAGACATACATTGAATCATACAACAAGTAATTATAGCTAAGATGACGACCAGTATTGCAAGTAAAAATAACTGTTTGAGCCAATTTAAATTTGGAAGCCATGAAAATTTACTTCTCGGGTTAAAAGTTCCCAGATATTTCGATTTCTATTCCATTTTGGCAATAGAAATGGGGATTGAGCTTTACTGATTGCCGTAACTAATATCAACAGGCTCCACATTTTCTACTCCTAAACCCACAATTCCTAATTAATTTGGTTTCCTTTCTAACAATAAATATTTTAAATACCACAAATAATTCAGCAACATCTCCGGTGACTCATCAAGTACGCTTTAAAGTTAATTTCAATGGTTCCTTAGGTGTAGATGTCCACGGTCTAGGAGGTATTTTCTTTATTCTGGTGTAATGAATCCAAGAGTCTATTTCTTCTAATTTTACAGCAGTGTTTGTTGTTAATAACACTTGGAAGGATCCTTTCCACTTTTCTCCAAGGGTGTCGTCCTTCCATGTTCGCAGGTAAACTTGATCTCCTGGACTGAATGAATGTACCGGAAATTCAAGAGGTAAAGGTGTCTTCAAAAGAACATACTTGTGTAAAGAACTCACTATTTTACTCAAAGACAAGAGATATTCAGTTAACACTTTTTTCTCCTATTATGTGCATTTGTTCAGATATTCCTGTTAGATTAACATTGTAAGGTTTACCATACAGAATTTCAAATGGACTTATTTTTTCTCTAGCTCTCGGGGTCACCCTAATTCTTAACAAGGCAAGTGGTAAAGCTTCAATCCATTTCAACTGAGCTTCCTGACATATTTTAGAAATTTGTCTCTTTAATGTTTGGTTCATTCTTTCTACTTGTCCACTAGATTGTGGCCTCCAAGGGGCATGCAAATCCCACTTGATTCCTAGTGTCTTGCTCACATTCTTAATAACCTCCGCCACAAAATGTGGACCTCTGTCCAAGGACATCCCTAAAGGGACTCCAAATCTTGGAATAATTTCCTTTAATAAGTGTTTTGTTACCTCTTTTGCCTTGTTGGTTCGACATGGGAAAGCTTCTGGCCATCCAGAGAAGGTATCTACCAATACCAATAAATATCGGTATTGATTGCACCTTGGTAATTCTGAAAAATCTATTTGCCAATACTCACCGGGAGTTATGCTTTTTCTTACCTCTCCAGGAGGGGGTCGGATTTGTATTTTTGGATTGTTCCTAAGACAAATCTCACATTTATTACTCACACTTTTAGCAATCAATAACATTTTCGTCCCTATTGCATATCGTTTTACCGACTCAACCATTGCTTCTGCTCCCATATGTGTCTCAGTATGGGTTTTGACCATCAATTTTCCCATAATTTCGGGGGTTACTATACATTGTCCATGTGAAGTTATCCACCATCCTTGATAATTCTTTTTGCATTGTAATAGTTCAGCCAACTTATATTCTTTTTCGTTATAATTTGGGGATTCTATTTGAATTTTTTTTGATGGAATCAAAACATAGATTGTGGTACTTAGTGCTACATGCTTGGCAGCTTCATTTGCCTTTCAATTTCTTTGTATTGCTTTTGAGTTTCCTCTTTGAAGTGCTTTACAATGAATCACAGCAATTTCTTTGGGGGTTTTTTTGTACTGCTTTCAATAAATTTAAAATCTCTGTTCCATACTTCATAGGTGAGCCACTGGCAGACAAAAGTTCTCGCTCTTTCCATATCGCTCCATGGGCATGAACAACTCCAAAAGCATATTTAGAGTCTGTATAAATATTAACTCTTTTACCTTTAGCCAGATCTAAAGCTCTTGTCAAAGCTGTTATCTTTCCCTTCCGTGCGGATATATTTGGAGGTAATGCTTTTACTTCTTGATCTTCGGTTAAAGTTACCACGGCGTAGCCAGCCCTCCTTGCTCCTTTCACAGCAAAGCTGCTTCCATCAGTAAATAATTCTTCATCCGGAGTCTGGAGAGGGACATCTTTCAGGTCTAGCCTGCTGCCATATACCTGTTTGATAACTTGTAAACAATCACGATTAGGATCACTCTCCTTTTCACTTGGCATTAAAGAAGCAGGATTTAAAATTGCACTTACTTCAAAATGATGTCATCTTGTTCCACTAACAGAGCTTGATATTGTAGATTGAGGGGGTGCCATCTTGCAAATGGCCTTTTTTCTATCATTTCCCAATCTTCATTGTCCTTGGGAAATCTCAAATAAATTACAGTTTGTTTTGCAATTTGTGCTTTCTTTTCTGACACCCTGTACCCAGCCATTCCCAAAAAGTTTAGGAGGCTAACAGTCTTTTTGCAGATCTCAATAGTATCTGCTCCCAATAGGATGTCATCAACATACTGAAGGAGGGTGATTTGATCTTCCTTACCGGACCACTGTTCCAATTCCTTGGTCAGGGCTGCTCCAAAGATGGTTGGGCTATTTTTAAACCCTCGTGGCAGCACAGTCCAGCAGAGCTGAGTTCTCCTCCCGGTCGACAGATCTTCCCCTTCAAAGGCAAAAATCTTTTGACTGTTTTCTTCCAGAGGTATACAAAAGAAAGCATCTTTCAAATCTAAAACTGAGAAATGTGCATTTGATTCATTGATAGTTGTTAGCAGCGTATATGGACTGGATGAATGTCCACCACTAATTGACTTATTGCTCTTAAATCTTGAACCAACCTATATCCTTGGTTATGTGGCTTTTTCACTGGAAGGATAGAGTACATTCTCTTAAAAGTCCATGTTTAAGAAAATTATTTATTATTGGTTCCAAACCTTTTCTGGCTTCTATACTAATAGGGTATTGTTTCTTTCTTACCGGTCGAACTCCTGTTTTCAATTCAACTTTTACCGGTTCCACATTTTTCGCTCTTCCTGGTTTCTCTGTTGCCCAAACAAAAGGGTAAACTGCATCTTTAATCTCTTCTGGAATTTCTTCAGATTCTTCTGTGTTTGTCTGTAATAAATAAACTTGGGCTTGCCAGGCATTAGCTTCAGGAAAATGAACTTGGATTTTTCCTTTTTTTAAAGTTAATTTGTACTCCCAATTTATTCAATAAATCCCCTCCCGAGAGAGGCATGGTGCATTCCGGTATATATAAAAATTCATGCATCAATGTTTTTCCTCCAATTTTACATTTTAAAGGTTTCAACAAAGGCCTTACCTCTTTCTTTCCCATGACCCCAACAATAGATACATTAAATTTACTCATTGGTCCTTTACATGTATTTATAACAGAATATTTTGCTCCAGTATCTACTAAAAAATCAACTACTTCATCTCCCAGTGTGGAGAAGAATTGTGGAATCAGGAGTTTCAGTCAAGATCAGATAGGACTTTGGCCTGTGCGCTGAGAACTAGCAGGCGCGTACATACGCCTGAGAAAAGACCTGAACACCTGGCTTAGTTGTCCCTTCTGTAAGGAAACTGTAAACATCAAAATGTAAAAGTTCTCAGTTAGGAATGCTGCTTGTGGTTACCTTGAGGTGTGGCCTAATGAGTACCAGCTGATTCAAGAGCCAATGAGTACCAGCTGATTCAAGAGCCAAAACAGGTGAAGGGAATTGTGAGCAGACATGTGATCGTTCCTGGAAGGAAGATTTTAGAGAGGCAATGGAGAACAACAGGAGGGTGAAGCAAAGGAGAGAGACAGAAGGGTGAAGCGAGCGAGCGAGAGAGAGAGAGAGAGAGAGAGAGACTGTGGGACTGCCCTGTTATGATAAAGGCTCCAGTATTGTAACAATAAAGGATTCTGTGCATGTATATGTGAGGGTCTGTGCAATCATACACCACATCCCAGCTTTACTGGAACCAGGGGCTCGGCTGGGAAAATATCTTCTTTTACCCCCGGTCCCCATCATTCAGATTCCTCTCCCATCATAAATAGATCAGCTTCAGGTGGAATCTGTCGTGGATGACTAACTTTCGTATTCTCTGGATACTTATTTTTCCAGTGTCCTTGTTTCTTACATGCAGCACATTGATTGATCCCTATGGGAGCAGACTGTCTAAATATATTTCCACATCCTCTACCTTTGCCCCTTAAGTACCCTCTGCCTCTACCTTTCAAATATCTTCTTCCCCTACCTTCAGCACATCCTTGAGCATTCACAAAAGCAGCTGCCAGAATAGCAGCTTCCTGCTTCCTATCTTTTACTTTTTCTTTCTCCTGGTTTTTCTTTTCTTCTTCTTCTCTATTATTATATACTTTATAGGCAATCTCAATCAACTGTGATATAGTCATCCCTGTAATGCCATCCACTTTCTGCAACTTCTTTCGAATATCGGAGGCTGCTTGTCCAACAAACAAAGTAGTGAATATTGACCTGTTCTCATCACTTTCAGGCTCTAAATCCGTCCATTTTCTGGCTGCCTCACGTAAGCGTTCATAGAAGGTGGATGGGTCTTCTGTTTTCCCTTGAATTATCTGGGTTAATCTTGCCAAATTCTTTGGACGGGATATTCCATTTTTCACCCCATATAAAATCAATTGTTGATACTGTTTTATCATTAATTTCCCATCATTACTATTAGGATTCCAATTTGGGTCCTGTGTCGGTATAAAATGAGCAGGACCTTCTCTTGCATTTATTCTTTCGTTTTCCATATTAGCTTTTTCCAATACTACCCTCTTTTCTTCAGGAGTAAGCAAATTCTTTAAAAGAATTTTAATATCTTGCCAATCTGGATTATGACTTTCAATAATTGTACTAAAGGATCTATACACCTTTTCAGGATTTTCTCTATACGACCCTGCTAGTTCTTTCCAATTCATTAAGTCAGAAGTCGTAAAAGTTACTTTCACAAATACAGGTTCCCCCCTTGGGCCCACAGCCTGATGAAGGGGTGCTAGTAAAACAGACCCCTGCTGGATCCTAGTTCTGCCAGCTATTGGACTAAATGTATTACTTCCCCTTGCTTCAGTTTCAGAACTTTCATTTTTACTCGGTGCCACCAATATCTGTATATCTTCTTCCTCTTCTCCTAGTTTTAAACACTGTTTTCCTATACTACAAGCAGAACAACAATGCGCTTTTGGTTCCTTGTCCTCCATCATCATCATCATTACATTAGAATCTGAGTCTAAAAGTTTACATTTCTTCCGAATTTCATGATCGTTTCTCAAGGTAAAGAACAAGTCCACATAAGGGACCTCATCCCATTTACCCTGTCGTCTACAAAATAACATAAGTTGCAAGATAGTATTATATTGCAAAGTTCCCAATTCTGGCCATTTTATCTCATCTTCTAATTTATACATTGGCCACCATCTAGTACAATACTCAATTAATTTCTCCTTTCTCAAAGGATCTCCCCCAAACTTTCCCCAATGTTTTATGATGCATCCAAGGGGAGGGCAAGGAGTTACTTTAGACTGTTGAGTTCCCATATTTTTGCCCAAAAAGAACGTTCTAAACCATGATTTCATATACTCCAGTCGTCACTGTCAAACGTATACGAATGTACCCTTTTACCTTTGGTGCCACAATTTCATATACTCCAGTTGTCACTGTAAACGCATATGAATATATCTTTTTACCTTTGGCCACAATTCCTTACCAAATGCATGCGCAATTTTATACTCCAGAACAATATCTCATTTACCTTAGCGTTGCACCGTTGAGTCGCTCACCTGCTCTGGTTGGGGAGGATACTCACGGAGTCCCCGATCAATAGGTCGGTGCGCGCTGGAGTCCAGAGAGCAGGGTCTCCCCACCGAGAGCCGGCAAGTCGATCCAGGCAAGGCTTCACAGCAGTCCCATCTGGATCACCAAAAACTGTTGTCCGAAAAGCGAATTCGTGCCTGGCGTGCAAGTAACCAATTCCACACGCTCAGGAGAGATATTGTTTTATTCAGGCCTGGGTGCTCGGTGGACTTGCCACAAATCAAGCACACCTGGTCTAATCACCTTTCTGCTTATATCCATGCTTCTCATACATATTTTAAGTTTCTCTTTTACATATTCATTACATTTCCGAGAACTAATTATAATATTACATCATCCTAGACACATGCGCACTAAAGTCTTTACGGTCTTCTTGAGGGTCTCGAGTGGTCTCTGGTGGTCGGCAGGGTAGTAAACTCTTCATGAACCCGTTCCTTTCTTTCCTTATAAGGTCGAGGTTTGTCTCCGAGCCATGTCTGGACCACGTTCATTTATGGTTCTTAATTTCAAGGTCAATCATTACTAGGGTCTAACAATGCTACACACCGGCAAACACAATACCTGCTAGTTACCTAACTCCTAAGCAACAAGTCTTCATTGTTTAGAATTAAAGAAGCGAGCAGTATGGAATAAGAGGTACTGTAACAGACTGTACCTACTGCATCAATTCCCCCCTTTGAGACTTATGAGGTTGAGCATCATGAGTCTCACACCATTCACTTATAAGCATTTGGTCTACAAAAAGACATACATTGAATCATACAACAAGTAATTATAGCTAAGATGACGACCAGTATTGCAAGTAAAAATAACTGTTTGAGCCAATTTAAATTTGGAAGCCATGAAAATTTACTTCTCGGGTTAAAAGTTCCCAGATATTTCGATTTCTATTCCATTTTGGCAATAGAAATGGGGATTGAGCTTTACTGATTGCCGTAACTAATATCAACAGGCTCCACATTTTCTACTCCTAAACCCACAATTCCTAATTAATTTGGTTTCCTTTCTAACAATAAATATTTTAAATACCACAAATAATTCAGCAACATCTCCGGTGACTCATCAAGTACGCTTTAAAGTTAATTTCAATGGTTCCTTAGGTGTAGATGTCCACGGTCTAGGAGGTATTTTCTTTATTCTGGTGTAATGAATCCAAGAGTCTATTTCTTCTAATTTTACAGCAGTGTTTGTTGTTAATAACACTTGGAAGGATCCTTTCCACTTTTCTCCAAGGGTGTCGTCCTTCCATGTTCGCAGGTAAACTTGATCTCCTGGACTGAATGAATGTACCGGAAATTCAAGAGGTAAAGGTGTCTTCAAAAGAACATACTTGTGTAAAGAACTCACTATTTTACTCAAAGACAAGAGATATTCAGTTAACACTTTTTTCTCCTATTATGTGCATTTGTTCAGATATTCCTGTTAGATTAACATTGTAAGGTTTACCATACAGAATTTCAAATGGACTTATTTTTTCTCTAGCTCTCGGGGTCACCCTAATTCTTAACAAGGCAAGTGGTAAAGCTTCAATCCATTTCAACTGAGCTTCCTGACATATTTTAGAAATTTGTCTCTTTAATGTTTGGTTCATTCTTTCTACTTGTCCACTAGATTGTGGCCTCCAAGGGGCATGCAAATCCCACTTGATTCCTAGTGTCTTGCTCACATTCTTAATAACCTCCGCCACAAAATGTGGACCTCTGTCCAAGGACATCCCTAAAGGGACTCCAAATCTTGGAATAATTTCCTTTAATAAGTGTTTTGTTACCTCTTTTGCCTTGTTGGTTCGACATGGGAAAGCTTCTGGCCATCCAGAGAAGGTATCTACCAATACCAATAAATATCGGTATTGATTGCACCTTGGTAATTCTGAAAAATCTATTTGCCAATACTCACCGGGAGTTATGCTTTTTCTTACCTCTCCAGGAGGGGGTCGGATTTGTATTTTTGGATTGTTCCTAAGACAAATCTCACATTTATTACTCACACTTTTAGCAATCAATAACATTTTCGTCCCTATTGCATATCGTTTTACCGACTCAACCATTGCTTCTGCTCCCATATATGTCGCAGCATGGCTTGTGACCATCAATTTCTTCATGATTTCGGGAGTTACTATACATTGTCCATGTGAAGTAATCCACCATCCTTGATAATTCTTTTTGCATTGTAATAGTTCAGCCAACTTATATATTTTTTTTTTCATTATAATTTGGGGTGTGGTATTCAGCGCTACATGCTTGGCAGCTTCATTTGCCTTTCAATTTCTTTGTATTATTTTTGAGTTTCCTCTTTGATGTGCTTTACAATGAATCACAGCAACTTCTTTGGGTTTTTTTTTGTACTGCCTTCAATAAATTTAAAATCTCTGTTCCATACTTCATAGGTGAGCCACTGGCAGACAAAAGTTCTCACTCTTTCCATATCACTCCATGGGCATGAACAACTCCAAAAGCATATTTAGAGTCTGTATAAATATTAACTCTTTTACCTTTAGCCAGATCTAAAGCTCTTGTCAAAGCTGTTATCTTTGCCTTCTGGGCGGATGTATTTGGAGGTAATGCTTTTACTTCTTGATCTTCGGTTAAAGTTACCACGGCATAGCCAGCCCTCCTTGCTCCTTTCACAGCAAAGCTGCTTCCATCAGTAAATAATTCTTCATCCGGAGTCTGGAGAGGGACATCTTTCAGGTCTGGCCTGCTGGCATATACCTGTTTGATAACTTGTAAACAATCACGATTAGGATCACTCTCTTTTTCACCTGGCATTAAAGAAGCAGGATTTAAAATTGCACTTACTTTCAAAATGATGTCATCTTGTTCCACTAACAGAGCTTGATATTGTAGATTGAGGGGGTGCCATCTTGCAAGTGGTCTTTTTTCTATTATTTCCCAATCTTCATTGTCCTTGGGAAATATCAAATCCCAAATAAATTACAGTTTGTTTTGCAATTTGTGCTTTCTTTTCTGACACCCTGTACCCAGCCATTCCCAAAAAGTTTAGGAGGCTAACAGTCTTTTCTTTGCAGATCTCAATAGTATCTGCTCCCAATAGGATGTCATCAACATACTGAAGGAGGGTGATTTGATCTTCCTTACCGGACCACTGTTCCAATTCCTTGGTCAGGGCTGCTCCAGAGATGGTGGGGCTATTTTTAAACCCTCGTGGCAGCACAGTCCAGCAGAGCTGAGTTCTCCTCCCGGTCGACAGATCTTCCCCTTCAAAGGCAAAAATCTTTTGACTGTTTTCTTCCAGAGGTATACAAAAGAAAGCATCTTTCAAATCTAAAACTGAGAAATGTGCATTTGATTCACTGATAGTTGTTAGCAGCATATATGGACTGGATGAAAGTCTACCACTAATTGCTTTTTCACTGGAAGGATAGAGTACATTCTCTTAAAAGTAGAATCATAGAGTCATTAAGGTTGGAAAAGACCTCTAAGATCATCGAGTCCAACTGTCAACCCAACACCACCATACCCACTACACCATGTCCATAAGCGCCTCATCTACACGTCTTTTAAATACTTCCAGGTATGGTGACTCATCCACTTCCCTGGGCAGCCTGTTCCAAGGCCTGACCACTCTTTCAGTAAAGAAATTTCTCCTAATGTCCAGCCTAAACCTCCCTTGGTGCAACTTGAGGCCATTTCCTCTCGTCCTATCGCTAATTACTTGGCAGAAGAGACCAACACCCACCTCGCTACAACCTCCTTTCAGGTAGTTGTAGAGCGCGATGAGGTCTCCCCTCAGCCTCCTCTTCTCCAGGCTAAACAGTCCCAGTTCCCTCAGCCACTCCTCATAAGACTTGTGCTCCAGGCCCTTCACCAGCTTCGTTGCCCTTCTCTGGCCACGCTCCAACACCTCCATGTCCTTCTTGTAGTGAGGGGCCCAAAACGGAACACAGTATTCGAGGTGCGGCCTCACCAGTGCCGAGTACAGGGGCACGATCACCTCCCTACTCCTGCTGGCCACACTATTTCTGATACAGGCCAGGATGCCGTTGGCCTTCTTGGCCACCTGGGCACACTGCCAGCTCACGTTCAGCCGGCTGTCAACCAGCACCCCCAGGTCCTTTTCTCTGGGCAGCTTTCCAGCCACTCTTCCCCAAGCCTGTAGCATTGCATGGGGTTGTTGTGGCCCAAGTGCAGGACCCGGCACTTGGCCTTGTTGAACCTCATACAGCTGGCCTCAGCCCATCGATCCAGCCTGTCCAGGTCCCTCTGCAGAGCCTTCCTACCGTCGAGCAGATCAACACTCCCGCCCAACTTGGTGTCACCTGCAAACTTACTGAGGGTGCACTCGATCCCCTCATCCAGATCGTTGATAAAGATATTGAACAGGACCAGCCCCAAAACTGAGCCCTGGGGAACACCGCTCATGACCGGCCGCCAACTGGATTTAACTCCGTTCACCACAACTCTCTGGGCCCGACCGTCCAGCCAGTTTTTTACCCAGCAAAGAGTGTACCTGTCTAAGCCGTGAGCCGCCAGATTCTCTAGGAGAATGCTGTGGGAGACAGTGTCAAAGGCTTTACTGAAGTCCAGGTAGACCACATCCACTGCCTTTCCCTCATCCACTAGGCGGGTCACCTGGTCATAGAAGGAAATCGGGTTGGTCAAGCAGGACCTGCCTTCCATGAACCCGTGCTGGCTGGGCCTGATCCCCTTGTTGTCCCAGACATGGCTCGTGAGCGCCCTCAAAACAAACAGCTCCATGATCTTCCCCGGCACCGAGGTCAGGCTGACAGGTCTGTAGTTCCCCAGATCCTCCTTCCGGCCCTTCTTGTAGGTGGGCGTCACATTGGCGAGCCTCCAGTCGTCCGGGACCTCCCCAGTTAACCAGGACTGCTGGTAAATGATGGAGAGCGGCTCGGCAAGCTCCTCCGCCAGCTCCCTCAGTACCCTCGGGTGGATCCCATCCGGCCCCATAGACTTGTGAGCGTCCAGGTGGCGTAGCAGGTCATTAACTTCATTCTCTTGAATTATGGGGGGTTTATCCTGCTCGCCGTCCCTGTCTTCCAGCTCAGGGGGCTGAGTACCCTGAGGATAACTGCTCTGACTATTAAAGACTGAGGCAAAGAAGGCATTAAGTACCTCAGCCTTTTCCTCGTCCTTGGTGGCAACGTTCCCCCCCGCATCCAATAGAGGATGGAGATTCTCCTTGGCTCTCCTTTTGTCATTAACATACTTGTAAAAGCATTTTTTGTTGTCTCTCATGACAGTGACCAGGTTGAGTTCTAGCTGGGCTTTTGCCTTTCTAATTTCCTCTCTGCACGACCTAACGCGATCCCTGTACTCTTCTTGAGTTGCCTGCCCCTTCTTCCACAAGTGATAAACTCTCCTTTTTTTCCTGAGTCCCAGCCAGAACTCCCTGTTCAGCCAGGCCGGTCGTCTTGCCCACCAGTTCTTCTTACGGCACATGGGGACAGCCCGCTCCTGTGCCTTTAAGACTTCCTTCTTGAAGAACGTCCAGCCTTCCTGGACCCCTTTGCCCTTCAGGACTGTCTCCCAAGGGACCCTCTCGACCAGTGTCCTGAGCAGGCCAAAGTCCGCCCTCCGGAAGTCCATGGTAGCGGTTTTGCTGGCCCCCCTCCTTACTTCACTAAGCATTGAGTATTCTATCATTTCATGGTCGCTAAGCCCAAGCCGGCCTCCGACCACCACATCTCCCACCAGCCCTTCTCTGTGAACAGCAGGTCAAGCGAGGCACCTCCCCTAGTAGGCTCGCTTACCAGCTGCGTCAGGAAGTTATCTTCCACACACTCCAGGAACCTCCTCGACTGTTTCCTCTCTGCTGTGTGGTATTTCCAGCAGACGTCCGGAAAGTTGAAGTCCCCCACGAGAACAAGGGCTAGCGACTGTGAGACTTCTGTGAGCCTCTGGTAGAATATTTCGTCTGCCTCCTCGTCCTGGTTAGGTGGTCTATAACAGACTCCCAGCAGGATATCTGCCTTGTTGGCCTTCCCCCTCATCCTTACCCACAAGCACTCGACCTCATCATCACTACCATTGAGCTCTAGACAATCGAAGCACTCCCTAACATACAGGGCTACCCCACAGCCCCTCCTTCCTCGCCTGTCCCTTCTGAAGAGCTTATAGCCATCCATTGCAGCACTCCAATCATGAGACTCATCCCACCATGTTTCCGTGATGGCGAATAAGTCATAGCTACCCCGCTGCACAATGGCTTCCAGCTCCTCCTGTTTGCCGCCCATGCTGCCTGCATTGGTGTAGATGCACTTGAGCTGGGATGCCGATTTTTCCCCCGAGATTGGCTTGCCGTCCCTAGGCTCTTCTCTAGTGAGCCTGGTTTTATCCCCTTCCCCCTTCGAACCTAGTTTAAAGCCCTCTCGATGAGCCCCGCCAACTCATACGCAAGAATCCTTTTCCCCCTGTGAGACAGCTGAACTCCGTCCATCGCCAGCAGGCCCGGTGCCGTGTAAACCTCCCCATGGTCAAAGAAGCCAAAATTCCCCCTATGGCACCAGCCCCTGAGCCACGTGTTGATCCGATGAGTTTTCCTGTTCCCTTCAGTATTCCTCCCTGCCACTGAAGGGATTGAGGAAAACGCTACCTGTGCTCCCGATCCTTCCACCAGTCGCCCCAGTGCCCTGAAGTCCCTTTTGATCCCTTTGGGACTTCTCTCTGCAACCTCCTCACTGCCAGCCTGTATAACCAATAGCGGGTAGTAATCAGAGGCCTGTACCAGACCAGGGAGCTTCCTAGTAATGTCCTTAACCCGGGCCCCAGGGAGGCAGCAGCAGTCCATATTTGGCAAAATTATTTATTATTGTTCCAAACCTTTTCTGGCTTCTATACTAATAGGGTATTGTTTCTCTCTTACCAGTCGAACTCCTGTTTTCAATTCAACTTTTACCGGTTCCACATTTTTCGCTCTTCCTGGTTTCTCTGTTGCCCAAAGAAAAGGGTAAACTGCATCTTTAATTTATTCTCATATTTCTTCAGACTCTTCTGTGTTTGTCTGTAATAAATAAACTTGGGCTTGCCAGGCATTAGCTTCAGGAAAATGAACTTGGATTTTTCCTTTTTTGTAAAGTTAATTTGTGCTCCCAATTTATTCAATAAATCCCGTCCCAAGAGAGGCATGGTGCATTCCGGTATATATAAAAATTCATGCATCAATGTTTTTCCTCCAATTTTACATTTTAAAGGTTTCAACAAAGGCCTTACCTCTTTCTTTCCCGTGACCCCAACAATAGATACATTAAATTTACTCATTGGTCCTTTACATGTATTTATAACAGAATATTTTGCTCCAGTGTCCACTGAAAAATCAACTACTTTTTTTCCCAGCTTTACTGGAACCAGGGGCTCAGCTGGGAGAATATCATTTTTTGCCCCTAGTCCCCATCATTCAGAATCCTCTCCCATCATAAGTAGATCAGCTTCAGGTGGAATTTGCTGTGGCCGAATCACAGCAACTTTCTTATTCTCTGGACACTCAGTTTTCTAGTGTCCTTGTTTATTCTATGCAGCACATTGATTGATCCCTAACAGAGTAGGCTGTTTAAATATATTTCCACATCCTCTACCTTTGCCCCTTAAGTACCCTTTGCTTTTACCTCTCAAATATCCTCTGCCCCTACCTCCAGCAGATCCTTGGGCATTCACAAAAGGAGCCACAAGAATAGCAGCTTTCTGTTTCCTATTTTTTTTTCTTTCATTTTCCGTATTAGTTTTTTTCTCCAGGAGTTAACAAATTATTTTAAAAGAATTTGAATATCTTGCCAATCTGGATTATGATTTTTAATAATTGTCTTAAAAGATCTATACACCTTTTCAGGATTTTCCCTATATGATCCTGCCAATTCTTTCCAATTCATCAAATCAGAAGTAGCAAAAGGTATTTTCACAAACACTGGTCCCCCCCTTAGGTCCACAGCCTGACGAAGGGGTGCTAATAAGACAGACCCCTGTTGGGTCCTAGTTCTGCCAGCTATTGGACTAAATGTATTACTTCCCCTTGCTTCAGTTTCAAAACTTTCATTTTTACTCGGTGCAATGCGCTTTTGGTTCCGTGTCCTCCATCATCATCATCATCACATTAGAATCTGAGTCTAAAAGTTTACATTTCTTCCGAATTTCATGTTCATTTCTCAAGGTAAAGAACAAGTCCACATAAGGGACCTCATCCCATTTACCCTGGTTGTCAACAAAATAACATAAGTTGCAAGATAGTATTATATTGCAAAGTTCCCAATTCTGGCCATTTTACCTCATCTTCTAATTTATACATTGGCCACCATTTAGTACAATACTCAATTAATTTCTCCTTTCTCAAAGGATCTCCCCCAAATTTTCCCCAATGTTTTATGATGCATCCAAGGGGAGAGCAAGGTGTTACTTTAGACTGTTGAGTTCCCATATTTTTACCCCAAAAGAACGTTCTAAACCATGATTTCATATACTCCAGTCGTCACTGTCAAACGCATATGAATATACCCTTTTTACCTTTGGCGCCATAATTTCATATACTCCAGTCGTCCCTGTCAAACGCATATGAATATACCCTTTTACCTTTGGCCACAATTTCATATACTCCAGTCGTCACTGTCAAATGCATATGAATATACCTTTTTACCTTTGGCCACAATTCCTTACCAAATGCATGCGCAATTTTATACTCCAGAACAATATCTCATTTACCTTAGCGTTGCACCGTTGAGTCGCTCACCTGCTTTGGTTGGGGAGGATACTCACGGAGTCCCCGATCAAAAGGTCGGTGCGCGCTGGAGTCCAAAGAGCAGGGTCTCCCCACCGAGAGCCGGCGAGTCGATCCGGGCAAGGCTTCACAGCAGTCCCACCTGGGTCGCCAAAAACTGTTGTCCGAAAAGCGGATTCGTGCCCGGCGTGCAAGTAACCAATTCCACACGCTCAGGAGAGATATTGTTTTATTCAGGCCTGGGTGCTCGGTGGACTTGCCACAAATCAAGCACACCTGGTCTAGTCACCTTTCTGTTTATATCCATGCTTCTCATACATATTTTCTCTTTTACATATTCATTTAATTTCTGAGAACTAGTTATAATATTACATTATCCTAGACACATGCACACTAAAGTCTTTAGGGTCTTCTTGAGGGTCTCGAGTGGTCTCTGGTGGTCGGCAGGTTAGTAAACTCTTCATGAACCCGTTCCTTTCTTTCCTTATAAGGTCGAGGTTTGTCTCCAAGCCATGTCTGGACCACGTTCATTTATGGTTCTTAATTTCAAGGTCAATCATTACTAGGGTCTAACGATGCTACACACCGGCAAACACAGTACCTGCTAGTTACCTAACTCCTAAGCAACAAGTCTTCATTGTTTAGAATTAAAGAAGCGAGCAGTATGGAATAAGAGGTACTGTAACAGACTGTACCTACTTGTGGTGGTGCCTCTAAAGCCTTTAAGCGGCCTCTAAACCACTCATTCGCGACACTACTGCATCAATATAACAATCATAAGAATACCTAACAACTTTTTCACCCATTGACTAAGGTCGGGAATCCATGAAGTTAACCATTTGAATGTTTCCCCAAGTCCACATGAAGTGTCATCTTTCTGTATTTCATGGAGTATTTTTGTCTGTTTCCAGATTTCTTCTAAATCAGTAGAAATTCTACCACTTTGATCTACGTATACTCAACAGCTTGTGTTTAGCATTGTGCATACTCCTCCTTGAGAGGTTAACATCATGTCCAAAGCCATTCTATTCTGGAGGTTTATTTCTGCCAATTCAGACACTTCTTCTTGCAAGGTCTTTATAGCATCATAGGTTTCGTTCCCAATTTTCTCATTCATAGCAGATATGTTTACTATAGCTTTCTCTAATTCACCAACTCCTAACCATGGGAGAAACCATCGTGCAAAAGAATGGAACCAACCCGGTGGGTCTCTCTACTAATGGGTTATTTCCACTTCTCTTACTTCTTTGAAGATATGTTCTTAGCCACATTTTAGATTCTAATTTCTCAACCACGGTAATGTGTGGTACTACTGCTCCCAAAGCACATATCCCTGACCAATTTGGTGGCAAGACCTTACGGGCCTTGTTTCCACAAATCCAATACCAACCTCTTCCTTCAGGTACCGGCCATTTAAAAGATTCAACAGGTCTTAAACCCCCAACATTTATAGTCTTATTACAATCAGAATAATTTCCAACAAAGTCAGTCTTTGTTAGGTATCTGATTTTGTCCCTTCCTCTGGGGAGGTTACACCGTTGTACACAGGTACAATATTTTTGTTCTGGAGTTGGGGTCTCAATTATCCATTCCTGTTCTTTCATTTCCCTACTTATGTTAAAAGAAGTGTTTACCCACAGAGTGTTCCAAGATATACTAGCTGGTATAGAGATTCCAATTAAGGGAGCTCCCTTCTTTGAATGCTCCGGAAAATGAGTACAGGCCCAACAATCTGACTTATTAGCGATCTGGACTATTCTTTGTAACAAGTCTATATATGTAGATTTCCTTTCCATGAATTCCCTGGCCCCTCATGGAGTAATTCTATCCAAAAGCAACAAAGGAATATCAAGTCTCTTAGTGTTTTCATTCCTTACTCAAAAGCTAATATCAGTGTATAATACGTCAAAGTCCCAAGTGTAATTTACTGCATTCGAGAGAGTTTCAACTTTAACGGTCCTGTCCTCTCAGAAGTCCATTCTCCAGGTGGAGCTTTCTTCACACGAGTATGGTGTATCCAGGGTGTCTGCTCCTTGTTCTTGATTGCAGTAAAGGTCGTCAGCAACACTTGGAACGGTCCCTTCCACTTTTCTTCCAATGGTTGACCTGCAAAAACTTTGACATAAACCCAATCCCCTGGCTTAAAAGGGTGAACCGGTTGGTCTAGGCCCCTAGCTCTGGTTCCTAAGGCAACTTTTTCTATTTGGCCCAATTGTTTTCCTAGAGCAATCATATACTGTTGCAAATATCCTTCTCCTAACTGATTCAAATCTTCTCCTCTATATTGCAATTGGTATGGCCTTCCAAATAGGATTCCAAAAGGACTCATGCTTTCCTTAGTTCTCGGTTTTGTTCTGATCCTAAGCAACGCAAGTGGAAGCGCTTGATACCAATATAGATTAGTTTCTTGTCAAATTTTGACTAATTGTTGTTTTATCAAATGATTCATCTTCTCAATCTGCCCACTTGCTTGGGGTCGATGTGGCGTATGTAACTGCCACTCGATCCCTAGCATTTTGCTAAGTTGTTGAACTATTTGTGCGCAAAAGTGAGTACCTCTATCTGATGATATTACTGCTGGTATTCCAAATCGAGGTATAATTTCATTCAGCAATACTCGGATGACTTCTCGAGCTTTGTTTGTTCTGCAAGGGAAAGCTTCTGGCCAACCTGAGAATGTGTCTGTTAACACTAACAAATACTGATACCCCCCTTTTCTTGGGAGTTCGGAAAAGTCTATTTGCCATTGTTGCCCTGGGATGTTACCCTTTCCAATTGTCCCTACCTGTACCCTATTGGTTGTGTTAGGGTTATTTTTCAAACAAATTTCACACTGCTGCGTTACTTGTTTTGCCACAGTATACAAATTACGACCTACTATTCTTTTGTTTAGATCCTTGTACAAAGCATCTGCTCCCCAATGAGTTTTGCTGTGCTCATCTAAAATTAGTTTCCACAATATTCTGGAGGGTATTATAATACGTTCATCTGGTGTATATACCCATCCATCGTCTTTTTCTTTCCCTCCTAAATCGTCAATCAAATTCTTATCTTCCTTTGAATATCTTTCAGAGCCTAAATTTAATTTTGAAATTTACCGTCTGGAATCAAAGCCAATGCCTCAACTTCCATCTTTTCTGCGGCTTGCCTGGCCTCATGATCTGCCAATTTATTTCCAATTTCCTGTTCAGTGTTACCTTTTTGGTGTCCTCTGCAATGCATAATAGCCACTTTCTCTGGCAATTTTACAGCTTCTAGGAGTTGTAAAATTTCTTTTGCATGTTTTATCTGTTTTCCTTGGGCTGTAAGCAATCCTCGTTCTTTCCAAATGGGTCCGTGGGCATGTACCACTCCAAAAGCATATTTAGAATCAGTCCATATATTAATTTTCTTCCCTTTTGACAATTCTAGGGCTCGAGTCAAAGCAATTATTTCGGCCTTCTGTGCAGATGTCCCAACAGGTAAAGATTTAGCCTCTATTACCTTATGGGTGGTAGCTACAGCATACCCAGCCTTACGTTCTCCTTGCTTCACAAAGCTGCTCCCATCTGTGAACCATGAGTCCTCAGCATCCTCCAGTGGTTCTTCTTTCAGGTCTGGTCGACTTGAATAGACAGCTTCCATTGTCTCTAAACAGTCATGCATCACAGGTTCTGAGGTATCTCCACTAAGGAAAGATGCTGGGTTTACAATATTAGTAGTCTGTATATTAACATCATCCTGCTCTACCAAAATAGCTTGGTACTTCAAAAATCGAGAAGGAGAAAGCCAGTGACTCCCCTTTTGTTCTAATACCGCTGAAACTGTATGGGAGACCAATACCGTTATTTTCTGACCCATAGTAAACTTGCGAGCTTCCTGAATGTTGAGGACGACTGCTGCCACTGCTCACAGGCATCCGGGCCATCCTTTACTCACTTCATCTAATTGTTTGGAGAAGTATGCAACCGCTTTCTTGTAGGGTCCTAATCGTTGAGCAAGCACTCCCAGCGCTATGCCCTGTCTTTCATGAGAAAACAACCAAAAGGGTTTTGAAATATCTGGGAGGCCTAAAGCTGGGGCTCTCATGAGTTCCATTTTTAACTGTTGAAATGCCCTCTTTGCTTCCCCCATCCAAACTAGTTTTAACGGATTTTCTTTCAGTAGTTCATACAGTGGTTTCACTACAAGTCCATAATTATATATCCATAATCTGCACCAACCTGTCATTCCAAGAAAGGTTCTGAGTTCTTTTACCATCCTGGGTTCTGGTGTGCGACAAAATAACTTCTTTTCGTTCCGCTCCGAGTTCTCTTTGTCCTCCCGAGATTTCAAATCCGAGATATGTCACTTGTGATTGTACTGACTTGCGGAAACCGGACTCCACAATCTATGAGATTGTAAAGTAGGTATGTTTATTCAGCGCTGGGCGGCACGGGGGGGTAATCCCACCAAAATCGTGCGCCCCTCAACGCGGCACTCACCATAAATATATACAGCAAAATATTACATATTCATAGAGTTTTGTAATACGCCTATACATATGCATGACCTGTCCCCGCTTTGTATTAAAATGAGTTCCAAGAAGTCATTTCCATAGACCCCTCCCATCTGCGCTTGCGCATTGACTCCTAGTGGTGGTCGTCGGGGATCGTGGGGATGAAGGCTGATAGTTCCTCTTCGTCACCGCTAGTAACCTTTTGTTCTTGCGCAGGCTCAGTTGTCTTCTTACTTTTGTCCATACCGCAGGGTCAGTTTTAGCTGGCTTCTTGAGACAAGTTTTTAGTCTTTATCAGGAGCTGTCCTTGTGAGGTGCCTCAGTTAATTTACACCATAGCTAAGTCGGCCTTATCAGTCTGAGCCGGCCTTGTGAGGAACAAAGTATCAAGCCCCTACCTACTGATTCAATCTTCTAACTACTATTAATCATTCAACTACTAAAATTCCTTAATCCCTTCTCTCAGTCCCCCCTTTTCTAAAAAGTTAGTAAATTCTTTTACTCTATACTAAACTCTATACTAATGTTCTTTATATTATCCCATTCTTCTCCAGGTTCTTTATAAGATTTCTGCCTGTTTCAATTTGTTGTCGGTGCTGATAGACATACCTCAAGTGCCTTATTTGTTTTATCATTCGCCAATTTAAAACATACAGTATTGCAGATAAAGCAATACTAATAAAAACTAGAATTAGGAGAACAACAATAGGGTGACACAAGGTATTAAGGATACCTGTAGCAGCAGGCGACCATCCAAAAAGTATTTCCCACCATTTGTGTTCTCCATCCTTCTTTACCCACTTTAGAACTTTTTTTATTTTGTCTACGTCATGATGCACCGTTATCAAGGTCTCCTTTCCATTGTTTTTAACTTCTTCTAGTATTCGTGTTAAATCGTGATGTTGTAGTAATTCCTTCGTTCGAGCTAAATCCATCCCGAGGGATGTAGGTATCAATTCATGGAATAATGTATAATTAGATCTAAGAACCTGATGGGATATAACTGGAGCTATATAATTAAAGTCACATCCAATGATTTTAGTAAAATTGCAAATGCAAAAATTTGAGTGATTTTTAGTGTCTACCTTCGTGTCCTCTACAGATATAAAACTATAAGTAGTTCTCAAACATACGCAACCTTTGCCAGGGTATATTAATATGGTTTTAAGGTCAGCATTGGGGCAAATTTCAAAATGACAAACTTTCTGATCAGTGTCAAGACAAATATCTTGAGTATCGATAGCATTATTCTCACAAATGAACCCTTGTTCTCGTACAATGCAAGATTCTAAATCTACAGTTTGCCATTCATTCCCCGTTTTTCGAGCCCATGCCCTATGTTCAAAAGGGTAAAGTAGAGTCTTGTTGTGATTCAGTCCTAACGCTATAATAGGGTGGATCACATATACTGTAGCTTTGCTAATAGTTAATACAAAAGCCTCGACTGTGTTTGTAGCAGGATCATAAGTAAAATTCACTAAGTTCCACCAAGACTGAAGTTTCTTTTCGAAGTCATTTGCGTTGTCCCAAATTATTTTCCGAATTTCAGTGGGGAAGATTCCCTCTTCACCCTCTCTTAGGACTGAAGCAGTTACTGATTGCATCCACAATTGTGCCTGAATACAGCTGAGAGCTAGAGAAACATTATTTTGGAGCCCATCGAGTGAATTCATGATTATCTCATGGTCTCCTCTGTTTATTCTTTCCCAATCAGGTAACACTTTTGACAGTAGCCACTGATGGGTTCCCAGAGCCAATAGGGAAGATCGTAAAGGCTGGTGTAATTTTGTCAGCTCGGTAGTAGAGGCAGCCAATTTATTCATTATTACCTCTGCATCAATGCTATTTAGGACCCATAACCCTGTACGTAAAATACCAGTTAAGTCTCTTGATATTCGTCTTTTATGCAGCCAGGTAGTCCACCCCTCGTAAGAGGTTTGCAAAAAAGGAGAACAGGCCAGTTGAATTTCTGAGACATTGTTCTGCATTTGTAATTTAACTTGTTTAAGGGACCAATCCGGGTTAAATAGCATTTGTTGTTGTCCTGTATTCCTTATTACATACGGCCCGACTTCATACACTCTAGGTTTGAGCTTGAGTGCATGAGGTGTGACAGGTGTGACCGGTGTGACCGGTGTAACCGGTGTGACCGTTGCAACAGGCCTTGCCACAGCATTTATCCTTGTTTAGTCTGGAGAAGAGGAGGCTGAGGGGAGATCTCATCGCGCTCTACAACTACCTGAAAGGAGGTTGTAGCGAGGTGGGTGTTGGTCTCTTCTGCCAAGTAACTAGCGATAGGACGAGAGGAAATGGCCTCAAGTTGCACCAAGGGAGGTTTAGATTGGACATTAGGAGAAATTTCTTTACTGAAAGAGTGATCAGGCCTTGGAACAGGCTGCCCAGGGAAGTGGTGAAGTCACCATCCCTGGAAGTATTTAAAAGACGTGTAGATGAGGCCCTTAGGGACATGGTTTAGTGGACATGGTGTGTTGGGTTGACAGTTGGACACGATGATCTTAGAGGTCTTTTCCAACCTGTATGATTCTATGATTCTATGATTCTAAATTTAAATGAGAGTCCAATGTTATCTCTGGCCCAGAGACAAACCACCTCAGTGGTTCCTATTAGTGTGAAGTTATGCCAACATTCTAATTCCCTTCTGGTACAGGCCGTTATGTTATCTGGAGGGCAGACTGTATTTGTAATGCAGTCCTCCTTGTTTTTAGGGCAGACTTCTGTGGTATCATCTATGGGACAGATGTTTCGATTACTAATCTGGGATGCCTTTTTATGGGTAGTAGTCCCATTAGTCATTCGGCATCCCACTTTGATTTCTTCTCCTACAGTCCCCTGGAGTTGATGAATTTCTGTAGTGTTACCCCATTCCCCTCTCAAGTATACCTGGCTTCCGTGTATGACCACAGTAGATAGATTTAAGCCTCTCAGATCAGGCAATTTCCCCATGGATCCGGTATATTTGATATAAGCCTGAGACCAAAGCTGCTTAGTATTATCCTGGCTAGAAGTGCTTTCCCACCCCCAAATCATAATTATGACCGTGAAAAAAATAATTTTCCCGGTTGGGCTTGCGTGACCTTCCATGGAGATTTGTGTGCCTTCTTCACTCTGGTATGACGGATCCAGGCATTCTGTTCTTTGATTTTGATTGCTGTGAAGGAGGTGAGGAGTACCTGGAATGGTCCTTCCCACTGCGGCTCCAAAGTTTTCTCTGCAAGAGACTTTACATACACATAGTCTCCAGGTTGTATATTATGTACAGGCCCATCCAAACCCCTGCTTCGAGTCCCAACCACATATTTCTCAACCTTCCTGAGTTGTTTCCCCAATGCAACCATGTAGGAGGTCATGATTTCGTCCCCGACTTGCGTGGACATCCCTTTCTGTACTCTATAGGGTCGTCCATACAAGATTTCAAAAGGGCTCAGTCCTTCCTTTGCTCTTGGCCTAGTTCGTATGCGCAAAAGAGCTAAAGGAAGAGACTGAGGCCAGGCCAAGTTAGTTTCCTGTCCCAATTTCACAATCTGCTGTTTGATTAAGTGGTTCATTTTTTCTACTTGGCCACTCGACTGAGGGCGATATGGGGTATGAAGCTGCCAATCTATGCCCAAATGGCGGCTAATTTGTTGTACTACTTTTGAGATGAAATGTGGTCCTCTGTCAGAAGATATGGTTGCTGGAACCCCAAAACGTGGCATTATTTCTTGTATTAATATTTTAGTTACCTCCCAAGCCTTGGCTGTCCTGGTAGGGAATGCCTCTGGCCAACCTGAAAAGGTGTCAGTTAATACCAATAAATATCGATACCCCCCTTTTCTTGGGAGTTCTGAAAAATCGATCTGCCATTGTTGCCCAGGCCCGTTGCCTTTTCCAATTTGGCCCATTTCTGGTTTGGGGGTATTCTTGGGATTCGTCTGGAGGCAGAGATCACACTGCTGTGTCACTTGCCTTACAGTAGTGTATAGATTCCTAGCTACGATTTCTTTGATTAGTTGTTTATATAGGGCCTCCACCCCCCAATGCCTCTTCTTATGTTCTTCCCTTATCAGAGACCATGTTAGATAGGAGGGAATAATTAGTTTCCCTTGTGGGGTGAGAGCCCACCCCTCTCTATTATATGACCCTTCTAGATCTGCAATAAGCTTCTGATCTTCTTTTGTATATTCTGGCTTACCTTCTAGGGAGATTCGCCCATCAGGGACTAAGGCCCTTTCTATTTTTACCTTTGCCTTGGCTGCCTGTTTTGCCTCTCTGTCCGCCAGCTCATTTCCCCTTTCCAATTCCGATCTCACTTTCTGGTGTGCCTTGATGTGTACAATTGCCACTTTCTCAGGGAGTTGTACTGCCTCTAACAGTCTCAAAATTTCCTCTGCGTGTTTAATATTCTTCCCTTGAGAGTCCAATAACCCTCTCTCTTTCCAGATTGCTCCATGTGCGTGCACAACTCCGAAGGCATATCTTGAGTCTGTATAAATGTTCACAATTTTTCCTTGGGCCAATTCCAAGGCATGGGTTAGAGCGATTATCTCCGCTTTCTGTGCTGAGGTATTTAGGGGCAAAGGCCTTGATTGTATTATCTCCTGACTAGTGGTAATAGCGTATCCCGCGTATCTTTTACCACTCAGGACATAGCTGCTTCCGTCTGTGAACCAGTTCTCTCCGTCTTCTATGGGGCTGTCTTTCAGATCTTGTCGGCTTGCATATGTTGCTTCAATGGTTTCTAAGCAGTCATGATGCACTGGTTCTCCTGTGTTTCCCTCTAGGAAGGAAGCTGGGTTGGCAATGTTAGTGACTATTATTTCCACATCATCCTGTTCTACCAATATAGCCTGATATCTTAGAAATCTTTGTTGAGAAAGCCAATGTCCACCCTTCGCTTCCAGTACTGCAGATACTGTATGGGACACCAGCACAGTCATTTTCTGACCCAGGGTGAATTTTCGGGCTTCTTGTATGTTTAATATTACAGCTGCGACTGCCCGCAAGCATCCAGGCCAGCCCTTCGCAGTTGTATCCAACTGTTTGGAAAAGTAGGTAACTGCTCGTCGATCGGGACCCAAATTCTGTGCTAGTATCCCCAGAGCAACCCCTTGTTTTTCGTGGGAAAAGAGGAGAAATGGCTTACTCACATCTGGGAGCCCCAAGGCTGGAGCTGACATCAAGGCTTTCTTTAGTTTCTCAAAGGCTCGTACGGCCTGGTTGTTCCATTCAAGGTGTCCCTGGTTGGTAGTTATTAGGGCATATAATGGTTTAACAAGCAGTCCATAATTATAAATCCACAGCCGACACCACCCAGTCATTCCCAAGAAAGTCCGTAACTCTTTCACTGTTCGAGGTCTCTGGGTTTGGCAGATTGCCTCTTTGCGGGCTTGTCCCAAAGTTCTTTCCCCAGCACTGATTTCATAGCCTAAATAAATCACTTTGCGCTGTATTACTTGGGCTTTCTTCTTAGACACCCGGTACCCTTGGAGCCCCGAGAAATTTAATAGACTCACCGTCCAGGTGATACAATCGTTCTCTGTTTCGGTGGCAATCAGGATATCGTCCACGTATTGTAGCAGTTTTCCTTTTTCAGACAGGATTTCCCATGATTCCAAGTCCTTCGCAAGCTGATTGCCAAAAATGGTAGGGCTATTTTTGAATCCTTGTGGCAACACCGTCCAGGTGAGTTGAGTCTTGCGACCGGTTTTGGGGTTTTCCCATTCGAATGCAAACAATCTTTGGCTGGCTTCATGGAGAGGGAGGCAAAAGAAGGCATCTTTCAAGTCTACAACAGTAAACCAGGCTAATTCAGGTGTTAGTGTAGTCAACAGAGTATATGGATTCGCCACCACGGGGTAGAGATCCTCAGTTACCTTGTTTACGGCCCGTAGATCCTGGACTACACGGTACGACCCGTCAGGCTTACGAACTGGTAATATGGGTGTGTTAAAATTAGACTCACATTCTTTTAATAGTCCGAATTGTAAAAATTTTTTTATTATCGGCCGAATCCCTTCTCTATCTTCTCTCTTTAGGGGATATTGCTTAATCCTTACTGGTTGTTGGTTTCCCTTTTTAAGTCTAACTTCAACAGGTAATGCATTCTTTGCTCTTCCTGGTACATCGGTAGCCCATACCCCAGGGTATACCTGATTTAAGACTTCCTCCCTAATTTCTCCTTTTATGGAAGGATTGGTTAAGAATAAACTCAGGATTTTAATGTATTGTTGATCTTTTACTTTCAGAGAAATTTCTCCTTTTTCGAATATAATTTTTGCACCTAATTGTTCTAGCAAGTCTCTTCCCAATAGGGCCTTTGGAGAGTTGGGCATATATAGAAATCTGTGAATTCCCCATTGTTTTCCCAGTTTATATTTCAAAGGTTTACAAAAATACGCCTTTTCACTATGGCCAGTTGCCCCCTTTACCATGATGTAATCATTCTCCAGGGGCATCAAGGCTTGATTCAAAACTGAGTATGTTGCCCCTGTATCAACTAAAAATTCTACTTCTTGTTGTTCCTTCCCTAGCTTTATTATAACCAGTGGATCCGCTAGGGTGGATTCCCCAGGTTCCCGTCAGTCCTTTTTCACATGAGCTACCACTTTCCTTGCCTGATAACTTCGTCCTCTTCCCCTATTCATCGGACATTCTCCTTTCCAATGACCAAACTTTTTGCATCGTGCACATTGATTTTTTTCTAAGCGAGGCGGTTCCTGCCTTTGTCTCCTTTCCTCTTTTTTCCTTACAACTGCCACTATTCTCCTTTGCACCTGTTTGTATGCTTCTTCTCTGTTACTAAATACTCTCCATGCTTCATCTAGCAACACTTCCAAATTTCTACTTTCTGTAGTGCGTAGCTTCTGGAGCTTGCGCCTAATGTCCCCTGTGGACTGACCCAAAAACAGAGAGACTAGTTGTTGTATTCCTACCTCGGATCCAGGATCCAGCGGTGTGTTACGGCGCATTGCATCCCTCAATCGATCCAGGAATTCAGATGGGGACTTGGAGGGACCTTGCTTAATTGCATATAGAGCTGACCAGTTTATGGTTTTGGGTATAGCCTTTTCCATTCCTCTCGAAATCCACTCCTGATACCCCTGTAGTTTTACCATTTCTGCAGATCTGTTCGCATCCCATTTTGGATCTTGTAGAGGGAAATATTCCTTATCATCCCCTCCTGTAGTCCTATAGTATTCATCAGCCAAACCCCCTGCTGTTTTTAAAATCAATTGCTTTTCTGTTTCAGTCATATAGTCTAATAATAATTGTATGTCCTTCCAATCAGGGTTATGCTGTTTCACAATAAACTGAAAATGTTTCGTTACACTGATCGGATCGCTCCTATAATCCTTCGCAACCCTTTTCCATTCCCCTAAATCAGTAGTGAAAAAAGGTACCCTGATTAGCATCGTCCTGTCATCAGGCGCCACCGCCTCTCGAAGAGGTGCCTGTAAGGCTACCGGGGCAGTTTTCTTTCTGGTACGGGAAGATACAGGGCTGTCCGGAGGGGTAGAAGTTTCGTCCGAGTCCACATCCTGTTCCTGTGGTCGAGGGGGAGGCTTAAACAGGTCAGTTAGATCTGGTTCCGGCACCTGGTGAATTTTGTTTGCTTTCATACACCTCTGTCCAATACTGCATGCCGAGCACCACTTCAGTTTACCTTTAAGTTCTTTATTATTTTCTCGCTCAAGTGCAAGCACCATAGGGTCCTGTGGTGGTGCCATTCCACAGTCCCTTTGCCACTCCGGATGGTTTCGGAGGGTGAAAAACATATCTGCATATGAAACTTCATCCCACTTCCCTTCTCTCCTTAGAAATAGCATCAATTGTAGGAGAGTATTGTTGTCGTGGTTTAACCTGGCAGGCAGCCAAATACCACGCAGCCGCTCACTCACTCCCCCCGCCCCCCCAGTGGGACGGGGAGAGAATCGGAAGGGTAAGAGTGAGAAAAACTCGTGGGTTGAGATAAAGACAGTTTAATAGAACAGAAAAAGGGAAAATAATAATGATAATGATAAAATATACAAAATGAGTGAAGCACAATGCAATTGCTCACCACCCGTGCTGACCGATAACCAAGTAGCAATCGGTACTTCCTGGATCACGCCTACCGTTCATATACTGAGCATGACGTCACATGGTATGGAATACCCCATTGGCCAGCTGGGCTGGCTGTCCTGATTATGTTCCCTCCCATCTTGTGTACCTAGCTCAGTCAGTAGGCACGGGAGCTGTCCTTGGACTAGGAGGGCACTTAGCAACAACTGAAAACATCAGTGTGTTATCAACATTCTTCTCATACTAAATCCAAACACAGCACTAGGAAGAAATTTAACCCTATCCCAGCTGAAACTAGGACAGTATCCACCCCTTATTCCATACCATTTACGTTATGCTTAGGTCTCACATTTTTCGATACCATTCAATTAATCACCACTATCTTTTTTATATATATATACATATATAATACATATACATACATATATACATATAATACATATACATACATATATATACATAAATATATATAAATGTCCATTGAGTTCTTTTAGTCCACAACTTTGGGCTCCATCTGTCATAACAGTCTTTCAGGGCCAGAAGGATGGTGTGTGGTGTTGGGCTGTTGCAGTGTTGGGCTGTTGCATCCTGAAGCCAGTTCTCATTTCGGTACTGCTGCACTCGTTCAGTTCTATCATCGTTGCACTTTGCTCGGTTTCATCGGAGTTAGTTCATTCTTCATTAATCTGGGTGATTTTCACTGCTACACCATTGATAGCAACCATAGAAATAATGATATACAATATCATATAACAATTGACATCATAAAATTCAGTTCATTGGCTATTTTCACCCAAAATCAAATCCCCTTGAGGTACACACCGGACTTGCCCATCCTTTCGCATCACCCACCAAGTGCACCCAGGTCCTTGAGCAAAAGCAATCCCATGGATGGGTTTTCCCTTGCCAGAGGCAGGAGTAACCCAGACTGTCTTCCCCAGCATATTCCTTATGTGCACAACAGGGACTTCATCTCCATCTACAGTACGTAAAAGTCTTGATTGGGCAGGGCCAGCTCGATTAACAGACCACCTAGTGTTGACTAACCAGGTGGCTTTTGCTAAATGTGTATCCCAATGCTTGAATGTCCCACCACCCATTGCCCTCAGTGTTGTCTTTAACAGCCCGTTGTATCGTTCGATTTTCCCGGAGGCTGGTGCATGGTAGGGGATGTGATAGACCCACTCAATGCCATGCTCTTTGGCCCAGGTGTCCATGAGAGTGTTTCGGAAATGAGTCCCGTTGTCTGACTCAGTTCTTTCTGGGGTGCCATGTCGCCATAGGACTTGCTTTTCAAGGCCCAGGATGGTGTTCCGGGCAGTGGCATGGGGCACAGGGTATGTTTCTAGCCAGCCGGTGGTTGCTTCCACCATGGTGAGCACATAGCGTTTGCCGTGCCGGGTTTGTGGGAGTGTGATATAATCGATCTGCCAGGCCTCCCCATATTTGTATTTCAACCATCGTCCCCCATACCAAAGAGGCTTTACTCGCTTGGCTTGTTTGATTGCAGCGCATGTTTCACATTCATGGATAACCTGTGCAATAGCGTCCATGGTTAAGTCCACCCCTCGATCATGAGCCCATCTATATGTTGCATCTCTTCCTTGATGGCCTGAGGTGTCATGGGCCCACCGAGCTATAAATAATTCACCTTTATGTTGCCAGTCCAAATCCACCTGGGCCACTTCAATCTTAGCAGCCTGGTCCACCTGCTGGTTGTTTTGATGTTCTTCAGTGGCCCGACTCTTGGGTACGTGAGCATCTACGTGACATACTTTTACAACCAGGTTCTCTACTCGGGCAGCAATATCTTGCCACAACGCGGCAGCCAGATGGGTTTACCTCTGCGCTGCCAGTTGTTCTGCTTCCACTGCTGCAACCACCCCCACAGGGCATTTGCCACCATCCATGAGTCAGTATAGAGATAGAGTACTGGCCATTTTTCTCGTTCAGCAATGTCCAAGGCCAGCTGGATGGCTTTCACCTCTGCAAACTGGCTCGATTCACCTTCTCCTTCAGCAGTTTCTGCAACTTGGCGTATAGGACTCCATACAGCAGCTTTCCACCTCCGATGCTTTCCCACAAGGCGACAGGACCCATCAGTGAACAGGGCATATTGCTTCTCGCTTTCTGGTAGTTTATTATACAGTGGGGCTTCTTCAGCACGTGTCACCTCCTCCTCTGGGGATATTCCAAAATCTTTGCCTTCTGGCCAGTTCGTGATCACCTCCAAGATTCCTGGGCGACTGGGGTTTCCTATTCGGGCCCGTTGTGTGATCAGTGCGACCCACTTACTCCACGTAGCATCGGTTGCATGATGTGTAGAGGGGACCCTCCCTTTGAACATCCAGCCCAGCACCGGCAGTCGGGGTGCCAGGAGGAGCTGTGCTTCAGTACCAACCACTTCCGAAGCAGCTCGAATCCCTTCATATGCTGCCAATATCTCCTTCTCAGTTGGAGTGTAGCGGGCCTCGGATCCTCTGTATCCCCGACTACAGAACCCTAAGGGTCGACCTCGAGTCTCCCCTGGTGCTTTCTGCCAGAGGCTCCAGGTAGGGCCATTCTCCCCGGCTGCGGTGTAGAGCACATTCTTCACATCTTGTCCTGCCCGGACTGGCCCAAGGGCTACTGCATGAACTATCTCCTGTTTAATTTGTTCAAAGGCTTGTTGTTGCTCAGGGCCCCATCTGAAGTCGTTCTTCTTCCTGGTCACTTGATAGAGAGGGCTTACAATCAGGCTGTAATCTGGAATATGCATTCTCCAAAAGCCCACAACGCCTAAGAAAGCTTGTGTTTCCCTTTTGCTAGTTGGTGGGGACATGGCTGTTATTTTGTTGATCACATCCATTGGAATCTGACGACGTCCGTCTTGCCATTTTATTCCTAAAAACTGGATCTCCTGTGCAGGTCCCTTGACCTTACTTTGTTTTATGGCAAAACCGGCTTTCAGAAGGATTTGAATTATTCTCTCCCCTTTCTCAAAAACTTCTTCTGCTGTGTTGCCCCATACGATGATGTCATCAATGTATTGCAGGTGTTCTGGAGCCTCACCCTGTTCCAGTGCGGTGTGGATCAGTCCATGGCAAATGGTAGGGCTGTGTTTCCACCCCTGGGGCAGTCGGTTCCAGGTGTACTGGACGCCCCTCCAAGTGAAAGCAAACTGTGGCCTGCACTCTGCTGCCAAAGGGATGGAGAAGAAGGCATTAGCAATGTCAATTGTGGCGTACCACTTGGCTGCCTTTGACTCCAGTTCGTATTGAAGTTCTAGCATGTCCGGCACGGCAGCACTCAGTGGCGGCGTGACTTCGTTCAGGCCACGGTAGTCTACTGTTAGTCTCCACTCTCCATTGGACTTTCTCACTGGCCATATGGGACTGTTAAAGGGTGAGCGAGTCTTGCTGATCACTCCTTGGCTCTCCAGTCGATGAATCAGCTCATGGATAGGGATCAGGGAATCTCGGTTGGTGCGGTATTGTCGCCGATGCACTGTTGTGGTAGCGATTGCTACTTGTTGTTCTTCAACCCTCAACAACCCCACAACAGAAGGGTCCTCTGAGAGACCGGGCAAGGTGGACAGCTGTTTAATTTCCTCCGTCTCCAGGGCAGCTATACCAAAAGCCCACCAGTACCCTTTTGGGTCCTTGAAATACCCTCTCCTGAGGTAGTCTATGCCAAGGATGCACGGAGCCTCTGGGCCAGTCACAATGGGGTGCTTCTGCCACTCGTTCCCGGTTAGGCTCACTTCGGCCTCCAATACAGTTAACTCTTGGGATCCCCCTGTCACTCCAGAAATACAAATGGGTTCTGCCCCTTTATAGCTTGATGGCATTAGGGTGCACTGTGCACCAGTGTCTACAAGAGCCTTATACTCCTGTGGCTCTGATGTGCCAGGCCATCGAATCCACACAGTCCAGTAAACCCGGTTGTCCCTTTCCTCCACCTGGCCGGAGGCAGGGCCCCTCTAGTTCTGGTAATCATATCCGCTTCTCACTTCTTGCAAACGTGAGTCAAGAATTCCTTCATTACAGTCCAAAGTAAGATCAGCCCTTCTACTCTGTCTGGGGAACTGTTCACTGGAAACTGGACCGTCGTGAGACAGGGTTTTCCTGAAAACTGGAGCAGCATTTTTCCTGAGAGAACCCCCTTGTGTGATTGTTTTTCCTTGCAACTCACGTACACGTGCCTCTAGGGTCAAGGTAGGTTTTCCATCCCACTGCCTCATGTCCTCTCCGTGGTCACGCAGGTAAAACCACAGGGTGCCCCGTGGTGTGTACTTTCGATATCCTCTCTCTTGAGGAGAAAAACGCTGACTCCTAATGGCTGAGATACTGGTCCGTACAGGTGGAGAATAGGACCTATCGTCTTTGAGTTGCTGGACCTCTCGGGATAGTTTCTCTACAGCCGAGACAAGGGAGGAGGAGATAGTTTCTTCGAAATCCCGAAGTCTGTTAACCACCTCATCCACCGTTGGTGCTTCTTCCTCTTTCCAGCACAGTACTGCCAACGAACTGGCATACGATGCTGGTGCGCTCCGTACCAACTTCCGCCACATGGGTCGGGTGCACTGGACATCATCTGGATCTTTGGGTGTTCGGGTGTCGTCCAGGTCACTATAAACCACCTCCAGCACGCCTAGTTCTCTCAGGTACTGGATACCTCTCTCCATAGTGGTCCATTTGCCTGGGCGATATATAACATCTTCCTTGAAGGGATACCTTTCCTTTACGCCTGACAGCAGTCGCCTCCAGAGGCTGAGGACCTGTGTCCCTTTTCCGATTGCTTTGTCAATACCCGCTTCCCTAGCAAGGGATCCCAGCTGTTTGGCCTCCTTCCCCTCTAATTCCAGGCTACTGGCCCCATTATCCCAGCATCGGAGCAGCCAGGTAACAATATGCTCGCCTGGACGACGGCTGAAATCTTTCCGCATATCTCGCAGCTCACTCAGGGATAGGGATCGGGTGGTTTCCGTCTCGTTTATGAGTTCTTCCTCTTCCTCCTCCTCTCCTCGTGATGTCCCTGCTCTTTCATCATCCCTTTCTAAACGACCTGATCTCCGCTTCCAAGATTTCCTCTTCTGTACAGGGGCAACGGATACCAGCAAGGGTTGGTCCTCTGGTTCAGCTGTAGTGCCTGTTGCTGGGGTTTGGGTAGCTGCAGTGCTTGTCATGGGGGTTGGAGTAATTGTAGTGCCTGTTGCCGGAGCTTGAGTGGCTGCAGTGCTTGTCGCAGGGGTTGGAGAAGCTACGGTGACTGTTGCCGGGGTTTGAGTAGCCACAGGGGTTGTCATGGGGGTTGGAGTAGCCGCAGTGCCTGTCGTGGGGTTTTGAGTAGCCACCGTGTCTGTAGCCGCCCCCGAGACTCGCCGCTCCGCCCGCCCCGATGAGGCACTGCTGCTTGCCCTCCCTCTTTTCTTGTTCCTGAGGGTTGATCTCTGGACAGTATTCCTGAATAGTTGTTTAACCCTAAACAAGGCCTGAACCACATTCAGGAGACATAGCAATATGAACATGCTTGTTTGAACGTCCCAAGGATATTCAAAATTCTCAGGGAATATTGTGGACATCTTTGTGAAGAGGATAGAAGAAAAAGGAGTTTCTGACGATATGGAAGGGAAGATGAACAAGTGGGAGAGAGTGTCCCATCCCGTCTCCCCCTTAAATTCATTCTCCGAGGAGGAACAAGTGCAATTACCAATAATTTCTAAGAGGTGGTTCCCGAGGTACAGAAATGACGGCAGTGCCGAGTGCAGATATCAGATTAGACTTACGACCAATGATTTTATCACCTCATAAAACAGCAACAAAATGATAATCTTGGCCCAGTTCCGACTAATGATAAACAGCACAAAAGGGAACACATACTGCAAGCAAGGTATTACATGACCCAACATTGAGAGCCAGCCCCACAACTTTGACAGCCAATACATCAACATTGTGACCAATCAATATAATGGATGCTTATAACAATTTTGCCTTAACACACTTTGGTCAGATCTATCGTTATCTCAACCCTTCGAGCCCCACGTTGGGCGCCAAAAAGGACTGTCGTGGTTTAACCTGGCAGGCAGCCAAATACCACGCAGCCGCTCACTCACTCCCCCCGCCCCCCCAGTGGGACGGGGAGAGAATCGGAAGGGTAGGAGTGAGAAAAACTCGTGGGTTGAGATAAAGACAGTTTAATAGAACAGAAAAGGGAGAATAATGATAATAAATAATGATAGAATATACAAAATGAGTGATACACAATGCAATTGCTCACCACCCGCGCTGACCGATAACCAAGTAGCGATCGGTACTTCCTGGATCACGCCTACCCTTCATATACTGAGCATGACGTCACATGGTATGGAATACCCCATTGGCCAGCTGGGCTGGCTGTCCTGATTATGTTCCCTCCCATCTTGTGTACCTAGCTCAGTCAGTAGGCACGGGAGCTGTCCTTGGACTAGGAGGGCACTTAGCAACAACTGAAAACATCAGTGTGTTATCAACATTCTTCTCATACTAAATCCAAACACAGCACTAGGAAGAAATTTAACCCTATCCCAGCTGAAACTAGGACAATTGTAGTCTATTGATCCATTAAGTGGCCATTTAGCCTCACTTTCCAATTTATACAACGGCCACCATTGATTACAATACTTAATAAGAACCTTTCTATTTTCCGTCCCTCCAGTCCCAACAATATCTCTCCAATGAGCAAGCACACAGCCCAAGGGGCTTTTCTTCAAGACTCCCTTTTGAATGTTACCCATTTCGTATCTTCCCTTTATTGATCTTTTCTTTTAACCTTTAATAAGATGCCGGGACTAGTTTTCCTTCCCGCACTGTCTCAGTGATTTTATCGGAGGTTTTCTTATCATAGAACCCTCTGGATATACAATACTGCTTTTCCACAAAATTCTACAATGTTTTCGTACACAAAAGACGAAGGCTCTATCCTATCATTCACTTCGTTCATCTCCGGCCGCTCTCCCCGCGGAGATTACGGAACCGCGGATCAGAACTCCGCACTCGCTTCGCAGCTGTGCTGCGTCTCACTCATACAACACAGACACTCAGTCACACAATAAATTGTTGCAACAGATGATAATATTTATGGCCATGCCACGTACAACTCCTCAGTCTACTTGTACTCCCACCCAGCAGCTGCAACCGTAAAGATGACCCAATCGCAATTGCAAGGAGGTCCGCTTACCCTTCTCCTACTTCTTATATACCAGTCATTAGCAGGTCCGTCCTGGCTCCCAACACTGGGATACAGCAGAAACCTCGGATTCACTCGATCTACTCCCAAGATCGCTAGCGGCCGCTCTATCGGTCAGCGAATCCCCCCTATTACCGTGCAGGGTACCCTCCTACCATACGGGGACTATGCTGCACGCCAGACGTCTCTGCGCGATTTACCAGCAGCCCCAGCCATGCGTACGACTTACAGGCCCCTCTCCTAAAACATACCTTTCCTTTCCGCGGACTCAGGAGGTTCTCGTCTACTCCCACAGTGAGCGGCTGGCAGCGGAGTCCCCTCCGAAGAAGTGCTCGGGGCGCGCCCAGGGGCATCCGCTCCTCAGCCGATCCCGCGGTGAAGCAGAGAGTCTCCTGCCTGGCTCGCCAAAACTGACTTGCGGAAAACGGACTCCACAATCTATGAGATTGTAAAGTAGGTATGTTTATTCAGCGCTGGGCAGCACGGGGGGGTAATCCCACTAAAATCGTGTGCCCCTCAACGCGGCACTCACCATAAATATATACAGTAAAATATTACATATTCATAGAGTTTTGTAATACGCCTATACATATGCATGACCTGTCCCCGCTTTGTATTAAAATGAGTTCCAAGAAGTCATTTCCATAGACCCCTCCCATCTGCGCTTGCGCATTGACTCCTAGTGGTGGTCGTCGGGGGTCGTGGGGATGAAGGCTGATAGTTCCTCTTCGTCACCGCTAGTAACCTTTTGTTCTTGCGCAGGCTCAGTTGTCTTCTTACTTTTGTCCATACCGCAGGGTCAGTTTTAGCTGGCTTCTTGAGACAAGTTTTTAGTCTTTATCAGGAGCTGTCCTTGTGAGGTGCCTCAGTTAATTTACACCATAGCTAAGTCGGCCTTATCAGTCTGAGCCGGCCTTGTGAGGAACAAAGTATCAAGCCCCTACCTACTGATTCAATCTTCTAACTACTATTAATCATTCAACTACTAAAATTCCTTAATCCCTTCTCTCAGTACCAGCTGAGCTTTCTGTTGAGAGAAACTTACAGTCCATTGCACACATTCTTCTTCTGTTTCTGTAGCAATTAAAAGGTCATCTACATATTGTAACAGAGTGCCATCTTGTGATGGGGGATTCCAAGTTTCAGTCTCTCGTGCTAATTGATTACCAAAGATAGTAGGACTATTCTTGAATCCTTGGGGTAACACTGTCCAGGTTAATTGGGTTTTTCTCCCTGTATTGGGATTTTCCCACTCAAATGCAAATAATTTTTGACTCTCTTTTGCCAAAGCCAGACAGAAAAAGGCATCCTTTAAATCCAGTATGGTAAACCATATCTGACTATTCTTTAATTTAGTTAGCAATGTATAAATCTTCTACAATTTTGTTTATTGCTCTCAAATCTTGAACCAATCTGTAACTTTTGCCATCCGGCTTTTTCACAGGTAAAATAGGAGTATTATACTTTGACTCACATTCCACAAGTAGTCCGAATTGCAAGAAATTGTCAATTATTTCTTTGATTCCCTTTCGATCTTCTAGCCTCAATGGATACTGTTTAATTCTAACTGGGCCAGCCCCTGGCTTTAATTCTATCTTTATTGGTGCTGCATTTTTGGCTTTCCCAGGTATCCTGGAGGCCCACACCCCTGGATATACCTGATCTAAAATTTCTTGGGGTATTTGTTTTGCTTTTTCAGTTTGTATTAGAGCCAGGCTTAAGACTTCGATTAATTGTTCATTTTTAATTTTAAATTCCATCCTATCCCTTTTGAATGTTATTTCTGCTCCCAATTGTTCTAATAAATCTCGCCCCAACAGGGATTTTGGAGAATTTGGCATATACAAAAACTTATGTATCCCTATTTGTTTTCCTAACTTGTATTTAAGCGGCTGTAAAAAGAAAGCTTTCTCTTGTTGGCCAGTAGCTCCTATTACAGTCACAAAATCCTCATCCAGAGGTATTAATTCTTGGTTTAATACAGAGTAAGAGGCACCCGTGTCTACTAGAAATTCGAAGTCAAATACCTCTCCCATCACAGCATCTAAATCACTCCAATCTGGATCTTGAGTTTTTATAACATCTCAAAAGCTCGGGCTGTCTTTTCAGGGTTATCTCGATAATTGCCCGCTGCTTGTCTCCAATTATTCAAATCTGTGATTGTAAAGGGGACTTTAACTACTACCGGACCTTCCGGTCCCACAGCCTCCCGTAAAGGAGCCTGAATGGGTAATGCACCCCTGCCACCTTTGAGTCCTCCCTGCCACAGGGCTAAAACCTCCGCCTTCCTTTTTCTCAGCAATTTCTAAATCACTCTCACTCGGAGATGAGTCAACACCCCCTCTGTCCCCCTTTCTAGCAACCTAGCCTGAGGCGCTATCAACATTTCCAGTTCTTCCTCTTTATCTTGTTCCTTTGTTCTCAAACATCTCTGCCCAATGCTACATGCTGAACAACACCGCTTCGACTTTCCCTGATCCTTCTGTCGTTCCTTTTCTAATGCCAATACAAAAGGGTCTTGAGGTGCTAAATTTATACTGCACTCCTTGTGCCATTCCGGATGGTGAAAAACATATCTGCATACATTACTTCATCCCGTTTTACACACGGGAAATCACATAAACAAACAAACTTTTCACATAACAACAACACAAATATTCAATCATTATGACCGTAGATAATACCTTTACACAAAACAATCGAAAGGGACTCGAACCCCTGTGTCGCTCTCAGCAAACAGACAAATATTTACAATAGTTACTGCGGGCTTATTCAGATTTTACCAAATGGGGGCTCTTTTTCACAATGCCTCCACTCTGTTGACCCCCCATCCTGCTTACCTGCACAAAGTGTATTTAAAATTTGATTAAAAATCACTAAAATTTCTCCACCCCCAACACCCAAAGCAGTAGACTGACTCGCCTCATGAGTCTATCTTAATCACCTTTTCGCGCCTCGGTTTCTATAATAGGCTGGCAACTATTACATTTATTGCATAGAGAAGGGGAAGCCTTTTCACTCTTAACTAAACCAAATTTGACATGTAGGACCAATTATTTCATTCCCATCTTTTACAGTTATCCTCTGATTACACCAAATATACTCCAATATAAATATAGGGGTACAACTATTTTCAGTATGTGGAGGACATCTTTCTCAGAAACTCATTACTTTGCTAAAAGCAAATAAATATTAAATGTTAGTACGTGTAAATATATACCAGTTGCACTCCTACCTCTTTCTTCCTTGTGCAATTATATTGTCATTCTGTTTTGGGGAGGAGGGGGGATTTTTTATGTTTTTAGTGCAGAACTAGATGGATAAATGATTGGTCACATAATAAGACATTCTTGTTATATATCACTTGGCTTTAGGGTCTAATTCTTCATAATTTTCACATCCTTTACACTAAAATAAAAATAAAAATAAAAATAAAAATAAAAATAAAAATAAGCTGTTTGGTTGCCTCTGAGAAATGTGTAGCATACCTTAGTCCAGTTCCTCATCCTCTGGTTTTATACTTGACACAAATTAGCTACAAGGCACAAAGACCAACTGGTTTTCATTCAAGAGCAGTGAAGACAAAGGACTGAACTCCAATCAAAAATACAAACCCCTTTAAAATCTGTTTCTTTGCCAAAGACTTGAGGTGTATAAAGAGAGAGAGAGAGAGAGAGACTTAGAAGTGACATTAAAAAAGATAATTCTGAAATTAGGCACTGAAGCTTACATTTCCTTATGAGGTTAGCTATCTGAATTCTTTGTTAAAGTTGATCATCAAAATCCCCAATTTAAAGTTCAGTTTTACACAAAGGGCAGGCATGCTTATCACAAAGCTTAGATACTCCACGTTACTTGTCCAGACAAACCAAGCAGTTAAAAAGATACAGAAAGGTATATGAATAATGAGAACATGCACAGTTATACTACATACATGGATTTTAAGACCAAGTTTTAAGTCAACTACTAACAAATTCATAAGGAAGAAAACAGACCTGTGGGTATTCATTACAAGGACTCCTGCCCTTAGTAGGAATTTTGTTGATTTCCAAGTAAATATGTCCACAAAGATGACATTATGAGAACTATTTTAGGACACATGTAAAATGATTACACTGTGTTCCATTGACAGGATGCCACAGGCATTCTGCTATAGCAGCGTGTCTCAGCAATTGCTGTTATCGTACCTGTTTGGAACACAGATTATTTCATGAAACTGTTAATCCAGTCCATTTTAGTTGTTTTCCTGCAAGTCTTGTGCAGAAATATGTATAATAAAGCTCATAACTGTACATGCTTAATTGCATTCTAAATACAAGTGCTGAAAAAGTAGCATGAGCTCAGGTACTAGATAATCAGCATGAAATTCCATATTTTAATAGGTATAGTATAACAAATAACTTCATTTTCATCCAGCAGAAATAAAGACCTCTGCTCATATTGCATTCCAAACTCTAATCACATGAAGCACCTGGTAAGAGTTATTCTGCAACCCATGAAGCACTTAACATCGCTCACATTTTACTAAAAAAAAAGATTTATATTTGTTGTTCATTTTTATTGGAAAAGCCTGTATTCTCCTGAGGATAACAGCTTACTGAAACACACTATTAAGTGAAAGGATATTCACAACATTTAAAGGACTTCCTCATAGTGCCTGCAAAGCAACAATGCTTTACTTATCAAGAGGTGGGAGACTGTTTTCATATTTAGAATTGGAAAAATCTACTCATTTGTTATTTTCCTTGTTTGAGCATTTCTAGAATTAACCCAAAGCAAAGCAGATATTTGGAATTCAAACCACTAGTTTAATTTGCAATGCTTATCACCATGCCAGAAGCTGGGAGGCTATGTCAGAGAAAGCATTGTTCTATACATACCCTCTTATACTCTTCTGTAAGCATCTGCTTCAGGCCATCGTCAAATGGAGAACAGTGCACTCGGTGTAGCTTTAGGCTGACCAAGACTTTTATGGTAAACAGGTAGCACCACTGACACAGGAGAGAAGAAGGAAAGCACAAATGTGTAAAAAGTAATATAAAAAGGAAACAGCAGAAAAAAAGTAATATTGATTATTTTTGTCCCTGGAGTTCCTAACAGATTACACAAAAGCACCTTTCAGAATCAGTTGGACTAATGCAATTTTTTGCAGTGAGCTCAAAACTGAACATGTATAAGGAGCAGTGACCCATACACTTACACCACTAAAACTGGAGAACATATAAGAAAGATTTTTCCTCCCCCAGAAGCTGATAGTATCATTAACTAGATGAAACCTCATAAAATGTTTCGAGTTTAAAGCTGAAGTTTTTCCACTTGACTGTTTCAAAACAAAACTTCGCTATTTAATTAGATTAGCTTCCACTTCATTACATTCGTCCAACAACAAAGTACCTTAAAAAGAACCATGTTTGCTTTTTTGCTCTCTCCTTCATAAGCCATAAATTTAAGCTATCAAATTTAATAGCACAAGTAAAAATTCTTCATTGAGCAACAGAATGATTAAAGAGAAGCCCAAACAACGAGTGCTTAAGGAGAAGGAATACACACTACAGATACATGGAGGAATAGCTTGTTTTGATTTGCCTGTACTATGCCTGCCTTGTTTGAATCCATATGTGTATATCTCACGGCTGTTATCTAAACCCTTGATCCCCCACAACCATTTACACTAGAACAGAAGAGCTATATTTAATGTAACCTTTAGTGACCAAGAATCCTAGATACTCATCTTCCCCTGACCCTTGACCCTCAGGACTATGCTAGAAAGAGTGTGAACCACAGATGCATTGACCCAAGGCAGACAAGTAGAAGAAAAACAATCACCTGGCAAGTAGTCCAGGAGCCATCCAGTATTGCACCATGCATAGGCCAAGTCTGAAGTCATGAAAACACAAGGTGGCCACCCCAGCTGAGAGAGTCCTTGTCCTAGGTGCCTTGTATTCGACATATTTTTTTTTCTGCAACCCTAACATACTAATTGCCTTGGTTTGATTAACAACTTTTTAGTTTCCTTTTCCTCCTCTTCTTAAACAGAGTTGCTCTGGACTTTATTTGTTCCTGCTGTTTTGCTCTCTTATCATTCTAATGTTCCAAAGAAAAACAGTATTTCTTTTAGAGGAATAAGTAGCAGTAACAAGTTGTTTCATGAAAACAATAATGGGATGTACACAAAAGAGAGAGTAGACAAAAAATTACCTCTGAACAGAATTTCTTCGAGCTTTCTATATTCAGCTGTTGAATTGTTGAATTATACAAATGGCATAAATTCAGCATCAGATAAAACCTTCCATGCTGATCTAGTAACCTTGATAGTAATAATTCCTTGTTATTTATCAATTTCACAAACAGTTCAACGTGACGCACATAGCAGAGTGCTAGGCTGTGCTGACAGGTACTGTTCAGTAACTTCGGTGTAACACAGAGGTAGCGGCTGGGAACCCAACACCAAGAAGAAAAAGCTGTTCTATTAGAAAAGTTTACTTATTCATTAAACTCGTTACTCTGATGTCTCTGAAGATGTATCCGATTCTGTCAAGTCAAGCAGCTGAAGATAGCCTGTCTGGGACAAGGTCTTTCCCCAGACTATCTATCTTCCATGTTTTTCTTTCAAAATCCAATATACACCAGCATCTTAGCAACTCAAATATTTAATGAAATCTGAGCTGACACTTTGGAGAATTAAATAAGTTCATTTCCTCTGGCAGTTTATAAGCTTTTATTTTCTCTTAAAGAAAACGCACAATGCCTTCCCTACACACATGATCTGGTCAATGCATCCCTTGCGCACCTACTTCTCAGTGTGAACCAATAATGAAATCCATTGCTATGAAGTGTGTAATGAAAGTAGCACAATTTAAAATCATCCATCCAATTACAACATTTTTAATAAAATATCCAGAGATTAATAAATCTATCTTCTCAACTAAAGTGTTCAGCAGTATTTGTATTTAAAAGTCACTGTCCAATTTTAGACAAGTATCAGAATAGCTTTACCATGTAGATAACAACAAAAAAAAAATTCCCAGAAATAGGCAATGGGAAGAAGTACTTGGAATTGGAGTTTCTCAGCTCTGATTCAACATTTACATTAATTCTCCCTCAAATTGGCTGACTTACAGGACAAGTACACAGACAGCACACATTTTCAAAAATAACTTTTGTACAAACATGCTGAATTCAGAAAGGAAAGTCTCAAACAAAAACACAGCATAATGAAGTCCTTGAAATAAGTTGGCATAATAAATGGGTAATTTGGGGTTTTCCAAAAAATCATGGAAAATGAGAGGAAAAAATGAGCAATTGCAGGAAAACAAAAAGCTGTTTTACAACTTAATGTACTATGAAAACTATGATACAGAGAGAAGCTGCTATTCTACATGGTAAAAACAGTTTGCATTTTGAAACCAAAACAGCATTATCAAAGCACCTAAGGACTTTATATTAGTGATAACACACACATGAATGCCTATGAGTTATCCCTTTATCACCTCTTAGGTGATAAAACTTCTCAATGAAAGACAGCAACTAAAGATGGCTCATTAAACATGGTAAAACATCCATTAATATAAGTACTGGCATATTTCATGTTCAGACAACTCCTGTAATTTGATCTATACAGCATACATATTGGTTTCAGATCTCTAATGTGGTTGCACTCTGAAGTGTCCTTCTGGCCTCACATCGCAAAGAGTTGTACCACAAGAGAACATTACCTTGGAAAGAAATAACACGAACTTTTACCCTTCTCACATTTGCATTGAGCTGAAGAATAATTTCTGCAAAAGCTTGTATGGTCATACCAAACTGTTGATATTTAATATCCAAGCAATCAGCACAGGGTTTTGATACACACACCAAATGGTACTTCAGTGGGCAAAGATCTTAATCTGAACTAAGTACAAGTTGCATCTTATCTTCAGTTTAAGCAGCTGTGCATAGCACATAGGACTGATGCATAATCAAGAAAAAATATATCTGCAACCATGTGTGGGTGAAATTTTTATACTCCATATTTTTCCTGACTTTTACAAATATTCTCTCCTCCTTGCCTCAAAATCTTTACATTGCTATGTCCAGAGGGGAGGAAGGAAGAAAGGAGACAGATACAGGTTTTAATTTAACTTTTGTCTCTTAGAATTTTTTTTTAAAAACTCTTTTATTCCTTTATTATTGACTGATTTTTATCCACTTTCTCTTCCATCAGTGATGATTCTTACAATAGTTCCTTCTTTAACAAAGTTTAATAAAAACAAAACAGCTCTCTACCTTTTCACATTACTAATGTGAAGACGATAGACATAAACGATACTGCAGGCAAAAAAAATCCCAGCTGAAAGTTAAGTAGTACAGCAATGGAGCCTACTCAAGGCAACATTTCATGTGTTAAGTGGTGGCAATGCTTAATATTCACTGCTCAATGCAAATTAATGAATTTGAATAAAATTCCCTAGAAAAGATGCAAACAAGCAAAGGCTGAGTTATATTAGCATATGTAAAGCAATAGGTTATTAGCCTTGTATATCCACTGTCCCTGTAGTCCTAAATTCAACTTCCAGAGAGTCTCAGCTCACCCAGCCAAAGTAAAAAATGTCAGAAAACTGCTTGTGCACACAGTGGAAATTGCAGGCTTATGCTAGAACATACCACAGGAAGCAAGGTAGAGGATTTGAGAAAGAAATGTCCCATCCCAAGTTGTTATGGTAGTTGAGCAAGCAAAGAATTAAGCTACAACTAGAACTGGTTGAAAAATGGGAACTTTCCCAAAGTTTCCAATGTAACAAACAACTTTTGATTCAAATGAAGTATAAGCCTTTTTTTCCCCTTCCCTGGAAAATAAAAGGGGAACATGATAAGAAAGATACAGCAAGGGAACAAGGGCACACTGTCATACATACACACGATATTTTTGGGTGTTTTATTTTATTTAATATCACTTTTAATTATACTCCCAACAGCAAGTCCAACTTTGTCCTCTTCAGCAGGCAAGTCTCAACACCGACCTATGCTGCTGCCAGTGTTGTACCAGCTTTGTAAAGGATGAGGGGCAGGATGGATTGCTGTGCTATCCACAGGCAGGGTACAGAGAGGGTAGACCAAAATCAGTTTTAAGACAAACTGTCAGACACAGAAAAGAAAAGAAATCCAAGAAAATGGGTGAGGGACAAAAGTCAGAAAAAGGTTTTTAACAGTTAAAAAAAAAATTTTAAAAAAATTGCAACTCAGATTTGACACTGTTTGTTGAATGACATCCATGCTACATAGCCACAGATTCCTGTCCAGGAATCCTCACTGGGAGCAATTCTAGACCTGCATTATGGAAGATGCCATACTAATTTACCGTCAGCATGATCCCACACAGGAAAGCTTTCAATATGGAAGCAGAAGTCAGGACACAGTTATCAGCAAGCATTTAAGAAAAAAATGGGAAGAATCATATGTTCTAAGCACGGACATGAAAGCCAGGGTCTTTTTCTTTTGATTTCTATACCACTTCCAGAATGATTGTACAATCTGTCTCACAAAAGCTTATTAAATCTGGTTGATTTAAGGAAATTATTACAATACTGACTGCCAATAGCATGATATACACAATTTTGCTGCCTAGTACCAGAGACTGCAAATTTCTACAAGATGGAGACAATGGAGACTCAGTCCTAATGGCTACCATTGGGATGGACACAACATAGAAAAACAAAACCTGGACTCTACGAAACCAGGTTTGTCTTGACTTGTCTATAAGGACAGGAAGGGGCAGAGGGAGGAGATAAGTAGAATTTCCCTGGAAGGGTTGAAGTATATATATTTAGGAAATAGAAAAGGGACCCAGAAAAATGGAGGATAAAATGAGGAAATTTCAGAGACTGAGGAGGTCAAAGAAGAATTACGTGATTGTCGTGGTTTAACCTCAGCTGGCAACTAAGCACCACACAGCCGCTCGCTCACTCCCCCCACGGTGGGATGGGGGAGACAATCGGAAGAGTAAAAGTGAGAAAACTCGTGGGTTGAGATAAAGACAGTTTAATAGGGAAAGCAAAAGCCGTGCGCATAAACAAAGCAAAACAAGGAATTCATTCACTGCTTCCCATCGGCAGGCAGGTGTTCAGCCATCTCCAGGAAAGCAGGGCTCCATCACGCGTAATGGTTACTTGGGAAGACAAATGCCATCACTCCGAACGTCCCCCCCTTCCTTCTTCTTCCCCCAGCTTTATATGCTGAGCATGATGTCATATGGTATGGAATATCCCTTTGGGCAGTTGGGGTCAGCTGTCCCGGCTGTGTCCCCTCCCAACTTCTTGTGCACCCCCAGCCTACTTGCTGGTGGGGTGGTGTGAGAAGCAGAAAAGGCCTTGACTCTGTGTAAGCACTGCTCAGCAATAACAAAAACATCCCTGTATTATCCACACTGTTTTCAGCACAAATCCAAAACATAGCCCCATATTAGCTACTGTGGAGAAAATTAACTCTATCCCAGCCAAAACCAGCACAGTGATTTAGAGATGCTCAGCACACCAAAGGAGACCTGAAAATTTGAAAGGATCCTGATTAAAAGTCCAAAGGGCACACAGGAGTAAGAAATAACTAGCTATGAGGAATGGCAGACATGTATGTTACTGCTTTATCCAGTCTAAAATTAATCTAAAATTAATCTAAAATGAATCACTGTTCTTCAGTGCAAAGTCTCGATGTGATTTAACAGTCCTCTGTTCTTGGAAACCACGCACCAGAATAACCTCAGTGGGACCACCTATCCTCATAGAGGTGTCTTTCAGGAATAGCACAGCGCTCACTGCCACTGAGTCATGTCCCACTTCAGGAAGGGATGTGACAGACTCTACTTGCAGAAGACAAGGGGTCAGTGGCCACCGTAGTGTGGAGAAGAATTGTGGAGTTGGGAGTTTCGGCCAAGATAAGACAGGAATTCGGCCTGTGCGCTGAGAACTAGCAGACGCGCACATACGCCTGAGATAAGACCTGAACACCTGGCTTAGTTGTCTCCTCTGTAAGGAAACAGAAAACATCAAGAGAATTATGTAACTGGTTAACCGTGAGAATAAGCGGATCTGAGAGCAGTCGTGTGGATCTTTGCCAAAAGGAAGAGAGACTGTTTTTCTTAGTTAATAAGGGATACGAATTGGGTGATGACTGGGGGAGACAGCGGGACCTCCCCGTTATGGTAAAGGATATATTCTCCTGTATTGTAACAATAAATGATTCTGTGCATGCTTATGTGAGAGTCCGTGCAATCATACACCACACCGTAGAATCAATAGCTATGGGGCTGATCCAACAACCAGAGGGAGATTTAAAACCCAGGCATGCAGCACGCAGTCCAAACAGCAGCCTGTCAAAGTACCATTGGGAGATTTTGAGCAGAGCAGCAAGAGAGCACAAATGCTAGTTTGATTTGGATGTGGTCTAACTGATGGGCCAAACCACTGTGCTTAAAAAATGCCATTCAGCTCACAGTCTTTCCCCTCATCAGTAAGGAAGAACTGATGTTCAGGAACATGTGTTACCCCACCAGCTAAATAACTACTCTGAAACCTTCATGTGGCTACCTGCTCAGACCCCAAACAGCCTGATCCAGAGTAGAGAAAAGAGAAAGTAGAAGATTCTCCATATCGCTGTGGAATACAATATGTGGAAATGTGAAAGTACAAAATCTGTGATCCAGTTGCTGCAACTTGTCCACCCCACATATGTCACTGGAAAGTTCAATTAATCCTTATAAAAGACTTTGGAAATGGAAAGGGGGTTTTTGTTTTGTTTTGTTCTATTTTTTAAATGACATGAAAAAGTGCCAACAATGCCAACTCTTATATCAATCTGGTTGAATAACCTGGACCTCTGCTAATGCTGTTGCATGTTACCAAGGGCTTATCATGTGCAAAACACACATTTTGTATTAGACTTCGACCTTTCTGCAAGAAAGCCTCCATATAGGGCAGGAAGTCTCAAAATAGATATCTGAAAGCTTCCAAACTGTGTTATTATCCACCCACCAAGTTAAATTACTAACAAAAGAAAAAAATAGATATAATACTCAGCAACATCCTAGACAGTTTCCATAATTACATATCATGGGATGAATCTTGCTTTGTTAATAACTGTTGTCATGGCAGCAGTGTCATGGTCCCAAAGGGAAATAAATCCTCCTAACAATTTGTGACAAACCAGTCTAGCAAAGAACAAAATTACTTCAATCTTGCTAAAGGTTTATTGATTTGAAGTTCAGCATTGGTTATTGAAAAATCACTACCATCTCTTTTTTGGATGTGTTTCCAAGAGCAGGATGGGAGGTAGCTAAATATTTTCTTTAGGGGAGATTTTCTTTCAGAATATGCAATTTCTGCAAAACCAGACTTTCTGTCCCCCCCACCCAGGACAAAATTCAACTTTATTAATAAAAAAAAAAAAAAAAAGAAAATACTGAAAATGGGTATTTAGTTCTGGTCGATTTGAACTAACACAGAATATTTTGAACAACTGGAAAGAGGCAAAACATTTCTCTTTAAAACAGTCCAATATTAAACTGAATTTCTTATTCATTGCCTGCAGAAGATGTGCTTGCAGTGAAGGAGGTGAATAAGAGAAAGCTTATATCAAGTGTTTTTTCACAGAAATAATTCATTTGCATGACTCCTAACCACATGGAAACCACACCCCGTTCAGGAAATCCCACACCTATTTCAGCATAGGGACATCCTGAAGTGCATTGGAAGTTAGGAGAACATTATGGGGAGGCACCGTCTATGCTTACTCTATTTCTACATCCTTCTCAGCCACTCTTTTACCAAAATTGAGACAGGATACAGGGAAAGATGGGCCTTTGACCTTTGCCAATACAGGCATTTCAATGAGATTCAGGCATCTGAATTGCTTACTGAAGTTATACTTCATTTTGCTAGATTAGTCTGTCTGGGATTAATCAGGCTTCTCTGTTGGATGGTGTCTTCCATGATGCAACATAATCTTCTCTGACACTGACATGCTATATTAAGGAATGGCCATCTCAAGGTAGAGGTCATGTAAAGATGCAATCTAATAACTGGAAACCCAAACAATAACTCAAATAGCCAGGAAAATTTGTTTAACATGTAATTGCTCCAATATTCAAGATTTGGATTGTTCTGAAGCTGAAATGGAGTATTCCCAAATACTAAACATTGAATATTGGAATTCTCTGTAAGGTGGAAAGCCTTCATTTTCCCAGTTGCACTTCTAATTTAAGTTACTCTGATGGTCTATCATTCCTCTCAAAAGCCATGCTGACTACCCAAAACTTTAAATTTCTTTCTACAATTAAAAAAAGTTAGTTTCACTATAACTGAGGCTGATTACAATTTTTAAAAAGTTAAATGCCTATTAGTCCAAACTGAAAAGTGAATTAGTTAGCAGCAACTCAATATCAATATTATGCTGTCCTGGTTTCGGCTGGGATAGGGTTAAATTTCTTCCTAGTGCTATGTTTTGGATTTAGTATGAGGAGAATGTTGATAGCACACTGATGTTTTCAATTGTTGCTAAGTGCCCTCCTAGTCCAAGGACAGCTCCCATGCCTACTGACTGAGCTAGGTACACAAGATGGGAGGGAACATAATCAGGACAGCCAGCCCAGCTGGCTAATGGGGTATTCCATACCATGTGACGTCATGCTCAGTATATGAAGGGTAGGCGTGATCCAGGAAGTACCGATCGCTACTTGGTTATCGGTCAGCGCGGGTGGTGAGCAATTGCATTGTGCATCACTCATTTTGTATATTTTATCATTATCATTATTATTTTCCCTTTTTTTCCCTGTTCTATTAAACTGTCTTTATCTCAACCCACGAGTTTTTCCTCACTCTTACCCTTCCGATTCTCTCCCCGTCCCGCTGGGGTGGGGGGAGTGAGTGAGCAGCTGCGTGGTATTTGGCTGCCTGCCAGGTTAAACCACGACATATGCTTAGAAAGAAATACAAATAATTAATTTTTTCTAATTCATTGATTCATTACAATACAAGAACCTTTTATTCACTGTACCCTTGGATAATGTCTGATAATATTCAAAATAATGCTTGCAGCATCATGCTACTAGTCTGGCTGGTCTTCTGGTTAAGGCTAAGGAAACCATTTTCTCCCTTCAGATACAGATCCCCTGTGATGATCTCTTCATATGCCGTTCAAGCCCAGCTCTGCCACAGCTCCCTCTTCCTTGGGCAACTCACTCACCCTCAGGCTTTGAGCACTGCTGGCTCAAAGCTGAAACCTAGCCCCAGCAACAATTGCGTGAGATATACCTGGCCCAGTTAACAGAATGGCTGATCTGCAAGGCTAAATCAGAGATAAAAACTTAACTGATGTTTTAGGCTTCTGTTCATTAATGCCAGAAAGGGTGATTTCTCATAGTTTAGCTAGAAGACTCTCAGCAAACTGTGTGCCCAGCTGATGCTGAGTATGACTCGGCCATGTCCCTGTTTAAGGCTCCGTTTCACACAATTCCCTGTTCTGATGACACAGGGTTGGAAATGGAGGAGGGGTCTTCCTTCTTCCTTGCCCAGCCCAAGGACAGTAACTGAACAATCTCCTGCTGAGTCCCTCTAGGCTACAATAGACAGCACTTGCGAACACCTTTGCCTCCTGACTTCCTCATCAGGTCACTGGACTGTCCAAACCTCCATGGGCCCTTCAAAACCTTACCAAGGCTCGTCACACACCCTTCAGATGCAGGTAGGTATAATGAAGCAAGCAGTGTTTAAGAAGCAATCATTTTGAGAGACTTCTCAGATTTGCTCCCAGTCATCCAGGCGCATTTTTTTTAATTGATACCTGAGTCAGAGAACCAAATGTGCAATAGAGAAAGAAAATATCTGTTGAGCACATTGGGGGGGGGCAATGACACGGGGGAGAGAAGGATGGCAGAGACAGGAACCATCTTAGTTGCAGAATGAGCCGAAAAAGGATAGAAGCTACTAAAAGGAGGAAATCTCCCACAACAGAGTGAGCATCATGGGGAAAAGAGACAGATGCCTAGTGAGCAAGTGACAGCAACAGACTAGGAGACAAGATTAAGCAAACAGGAAAGGGTCTGTTGTGGGCAAGAAAAGTTGCAGATGATAATTCTCAGCTAATATTTTATGGAAAGTTTTACATTCCTAATGTAGGGATGAGCACTCTTTCCCTCCACACAGGAACAAGGAAATTCATTCTAACAGAATTTTGTATGAGCTTCATCCCTCAGAAGAGAGGGATGTCTAGTCTACCTGACTAGAAAAGGCAAAGGAATCTTTGCCAATAGGCTAGCAAACTTGAAGTGAGCTTTAAACTGACAAGCCTGGGGGATGGGGTCCATAGTGGTGAGACCTGTGAAGTTGAAAGCAACGGGGTAAAAAGCCAAGCCAACCAGAGCAACAATGAATGCTCCTTAGACATCTCAGTGTGGGTAGGTGATAGAGATCCATGCGGCAGCAAAGACGCAAGTGTTGTTGATGTGTTAGAAACCATGGAAGCGCCTGAGAATGGTCACATAGGAATTAGGGCTTCTCCCCTAAAAAAGGTGGCAGGATCAATGGCCCAACTGAAGTGCATCTACACCAATACACGCAGCATGGGCAACAAACAGGAGTTGGAAGCCATTGTGCAGCTGGAAAACTATGATATAATTGCAATCATGGAAACGTGGTGGGATGACACACACAACTGGAGTGCTGCAATGGATGACTATAAACTCTTCAGAAGGGATAGGCAAGGAAGGAGAGGCAGTGGGGTAGCCCTGTATGTTAGGGAGTGTTTTGACTGTCTAGAGCTTGACGATGGTGATGAAAGGGTTGAGTGTTTATGGGTAAGAATCAGGGGGAAGGCCAACAAGGCAGATATCATGGTGGGAGTCTGTTATAGACCACCCAACCAGGATGAAGAGGCAGATGAAATATTCTATAAGCAGCTGGGAGAAGTCTCACTCACTCACAATCGCTAGCCCATGTTCTTGTGGGGGACTTCAACTTACCAGATGTCTGCTGGAAATACAACACAGCGGAGAGGAAACAGTCTAGGAGGTTCCTGGAGGATGTGGAAGATAACTTCCTGACACAGCTGGTGAGTGAGCCAACTAGGGAAGGCACCCTGCTGGACCTGTTGTTTGCGAACAGAGAAGGACTTGTGGGTGATGTGATGGTTGGAGGCCGCCTTGGGCATAGCAATCATGAAATTATAGAGTTTTCGATTCTTGGAGGAGTAAGGAATGTGGTTAGCAGAAGTGCTACCTTGGACTTCTGGGGGGCAGACTTTGGCCTGTTTAGGGGCCTGGTTGACAGAGTCCCTTGGGAGGCAGTCCTGAAAGGCAAAGGAGTCCAGGAAGGCTGGACATTCTTCAAGAAGGGATTCTTAAAGGCGCAGGAAAAGGCCGTCCCTGTGTGCCGAAAGATGAGCCAGCAGGGAAGACGACCGGCCTGGCTGAACAGAGAGCTTTGGCTGGAACTCAGGGAAAAAAGGAGAGTTTATGACCTTTGGAAGAAGGGGCAGGCAACTCAGGAGGACTACAAGGATGTCGTGAGGTTATGCAGGGAGAAAATTAGAAGGGCCAAAGCCCAACTAGAACTTAATCTAGTTACTGCAGTAAAAGACAATTAAAAATGTTTCTATAAATACATTAGCAACAAAAGGAGGGCTAAGGAGAATCTCCATCCTTTATTGGATATGGGGGGCAACATAGTGACAAAGGATGAGGAAAAGGCTGAGGTACTTAATGCCTTCTTTACCTCAGTCTTTAATAGTAAGACCAATTGTTCTCAGGGTACCCAGCCCCCTGAGCTGGAAGACAGGGACGGGGAGCAGAATGAAGCCCCCATAATCCGATCCTTAGCGATCTGCTACACCACTTAGACACACACAAGCCGGATGGGATCCACCCAAGGGTACTGAGGGAGCTGGCTGAAGTGCTCGCCAAGCCACTTTCAACCCTTTATCAGCAGTCCTGGCTAACCGGGGAGGTCCCAGTTGACTGGAGGTTAGCAGATGTGACGCCCATCTACAAGAAGGGCTGGAAGGAGGATCTGGGGAACTGTCTGTCTGTCAGTCTGACCTCGGTGCCGGGGAAGGTTATGGAGCAGATCATGAGTGCCATCACGCAGCACGTACAGGACAACCAGGTGATCAGGCCCAGTCAGCATGGGTTTATGAAAGGCAGGTCCTTGTCCCTTTGTACTCAGCACTGGTGAGACTGCACCTCGAATACTGTGTTCAGTTTTGGGCCCCTGTGCTGGTTTTGGCCTGGATAGAGTGAATTTTCTTCATAGAAGCTAGTATGGGGCTATGTTTTGGATTTGTGTGGAAAAGAGTGTTAATAATACAGAGATGTTTTGGTTACTGCTGACCAGTGCTTACACAGAGTCAAGGCCTTTTCTGCTTCTCACACTGCCCTGCCAACAAGTAGGCTGGGGGTGCACAAGAAGTTGGGAGGGGACACAGCCGGGACAGCTGACCACAACTGACCAAAGGGATATTCCATACCACATGACATCATGCTCAGCAATAAAAAGCTGGGGGAAGAAGAAGGAAGTGGGGGACGTTCGGCGTGATGGCGTTTGTCTTCCCAAGTAACTGTTACATGTGACGGAGCCCTGCTTTCCTGGAGATGGCTGAACACCTGCCTGCCGATGAGAAGGAGCGAAGGAATTCCTTGGTTTGCTTTGCTTGTGTGCGTGGCTTTTGCTTTACTTATTAAACTGTCTTTATCTCAACCCACGAGTTTTCTCACTTTTACTCTTCCGATTGTCTCCCCCATCCCACCGTGGGGGGAGTGAGCGAGCGGCTGTGTGGTGCTTAGTTGCCAGCTGGGGTTAAACCATGACAGCCCCTCACTACAAGAAAGACATTGAGGTGCTGGAGTGCGTCCAAAGAAGAGCAACAAAGCTGGTGAAGGGTCTGGAGAACAAGTCTTATGAGGAGCGGCCGAGGGAACTGGGGTTGTTTAGTCTGGAGAAGAGGAGGCTGAGGGGAGACCTTATCGCGCTCTACAACTACCTGGAAGGAGGTTGTAGCGAGGTGGGTGTCGGTCTCTTTTCCCAAGTAACAAGCGATAGGACAAGAGGAAATGGCCTCAAGTTGCACCAAGGGATGTTTAGATTGGATATTAGGAAAAATTTCTTCACCGAAAGGGTTGTCAAGCATTGGAACAGGCTGCCCAGGGAAGTGGTTGAGTCACCATCCCTGGAGGTATTTAAAAGACATGTAGACGTGCTGCTTAGGAACATGGTTTAATGGTGGACTTGGTAGTGTTAGGTTAACGGTTGATCTCGATGATCTTAAGGGTCTTTTCCAAACTAAATGATTCTATGATTCTATAAGAGCTGAAGCTGGCTTGTGAACTCCTACTCCCATTGTTTTCCAAGTGCTTTATGAGCTGTCATACATTGAAATGCAACATTTTATCCCAAGGTAGACATTTTCAGTCCCATGCAACAGACCCAGGTCACACAGGGAGGATCTGAGGAGGCTGGCAGTAGTGATGTGGCACAAGTTAATAGAAATTCAGGAAGTTTGGATAGAGATTAGAGAAGGGCCTGAAAGATTTCCTCCCAGGAGAGAGAAGGAGGGCACAGAAAACAACATAGTTAAAAATAATAAATTAGACCTTGATAAAAGAATAAATGCATAAAGGAACTCAAGTAACGGAAAAGAATCGGCAGGAAGGGGAAGAATATCAAACTAACCAATCTGCACAAGTACAGCTGAAGTGTCAGTACTTTTCATTTGGTTTCCAATCCCTTTGTGACAAAGTTTAACACTCAGCATCTTAAAATATGATAGTCTTGCCAGCCTAGATACTCATCAGCCTGACACCAAACATCCCTATGTTTGTTTTTATCTATATCATGTTTTGGTAACTCAGTCTCTGGGGTACTATTCCTGATTGCCACCAAATTGTTGTCATCTGAAAAGATTATTGAACTGTACCCTGCATGTAACAGCAGCAGCTATACTTCACTGTGTATTATGAAGCTTAATGAGTGTTCTTAATGAGCTTTCAAAGATCATCAAAACAAAGTAACTACCTCATCAGCACATAGGAAAAGTGAAATTAAAATAGGGAATCAATATGTGTGGGGGTGATTGTTCATATGCATTAATTTCATCTGCCATTTCTCTGCGTGTTCCTTTCAATTCTATAATGAAGCAATTTCAAGCCAGACATTTAAGGTTACATCTGCAGCTACATTTTAAAACTACCAATTTAAAGTTCTAAATCCATAATTTCCAAATTCAATTAAATATGAGAAATATCTATAGATACAGTTATTACTTCTACCATTATACTATGGCAAATTGAATCATCTACTAGAGATACTCCAGCTGATCAAAAGAATTAGAATCAATCACTCAGAAATAAGGGAGTGAGAGACCTGCAGGCCTGGCATTCCAGCCTAGCAATATTATGGTGAAATCGCTATGTTTCTTCTAGAGTTTCTTGACCTCTTAATATCATGACTATTAGAAAACATCCTGTCTAAAACACCTTCCCATTCTTTTTATTTTTTTCCAGAATCTTCGAATATCTACCCTCAGTTCCATTTTTATTATTCTTTTCTCCCTGCATTTCCTGCTGCATACTTCCACCAAGAGACTTTGATATCAAGAATCACAGTACTTTTCCAAACTGGATGCTGTCATGCTTCGGTTTCCTTGCTTCTGCAGAATGCACCTCAAATCCTCAGATCAGATGGTGAGTTTCACTACAAACCTTTATTCTGGGCAATTCATTTACAAATTAACTCCACCCTTTTCTCTTGTGGTGGGGCTAAGCCTTTTTCCTGCTTTGTCACCAGGCTTAACAGTAATTTATGGCTTTTCTTCTGCACTTCATCAAAATGCGGTAAGACCCCTGCCAACCCTGTTTCTCAACTTCTGGCTGTGTTTGCTGCTATACAGAAAATTTCCTAGTTATCCACCAGGCCTGTGGTTGTGCTTGTCATTCTGAGACAGATGCTTGGCTGCTTTGTGCAGAGGACACCCCACCTGGGGTCCTTGTAGGTCTCAGCCCAGACTGGTTGAAACTGTTGGTAACACATCATACAATTGCATCAAAATCTGAACCTGAAGAAAAAACCAGTTTTTATTCTCATCGCTGAAAGAACCAGGAGTGCAAACCTGAGGAGAATGTGGGGAGAGCTGAAAACAGCTTTAATCCAGAGGCCCAAGAAGTATGAGCAACTACTGGGGCATTTCTCCAGGTACTAGCTAAAGACAGTTAAAAATTTTCCAATGAGATCTTTCATCAAGGAAAAATGGCTATGTGGAAATGTATTCATTTCAAAGTAAGTTTGTTTCAAAAAGGCACTTATGGAGATAGAAAACATTTTGATATAGCTGAAGAATTGTTTTGACCTTGTCCTGGTTCCAGCTGGGACAGGGTTAACTTTCTTCCCAGTAGCTTGGGGGTGTGCTGTGTTTTGGGTTCGGTGTGAAAGGAGCCTTGATGGCCCATTGATGCTTTGGCTGTTGCTGGGTGATGCTTGCACCGGGAGGGGGGAGCACAGCCGGGGTGGTGGACCCAGCTGGCCAATGGGGTATTCTATACCATGTGACATCATGCTCAGTATAAAAACCAGGTGTGGGGGGGGGGGGGGCTCGCCCCCCGTTCGTGACACGCGGTCGGCGGTCGGCTGCGTTGTGCATTGCCTGTTTTGCGTATTCTGTTATTGTTGTTCTCATTGTTATTATTACTGTTCTACTTAGTTTTATTTCAATTATTAAACTGTTTTTATCTCAACCCGGGAGCTTTCCTACTTGTGCCCTCCCGATTCTCTCCCTTATCCCACCGGAGTGGGGGGGTGATCGAGCAGCTGCGTGGAGTTTATTTTTTGCTGGCTGGGGTTAAACCACGACAGTCCTTTTTGGCGCCCAACGTGGGGCTCGAAGGGTTGAGATAACGACAGATTAATTAGACCATATTAAGGAATTTATATCTGGTAACATATTAATTTGTTCTGCACCATGCTCTTGTTTTTACTGTACCTGTTAAAAATTGGAGTTGGGTTTTGTAGTCTGCTGTGCTCTGCAGTGATTAATGATGTTTTGCCTGGGAGATTTGTTACTAAAATGCTGGCATTGGGGGTTATTTGGTATTTGGGATTCGTAATGAAGCCGTTTCTGCATTTCGGGTACCACCTCATGGAGACCATTAGCAATTATACCTTTTCCTCTGAGAGATTTTTTATGGAGGAAATAGAGAATGGCACCCTCGCTACCTTTCTCTATGATGTCATCTCCTTTGTTAAAATAACTTGCCAGTACCTTGAACATCCCTGGGTAGATAAGATACATCTATTGGTACTCCTTGGGAATATTGTTGCGGTTTTATCCAAGGTTAGTAAGCAATTTAAGAATGTCATCCAGAGATCTGCCCCAAGGCTGGATAGTTATGAGTGGCAGGGCGAGTGGGATAGCATGGGCAAATGCCTAGGACGATGGGCACCCCCAGTGTTCTGGAACTTTACCCCTGAACAAGTGCAGAACCCTGAAAAATTAGTAGAATATTTGGAAGAAGTATGCTGTCACCCTGGCCATTCTAGGGAGACGCAAATCACTACAATGTGCTGGGGCCTGGCCCACGCCTACCGAGCCCTGTTCAACACCACTCAGAACCCCCAAGGGGAAGGAAACGTCTCTGCAGCTGATGACAAAGCAACAGGCCCTGTGGCTACTCCACCCCCCACGGCAAGCACAGCGGCTCCCTCACCCCCCAGGGCAGGTACGGCAGCTACTCCGCCCCCTGCGACAGAGAACCAAACCACACCGGTATCAGTCGCCCCTATACAAAAAAGAAAATGCACAAGAAAATCAGCTCGTTTAGTAAGGGCTGAAGATGAACCAGGGCCATCACGAGAACAGGAGGAGGAGGAGGCAGAACCCGTAAATGAGATGGTGACCACCCGATCCCTATCTCTGGGTGAGCTGCGAGATATGTGAAAAGACTTCAGCCGTCGTCCAGGCGAACACATTGTCACCTGGCTGCTCCCATGCTGGGATAATGGGGCCAGTAGCCTGGAATTAGAGGGTAGGGAAGCCAAGCAGCTGGGATCCCTTTCTAGGGAAGGGGGCATTGACAAAGCAATTGGACAAGGGGCACAAGTCCTCAGCCTGTGGAGGCGACTCCTGTCAGGTGTGAAGGAAAGGTATCCCTTCAAGGAAGATGTTATATGCCACTCAGACAAGTGGACCACCATGGAGAGAGGTATCCAGTACCTGAGAGAATTAGCTGTGCTGGAAGTGATTTATGATGACCTGAACAACGAGCAGTTGTCCAAAGACCCAGATGAAGTCAAATGCACCCGACCCATGTGGCGGAAGTTTGTACGGAGCGCACCAGCGTCACATGCAAACTCATTGGCAATAATGACCTGGAGAGATGGAGAGGAACAATCAGTGGATGAATTGGATGGCCAACTCCGGCAATCTGAGGAAAGACTCTCTTCCTCCCTATGGGCCTGTGTCTCTGCTGTGGAGAAACTGTCTCAGGAGGTCCAGCAACTCAAAGAGGATATGTCCTGCTCCCCACCTGCACGGGCCAGTGTCTCAGCCATTAGGAGCAAGCGTCCCTCTGCTCAAGAGAGGAGACATCGTGGGTACACACCCCGGGGCACCCTGAGGTTTTACCTGCGTGACCACGGAGAGGACATGAGGAAGTGGGATGGAAAACCTACCTCAGTCCTACAGGCACGGGTACGTGAGTTGCAAGGAAAAACAACCACAAAAGGGGTTCTTCCAGGAAAACTGCTGCTCCAGTCTCCAGTGAGTTCCCCAGACAGAGTAGAAGGGCTGATTCCACTTCCGACCTTAACAAAGGGACTTCTGACTCATACTTACAAGAAGTGGATAGCGAATATGATGACCAGGACTAGAGTGGCCCTGCCTCCAGCCAGGTGGAGGAAAGGGACAACCGGGTTTACTGGACTGTGTGGATTCGATGGCCTGGCACATCAGATCCACAAGAATATAAGGCTCTCGTAGACACCAGTGCGCAGTGTACCCTGATGCCATCAAGCTATAAAGGGGCAGAACCCATTTGTATTTCTGGAGTGACAGGGGGATCCCAAGAGTTAACTGTATTGGAGGCCGAAGTAAGTCTAACCGGGAATGAGTGGCAGAAGCACCCCATTGTGACTGGCACAGAGGCTCCGTGCATCCTTAGCATAGACTACCTCAGGAGAGGGTATTTTAAGGACCCAAAAGGGTATCGGTGGGCTTTTGGTATAGCTGCCCTGGAGACGGAGGAAATTAAACAGCTGTCCACCTTGCCCGGTCTCTCAGAGGATCCTTCTGTTGTGGGGTTGTTGAAGGTCCAAGAACAACAGGTGCCGATTGCTACCACAACGGTGCACCGGCGACAATACCGCACCAACCGAGACTCCCTGATCCCCATCCATGAGCTGATTTGTCGACTGGAGAGCCAAGGAGTGATCAGCAAGACTCGCTCACCCTTCAACAGTCCCATATGGCCAGTGCGAAAGTCCAATGGAGAGTGGAGACTAACAGTAGACTACCGTTGCCTGAACGAAGTCACGCCGCCACTGAGTGCTGCCGTGCCGGACATGCTAGAACTCCAAAATGAACTGGAGTCAAAGGCAGCCAAGTGGTACGCCACCACTGATATCGCTAATGCGTTCTTCTCCATCCCTTTGGCGGCAGAGTGCAGGCCACAGTTTGCTTTCACTTGGAGGGGCGTCCAGTACACCTGGAACCGACTGCCCCAGGGGTGGAAACACAGCCCTACCATTTGCCATGGACTGATCCACACCACACTGGAAGAGGGTGAGGCTCCAGAACACCTGCAGTACATTGATGACATCATCGTGTGGGGCAACACAGCAGAAGAAGTTTTCGAGAAAGGGGAGAGAATAGTCCAAATCCTTCTGAAGGCCAGCTTTGCAATAAAATGAAGTAAGGTCAAGGGACCTGCACAGGAGATCCAGTTTTTAGGAATAAAATGGCAAGATGGACGTCGTCAGATCCCAACGGATGTGATCAATAAAATAACAGCCATGTCCCCACCAACTAGCAAAAAGGAAACACAAGCTTTCTTAGGCGTTGCGGGTTTTTGGAGAATGCATATTCCAGATTACAGTCAGATCGTAAGCCCTCTCTATCACGTGACCAGGAAGAAGAACGACTTCAAATGGGGCCCTGAGCAACGACAAGCCTTTGAACAAATTAAACAGGAGATAGTTCATGCAGTAGCCCTTGGGCCAGTCCGGGCAGGACAAGATGTGAAGAATGTGCTCTACACCGCAGCCGGGGAGAATGGCCCTACCTGGAGCCTCTGGCAGAAAGCACCAGGGGAGACTCGAGGTCGACCCTTAGGGTTCTGGAGTCGGGGATACAGAGGATCCGAGGCCCGCTACACTCCAACTGAGAAGGAGATATTGGCAGCATATGAAGGGGTTCAAGCTGCTTCGGAAGTGGTTGGCACTGAAGCACAGCTCCTCCTGGCACCCCGACTGCCGGTGCTGGGCTGGATGTTCAAAGGGAGCGTCCCCTCTACACATCATGCAACTGATGCTACGTGGAGTAAGTGGGTCGCACTGATCACACAATGGGCCCGAATAGGAAACCCCAGTCGCCCAGGAATCTTGGAGGTGATCAGGGACTGGCCAGAAGGCAAAGATTTTGGCATATCCCCAGAGGAGGAGGTGACGCGTGCTGAAGAGGCCCCACCATATAACAAACTACCAGAAAATGAGAAGCAATATGCCCTGTTCACGGATGGGTACTGTCGCCTTGTGGGAAAACATCGGAGATGGAAGGCTGCTGTATGGAGTCCTATACGCCAAGTTGCAGAAACTGCTGAAGGAGAAGGTGAATCGAGTCAGTTTGCAGAGGTGAAAGCCATCCAGCTGGCCTTGGACATTGCCGAACGAGAAAAATGGCCAGTACTTTATCTCTATACTGACTCATGGATGGTGGCAAATGCCCTGTGGGGGTGGTTGCAGCAGTGGAAGCAGAACAACTGGCAGCGCAGAGGGAAACCCATCTGGGCTGCCGCGTTGTGGCAAGATATTGCTGCCCGGGTAGAGAACCTGACTGTAAAAGTACGTCACGTAGATGCTCACGTACCCAAGAGTCGGGCCAGTGAAGAACATCAAAACAACCAGCAGGTGGACCAGGCTGCTAAGATTGAAGTGGCTCAGGTAGATCTGGACTGGCAACATAAGGGTGAATTATTTATAGCTCGGTGGGCCCATGACACTTCAGGCCATCAAGGGAGAGATGCAACATATAGATGGGCTCGTGATCGAGGGGTGGACTTGACCATGGACACTATTGCACAAGTTATCCACGAATGTGAAACATGCGCTGCAATCAAGCAAGCCAAGCGAGTAAAGCCCCTCTGGTATGGAGGACGATGGGTGAAGTATAAATATGGGGAGGCTTGGCAGATTGATTATATGACGCTCCCACAAACCCGACAGGGCAAGTGCTATGTGCTCACCATGGTAGAAGTAACCACAGGATGGCTGGAAACATACCCTGTGCCCCATGCCACCGCCCGGAACACCATCCTGGGCCTTGAAAAGCAAGTCCTATGGTGACACGGCACCCCAGAAAGAATTGAGTCAGACAACGGGACTCACTTCCGAAACGCCCTCATAGACACCTGGGCCAAAGAGCATGGCACTGAGTGGGTCTATCACATCCCCTACCATGCACCAGCCTCCAGAAAATTGAACGATACAACGGGCTGTTAAAGACAACACTGAGGGCAATGGGCGGTGGGACATTCAAGCATTGGGACACACATTTAGCAAAGGCCACCTGGTTAGTCAACACTAGGGGATCTGTCACTCGAGCTGGCCCTGCCCAATCCAAGCCCTTACGTACTGTGGAGGGGGATAAAGTCCCTGTCATGCATATGAGAAATATGCTGGGGAAGTCAGTCTGGGCTGCTCCTGCCTCTGGCAAGGGAAAACCCATCCGTGGGATTGCTTTTGCTCAGGGACCTGGGTGCACTTGGTGGGTGATGAGAAAGGATGGGGAAGTCCGGTGTGTACCTCAAGGGGATTTAATTTTGGGTGAAAATAGCCAATGAACTGAATTGTACGATATTAGTTATTACATAGTACTGTATGTCATCACTTTTATGGTTACCATATGCCATATTAACAGTATTACAGTAAGAATCACCCAGATTAATGTAGGATGAACTCCGATGGAACTGAGCAAGGTGCAACAATGATAGAACCGGACGAGCGCCCAGAACTGGCCTCCGCATGCAAGAGCCCAACACCACACACCATCTCTCCTGCCCTGCAAGACTGTTATGACAGGTGGAACCCGAAGTCATGGACTAAATGAACTCAACAGACTTTTTAGAGGGATGGCCCATGGACTAAGGGAATGATATCTCTGTGTGTGTATATATCAAAAGGCAGGAAAAAGGAGCGGTGACTAATTGGAATGTATGGGAAAATGTGAGACCTGGGCATGATGTAGATGGTATAGAACAAGGGGTGGATATTGTCCTGGTTCCAGCTGGGACAGGGTTAACTTTCTTCCCAGTAGCTTGGGGGTGTGCTGTGTTTTGGGTTTGGTGTGAAAGGAGCGTTGATGGCCCATTGATGCTTTGGCTGTTGCTGGGTGATGCTTGCACCGGGAGGGGGGAGCACAGCCGGGGTGGTGGACCCAGCTGGCCAATGGGGTATTCTATACCATGTGACATCATGCTCAGTATAAAAACCAGGTGGGGGGGGGGGGGCTCGCCCCCCGTTCGTGACACGCGGTCGGCGGTCGGTGAGCGGTTGCGTTGTGCATTGCCTGCTTTGTGTATTCTGTTATTGTTGTTGTTCTCATTGTTATTATTACTGTTCTACTTAGTTTTATTTCAATTATTAAACTGTTTTTATCTCAACCCGGGAGCTTTCCTACTTGTGCCCTCCCGATTCTCTCCCCCATCCCACCGGAGTGGGGGGGTGATCGAGCGGCTGCGTGGAGTTTATTTTTTGCTGGCTGGGGTTAAACCACGACAGACCTTTTTAAAAGGTCTGACATTTCAACAGAACTCTTCATGTTTTAGTTTTAGAGAACACAGAATTACCGTCAAAATGGAAACAAATCATCTCATGTCAACTGAAATGAGTTTCCAGAGTTTGTTTCACTGAGAACACTGAAATGTATTGTTTTCATTAGATTCTGGAACAGATATGATTTTTTTCTAACTGTGGATTTGCAGATATAAACCAAGATCCCACCCAGCTCAAGTCCTTATTGTGCTAAGATACACTGCTGAGGGAAGCTGCAAATATTATGCCCATACCAGTACACATCTGTCCTGGTTTCGGCTGGGATAGGGTTAAATTTCTTCCTAGTGCTGTGTTTTGGATTTAGTATGAGAAGAATGTTGATAACACACTGATGTTTTCAGTTGTTGCTAAGTGCCCTCCTAGTCCAAGGACAGCTCCCATGCCTACTGACTGAGCTAGGTACACAAGATGGGAGGGAACATAATCAGGACAGCCAGCCCAGCTGGCTAATGGGGTATTCCATACCATGTGACGTCATGCTCAGTATATGAAGGGTAGGCGTGATCCAGGAAGTACCGATCGCTACTTGGTTATCGGTCAGCACAGGTGGTGAGCAATTGCATTGTGCATCACTCATTTTGTATATTTTATCATTATCATTATTATTTTCCCTTTTTTTCCCTGTTCTATTAAACTGTCTTTATCTCAACCCACGAGTTTTTCTCACTCTTACCCTTCCGATTCTCTCCCCGTCCCGCTGAGGGGGGCGGGGGGAGTGAGTGAGCGGCTGCGTGGTATTTGGCTGCCTGCCAGGTTAAACCACGACAACATCCTTTGCACCAAGCATTAAGGATCTCCCCTTGCTCTCCAGAGAATGGAAAAAAACCAGACATCTAATGCTGCTTTAACAAGCTGTCGTGGTTTAACCCCAGACAGCAAAAATAAACGCCACGCAGCCGCTCGATCACCCCCCCACTCCGGTGGGATGGGGGAGAGAATCGGGAGGGCACAAGTAGGAAAGCTCCCGGGTTGAGATAAAAACAGTTTAATAATTGAAATAAAACGAAGTAGAACAGTAATAATAACAATGAGAACAACAACAATAACAGAATACACAAAGCAGGCAATGCACAACGCAACTGCTCTCCGACCGCCGACCGCGTGTCACGAACGGGGGGCGAGCCCCCCCCCCCCACCTGGTTTTTATACTGAGCATGATGTCACATGGTATAGAATACCCCATTGGCCAGCTGGGTCCACCACCCCGGCTGTGCTCCCCCCTCCCGGTGCAAGCATCACCCAGCAACAGCCAAAGCATCAATGGGCCATCAACGCTCCTTTCACACCAAACCCAAAACACAGCACACCCCCAAGCTACTGGGAAGAAAGTTAACCCTGTCCCAGCCGGAACCAGGACACAAGCAATGGCAGAAATTAGAAGGAAAGCTCCTAAACACTGCTACTCACCCACATTCATTCCCGAAGCAACCTAGGGGTGGCCACAGGTCATACTGAAGACGGCAATGTAATCCTTACCTAGAATACCTAAAACAACTCAGGCTCATGCGAGCTGCTGAAGCAAAATGCCACACAGTTTACTTATGCATATACAAGACAATTGTTTTACTTTCTCTTAGATTTCTTTACTGTGGCTCACTTTTGTGATATTTAATGTTTCTGGAGAATTCTGGTTTACTTGAATTTAACTTCTTGAACAGAAAAAGATGCAGAAAACATGGGAGTATGTGGATTGAGTCTAGGAAAAGTGATGACTTCATGTAACAATTCTCAGAAATTTCTACCTACTTGTTCTCAAGACTGCATTTTCCCAGAAACATTCCTAGAATTTAGGAGAGAAGGATGCTAGTCTATGCATATCTACGCTAGCTAAGGCAATTGTTAAAGACCCTTAGCGCACAAACAGTCCTGGCCTATAGTAAAATATAAGTCTAATCTTAGTGAAACGAGTTCTGCCCTATTTTGTTGGTAGGAGGAAAAAGAGGCAGGGTCAGAGGAATGGAAAATTCCCAAAGGGAGAACAATGAATCCAGCTAGCAAAAGTGGCTTTTAAAGGCTAAAATACTAAGAAACTCAGGAAGGTATAGAGGCACATGATTCTTAGTAAGCAGGAGCTTTGACTCCCAGCAAAGCTGAAAGGAAGCTAGCAAACAGGAAGGAGCCAAAAGAGCAGCCAGGAAAAACCTTGGTAGAGAGAACTTGCAAAAAACATGGAGCCAAATCCCCAGGAACACTTGAGCGTAGAGAGGAAACTGAGACCAGAAATGGCAAATAAATGATTCACTGTGTTGCCTAGATCCTGTTCTGGAACTGAGCTTGTGTACACAGTGTTACAAAGCAATACTCCAAATAAGCTTAACAGTAAATGTGCTGATTACAGCAGCATAAAATGAAGCCATGCCAGACTTCTATACCTATATAGACCACTGCCTATAGCTATGCATTCCCTGTACTTTCTGAAGCAAAGAGCATTTGCTTTATAAATACACCAGGATAAACTCTATGCTACTTGCTTCCTATAATTTGCCCTCGAAAGGATAAACAGAATACCAACGCAGGGCTGGGGTAGGGGGGTGAGAGAGAAACAGGGAGAATGTGCTCAAATCACTGGACAGTTTGGGAGATGTTCAGTATTTAAGGCCACGCAGATCAGAGTATCCTACTACATATTCCCTATGGACTCCAGTAAACATCTCTGTGTTGTTACACAGCCCTTGTTTCTGAATGCTTTTTCACAACCAGAGCAGCTTGATAATTACTTTTTTCTTAAGTAAGACTCTGGAGGAATGATGGGCATCTGTATACTGTGAGAAGGTACAAATTACTCTATGTTAACTTGTCCTGTGCTCCCAATGACAGGGGCTATGCCAGCAGCTTTGACAACAAGTAGCTGCACTTGCTCGCAGGACAGTGCTTATGCTAGTAAAGTCCACCTGAGACTTGCGAATACGGGCATACTAGTGTGCTACAGTGTCTCAGAGGCTCTGGAATCATAGAATCATAGAATAGTTTGGGTTGGAAGGGACATTTAAAGGTCATCTAGTCCAACACCCCTGCAACGAGCAGGGACATCTTCAACTAGATCAGGTTGCTCAGAGCCCCGTCCAACCTGACCTTGAATGTTTCCAGGGATGGGGCATCTACCACCTCTCTGGGCAACCTGTTCCAGTGTTTCACCACCCTCATCGTAAAAAATTTCTTCCTTATATCTAGTCTAAATCTACCCTCTTTTAGTTTAAAACCGTTCCCCCTTGTCCTGTCGCAATGGGCCCTGCTAAAAAGTCTGTCCCCATCATTCTTACAAGCCCCCTTTAAGTACTGATAGGCCGCAATAAGGTCTCCCCGAAGCCTTCTCTTCTCCAGGCTGAATAACCCCAACTCTCTCAGCCTTTCTTCATAGGAGAGGTGTTCCATCCCCCTGATCATTTTCATGGCCCTCCTCTGGACCTGCTCCAACAGGTCCATGTCTGTCTTGTGCTGAGGGCTCCAGAGCTGGACGCAGTACTCCAGGTGGGGTCTCACCAGAGCAGAGTAGAGGGGCAGAATCACCTCCCTCGACCTGCTGGCCACGCTTCTTTTGATGCAGCCCAGGATATGGTTGGCCTTCTGGGCTGCGAGCGCACATTGCCGGGTCATGTCCAGCTTTTCATCTACCAGTACCCCCAAGTCCTTCTCGGCAGGGCTGCTCTCAATCCCTTCATCCCCCAGCCTGTATTGATACTGGGGGTTGCCCCGACCCAGGTGCAGGACCTTGCACTTGGCCTTGTTGAACCTCATGAGGTTCACACGGGCCCACTTCTCAAGCTTGTCCAGGTCCCTCTGGATGGCATCCCGTCCCTCAGGCGTGTCAACCGCACCACTCAGCTTGGTGCCATCTGCAAACTCGCTGAGGGTGCACTCAATCCCACTGTCTATGTCATTGTTGAAGATATTAAACAGTACTGGTCCCAATACGGACCCCTGAGGGACACCACTCGTCACCGATCTCCATCTGGACATTGAGCCGTTGACCACTACCCTCTGGATGCGTCCATCCAGCCAATTCCTCACCCACCGGACAGTCCACCCATCAAATCCATATCTCTCCAATTTAGAGAGAAGGATGTTGTGGGGGACTGTGTCAAAGGCCTTACAGAGGTCCAGATAGATGACATCGGTAGCCCTTCCCATGTCCACTGATGTAGTCACTCCATCATAGGAGGCCACTAGGTTGGTCAGGCAGGACTTGCCCTTGGTGAAGCCATGCTGGCTGTCTCGAATCACCTCCCTGTCCTCCATGTGCCTTAGCATAGCTTCCAGGAGGATCTGTTCCATGATCTTCCCAGGCACAGAGGTGAGACTTACAGGTCGGTAGTTCCCAGGGTCCTCCTTTCCACCCTTTTTAAAAATGGGGGTTATGTTTCCCTTTTTCCAGTCACTGGGGACTTTACCTGACTGCCATGACTTCTCAAATATCATGGAGAGTGGCTTGGCAACTACATCAGCTCTGGGATGCATCTCGTCAGGTCCCATAGACTTATGTATGTTCAGGTTCCTCAGGTGGTCTTGAACCTGATCTTCTCTTACAGTGGGAGGGACTTTGCTCCCCCAGTCCCTGTCTTGCCACCTGGGCACACTGCTGGCTCATGTTCAGCCGGCTGTCAACCAGCACCCCCAGGTCCTTTTCCTCTGGGCAGCTTTCCAGCCACTCTTCCCCAAGCCTGTAGCATTGCATGGGGTTGTTGTGGCCCAAGTGCAGGACCCGGCACTTGGCCTTGTTGAACCTCATACAGTTGGCCTCAGCCCATCGATCCAGCCTGTCCAGGTCCCTCTGCAGAGCCTTCCTACCCTCGAGCAGATCAACACTCCCGCCCAACTTGGTGTCGTCTGCAAACTTACTGAGGGAGCACTCGATCCCCTCATCCAGATCATCGATAAAGATATTGAACAGGACCGGCCCCAAAACTGAGCCCTGGGGAACACCACTCGTGACCGGCCGCCAACTGGATTTAACTCTGTTGACCACAACTCTCTGGGCTCGGTCATCCAGCCAGTTTTTTACCCAGCAAAGAGTGTACCTGTCTAGGCCGTGAGCCGCCAGCTTCTCTAGGAGAATGCCGTGGGAGACAGTGTCAAAGGCTTTACTGAAGTCCAGGTAGACCACATCCACAGCCTTTCCCTCATCCACTAGGCGGGTCACCTGGTCATAGAAGGAGATCAGGTTGGTCAAGCAGGACCTGCCTTCCGTGAACCTGTGCTGGCTGGGCCTGATCCCCTGGTTGTCCCGCACATGGCTTGTGAGCGCCCTCAAGACGAACCGCTCCATGATCTTCCCCGGCACCGAGGTCAGGCTGACAGGCCTGTAGTTCCCCAGATCCTCCTTCCGGCCCTTCTTGTAGGTGGGCGTCACATTGGCAAGCCTCCAGTCATCCGGGACCAGTAGCTAGTATGGGGCTATGATTTGGATTTGTGCTGAAAACAGTGTTGATAATATAGAGATGTTTTCATTATGGCTGAGTAGTGCTTACATAGAGTCAAGGCCTTTTCAGCTTCTCATGCTCTACCGACTGAGAAGGCTGGAGATACACAAGAAGCTGGGAGGGGGCATAGCCAGGACAACTGACCCAAACTGGCCAACGGGATATTCCATACCATATGACGTCATGCTCAGTATATAAACTAGGGGAAAGCTGTCCGGGGGGGCACTGCTCGTGGACTGGCTGGGCATCAGTCGGTTGGTGGTGAGCAATTGTTTGGGTTTTTTTTTCATTTGCATCACTTGTCTTTCTTGGGTTTTATTTCTCTCTCTTTTTGTTATCTTCCTTTTCGTTACATATTATTATTATTATTATATTTTATTTCAGTTATTAAACTGTTCTTATCTCAACCCATAAGTGTTCTCATTTTCACTCTTCCAATTCTCTCCCCCATCCCACTGTGGAGGTGGGGGGAGTGAGCGAGCAGCTGTGTGGTGTTTAGCTGCCTGCTGGGTTAAACCACGACAATACTAAATACTTAGGCAGTCCTTGTAAAGAAGAAGAAATTAGGGATGATTCTATCAAGGAAATTCTGAGTGCTTTTTCTCCTCAGTGCATTTTAAGTAGAAGGCAGTAGTGGAAAAAATAATTAGTCCTGAGAGCACTTGAGTGACTTCAGAAACTTCTTCATACCAAGTGAAGAAATCATGCATAGATGAAGAAATGCGTATAATTCCCAGAGTACCACAGTCCTTGGCAAATCCCTTTGCTTTAGCAGATGACCCCACTCAACCACATTTAACATATTTATCAGGACCTGCAAGACCTTGAGCCCTCTACCTGCCAGGAAGCAAAATCTACTGTTTGACAATTTTGAGGACAAACTCTCAAGAGGGGTACCCACCATCCCCACTGAGACCTGAGTTTAACTCATTTAAATGCTATGAAGTTTTCTTACAAATAGTCTCACTTTTGTTGCAATGAATAGCACCGAGTGACCTCACAAACCAGAGCATCCTTCTCAAGCATGTTTCCCCCAAGCCAAGGGCTCCTGTATTTTTCAGAAATATCCCACTAATAGAAAAAGGCAGATATGCTCTTCTCTCACTCTCTCTAGCATATCTCTTTTACCCAAACCATCAACCTCAGTTAGTGAGAAAATTTCCCCTTTTCTCCCCTCAGTTAGGGAGAAAAGGGGAAAACTCCACCTGACTTACTTTCTTTAAGCAGACAAGAATAAAATGGCAAAAAACCCAATAAACCACAACCAGGATCAACATTGTTACCTATAGCCAAAAGTCTTTAAGATACATTTATACACACAAAATGTAATACTGAGAACTAATTCACAAGGACACCCTGTACATAAAATTAATTTCTCACCCGATGGAATCTGCCATCTAAAGGAAAATGCTCCTATAATTCTTGGTTCTGCTAGACCCTGGTTTAATTTCTACAGGTGCTTTTGCTGCTAAATAAATACCAGCTGAGATAGTTTCACACTTCAAGAGGACTCACAGGAACTTCTGAGAGTTGCACTGAAACACAACACTATATAGCTCTTTATTGCATTCTGTAGGTTGTGACTCTTTACAAGAATAGTTTGAGGCCTATCTCTGGCACAGGCCAAAGAAGGATACTTTCCTGAATATTTAATGGTGCGGATTGGAAGAGATGATGAAAGAAGAGGAAAAACTAATTATTCCAATTATAATCATAGCCTGAAACATCAGTGCTTGTTTAATAATGTTATCCTAGTCATGCCATTCAGAAAAATTACTTCATTATTCCACTTCATTCCTTTCAAAAGTCTTGTTATTAGGTGATGAGGTCAAATTTTGATTTCTTTTATTGTTCTAATTATCTGAGATTTGAGAAAAAAACCCTCAAATCTCTTTAAAGAAAGGGTTTAAAAACCTTTGTCAAACACCTTGACAAAAAAAACTTATGGAGATACTGGAAAGAGTCCAGCAAAGGGCCAGTAAGATGATGCAGGGACTGGAGCACCTGCCATAGGAGGAAAAGCTGAGAGAGCTGGGACTGTTCAGCCTCAAGAAGAGGGTCTTCCCAGTGGTACCCAGTGACAAGACAAGAGGCAGTGGGCACAAATGGAAACAGAAGTGGTTCCTCCTGAGCATCAGGAAACACTACTTTACTGTGAGGGTGACCAAGAAAAGGCACAGGTGGACCAGAGAGGTTGTGGAGTCTCCATCCTTGGACATACTCAGAAGCCCTCTGGACATTGACCTTGGTGACCTGCTCTAGGGGGCCCTGCTTGAGCAGGGGGGTTGCACAAGATGACCTCCAGGGGTCCCTGCCAACCTCAACCATTCTGTGATCTCTGGGGCTTTCCCACTGGAGACAAGGGGCGAGTTCTTCTCCCCTGACAGCCCTTGGAGGAGCCGAGTCAACGCGCTCCATTGGCACTGAGGAGGTCACCACAGTTCCCCGCCTGTATTGCTGCGCTGCCCACTGCTGGGCGCTTGCGCTCAGGGGCACTAGCCTCTCACCACAGGACCTGGTGAGCCTGAGTTTAACCGTCCCCACGAGGCCACGGGAAGATGGCTAACGTCCCCTGAAGCAGGGACTTTCCCCCTTTGGGGCGTCTGCCATCCTAACTTGGTGGCCAGTGGGGGCAGCCTCAGAGACCCCTATGACATCTTTGGGGAGCGTCTGTGATGGCCCAAACCTCACTGCTCTTGAGCAGCCACAGGCTCTGCCCCGGCGCATTGGTCCAGAGTTCCAGTGGGTGCACACACACAGCGTGCAAGCTGTGTCAGGACTGTGGACCTACACCGGGAGTGCTGCATTTGTGCAGAACCTTGGCTGGCAGGGGGCTGCAGGTCCCACACAGCAGTTGTCCCGGGACCGCGGGCATGAGGAGGGTGCCGGCACCCTTGGCACCACTGACGCCACCCAGCCAGTTCCTCCGTCCTCCCTAACCGCCTCCTGCAGGTACCCTGTGCTAGTTCGAGTCGTGCTGGCTGTCTGGGGGAGAGTGCGGGGGCTGGGGGGTCTTGGCCTGGGGGGAGCCGAGGGGGGCAGGCAGGTGTGGAGGGCAGCCTTTGGGGCGGGCTGGCTGGCTGCTTCTCAGCCCACAAGGAGACCCTCTGGGAGGCCCTTACCTCCCCTCTCCCACTGCCCTCTCGGGCTTGCTTTGTTTTTCCTCTCCTGGCGCCAGAAAAGCTCAGGCACTTTGCATCTCTCTCTTGGGAGGACATGGTGTCAGGCACTGAGGAGAGTCCGGAGCAGAGCAGCTCTGCCACCACAGCCGGCACCATCCAGCTGCAGCAGGCATGGCAGTGGGAGGCGGTGGCAGACAGCCCGTGCCCCATCTGCCTGGGCAATGTGGACAATGCAGCCTACGTCGACGCCTGCTGCCACCGCTTCTGCTTCGGCTGCATCCAGCAGTGGGCCGCCACGAGAGCTGTGTGCCCGCTCTGCCGGCAGCCTTTCGACCACACCCTGCACATGGTGAGGGCAGATGACGACTACCAGGAGCATGTGATCGGCTCATCCACCCGCTGGCAGAGATCCGCAGCCAGGGAGCGGGTGCACAGCAGATCCCTGCAGCGGCACTACCACCTGCGCCCGGGGCCCACCAACACCGGCCCTGCCGCTGGGAGAAGGGGGCCTGCGGGGAGGGACCAAGCGGCGCAGGGCAACACAGCTCTGGGGCCTTCCAATGCCTCTGCCCAGCAGGCTGCAGGGGAGTGCCCGGCCATGCTGCCCGTACTCCGCATCGGCATGGTGGTGCTGCTGCCTCTGCACATCGAGCACCAGGGCAGGCCTGTCCAAGCCCTTTGACCAGCAGTTGGGCTGCGGGTCCTGGAGACCTGCTAGTCCGGGTGCCGTGACAACCCTGTCCCTGCTGGGTCCTCCTGAGCAATCTGCTCTGCCTCACCCTGCTTGAGCAGGGGAGGGGGACAAGACCTCCAGAGGACCCTTCCAACATACACCATTCTGGTGTGATTTCTTTAAAAACAGGCCAATAAAACTATTTCTAAACTGAGAAAGCAGGTGCTAATGGTGGTCAGAAATAACTTAGTTCAAAAAGGGGCATTTGATCAAGCTGTCCCCAAGAGATAATACTTTTCCAAACAAGCCAGCACCTCCTTATACCTTTGGCTTCAGCTGAACTGGAGCACTGGTCCCTAGGCGATTTCCTGAGGGGGATGTCAGCCATCTAAGCACAAAAGCAATCCTATCTATTATCGTGACAGCACTACATTGAGCCCTCTGAGACACATTGGCAGGCAGAGAAGTGGTCTTATCGAGCCCTTTGCTTCCTCCCCAATCCAGCCAGACCCATCCCTTTCCCCCACCTTTGGGCCTTCCCCGAGACAGCCCATGAGGAGCCTCACACATATCCACAAGCCCCTGAACAGCATCCCCTTGTAACATTTGGGCACCCCCAAATGCTCTTGCCCTGCATCCCGCAAGGACTCCCCCAGCCCTGCAGGCAGTGACACCATGCAGCCTGCAAGGCCCCTGCACAGTGTTTCTGCAGCTGAGCCCTCTCAGCTCTGCAGAAAAGGCCCTGGGGGTCCTGGAGGACACCCACCCACTTGAACACGAGCTATCAACATGCCCTTGCCATAAAGGGTGCTCATGGTCTCCTGGGCTGCAGGAGGAGGAGGAATGTTGCCAGAAGGTCAAGGGAGGTGATCCTCCCCCTCTGCTCAGCACTGCTGAGGCCACACCTGGAGTCCTGTGTCCAGCGCTGGGCTCCCCAGAACAAGAGAGACACGCACATCCTGGAGAGTGTCCAGCAAAGGGCCAGTAAGATGATGCAGGGACTGGAGCACCCGCCATAGGAGGAGGGCAGGCTGAGAGAGCTGGGATTGTTCAGCCTGGAGAGGAGAAGGCTCAGGGTGGACCTCATCAATGTGTACAAATACAGGGAGGGTGCAAAGAGGACGGAGCCAGGCTCTTTCCAGTGGTGCCCAGTGACAGGACAAGAGGCAATGGGCACAAAATGCAACACAAGTGGTTCCTCCTGAACACCAGGAAACATTTGGTTACTGTGAGGGTGACTGAGCACAGGCACAGGTTGTCCAGAGAAGTTGTGTAGGCTATTTTACTGAAGGGGACGTCAGCCATCTTAAGTATGAAAGCAATCCTATCTATTATTGCAACGGCACTACACTGAGCCATCTGAGACACTTTGGCAGGGAGAGAAGTGGTCTCATGTAAAAGAAAAAATTCCTGCAAAATATTCTGGCAAAACACAGCTGGGGCACAGACAGAGCCAAGTATTTACAGATTAATTCATAGCTTTTGGAGGAGACTACCTGATGATATGAGACATTCCTCCAGGACATTGATTTGCTCCTGACAATTGAGTTCTTTTCATGACAAAGACATCTGCAAAGATCGTGGTGCTCAGTGAAGTCCCTCATTTGATTTTCTGTTTTACTCTACAGCAGATTCTAAATACCTGTAACTTTTAATGTAATCACAGAAAGAATATTTTAATATATTTACATTATCTGCTACTGTACAAGAGATTTATTCCACACATTCCTACCTTTAGATTCCCCATTCTTTTGCATAGTCAAATATCTAGACAAAGGGTGTATCGAGATTAATCTGAAAGTTAGAAATGCCAACATCTGTGCAATACACAAACGTTCATAAAAGGAAGAACAACGAAAGTAAAGAACAAACTAGGGTAGGCAGTACTCACACTCCACCATAGGTAAACATCCAAGTATTTACCACTACATTCTTCTCAATATGGCAATGTGTATTTTTACTATAGAAATACATACGAAGATCTGCAGAGCTTTTACCTTTTTGTCAACAAATAGTGACTCTGCTCCTTCTACAGGTACATGCCTTAATGAAAATAACCTTTACCCTACAAACTGTTCAGGGATAAACTTGGATACTGTGGAGGAATCAATGTCTGAGAGTACAAGCAGTATCACAGAGTTGGTAAACAAGAAGCCATGGGAAGATGGGAAGTGAAAGAAGACGTGGGAAAAAGGGAGATAAGAGGTGGCAGTTCATGGTTCTGAGGGCGTGACAAAGATAAGGAAATTAGCGGAAGATTGTCGAGATGACCTTTGCTTAGGGGATGTACTAGGGAATTCTGTGAAGTGCATACGTGGCATAATGTGAGGTATAAAAAGGCGCTTGTGCTGTATAATAAAGGATTTCGTCTTCGTCTTCGTTCCCTCTCAGACGGAGTCCATGCCCTTATTCGCCACAGGATACATGTTCCTTTTCTTTCCTGTTGTCGTGGTTTAACCCCAGCTGGCAACTAAGCACCACACAGCCACTCGCTCACCCTCACCTGCCACGGTGCGATAGAGGAGAGAATTGGGGAAAAAAAAATAAAACCTGTGGGTTGAGATAAAGACAGTTTAATAGAACAGAAAAGGAAGGGAAAATAATAATAATAATAATAATAATGATAAAAGAATATACAAAGCAAGTGATGCACAATGCAATTGCTCACCACCCACTGACAGATGCCCAGCCAGTCCCTGAGCAGTAATCACTGCCCTCCGGCCAACTCTCCCCAGTTTATATACTGAGCATGACGTCATATAGTATGGAATATCCCTTTGGCCAGATTGGATTAGCTGTCCTGGCTATGCTCCCTCCCAGCTTCTTGTGCACCTGGCAGAGCATGGGAAGCTGGAAAGTCCTTGACTTGCATAAACACTACTTAGCAACAACTAAAACATCAGTGTGTTATCAACATTCTTCATCTACTAAATCCAAAACACAGCACTGTACCAGCTACTAGGAAGAAAATTAACTCTATTGCAGCCAAAACCAGGACAGTATCCACCCCTTACTCTATACCATCTACGTCATGTCTAGGTCTCATATTTTCCAATACATACGAATTAATCACCACCACTTTTCCTGTGTTTTGATATATACACACACAGATCTCATTCCCTTAGTCTATGGGCCATCCCTCTAAAATGTCCACTGAGTTCATTTAGTCCATGACTTTGGGCTCCATCTGTCATAACAGTCCTTCAGGGCAGGAGAGATGGTGTGTGGTGCTGGACTGTTGCATACTGAAGCCAGGTCTGGTTCCATTATTGCTGCGCTCATCCGGTTCTAAAATCGTTGCCGTTTGCTCAGTTTCATCGGAGTTCATTCTTCATTAATCTGGGTGATTCTTACTGCAATACCATTGATAGCAACCATAGAAATAATGATATACAATATCATATAACAATTAGCATCATACAATTCAGTTCATTGGCTATTTTCACACAAAATCAAATCCCCTTGAGGTACACACAGGATTTCCCCATCCTTTTGCATAACCACCAAGTGCACCCAGGTCCTTGAGCAAAAGCAATCCCACGAATGGGTTTTCCCTTGCCAGAGGTAGGAGTAACCCAGACTGTCTTCCCCAGCATATTTCTTATGTGCACGACAGGGACTTTATCCCCCTCTACAGTACGTAAGAGTCTTGATTGGGCAGGGCCAGCTCGATTGAAAGATCCCCTGGTGTTGACTAACCAGGTAGCTTTTGCTAAATGTGTATCCCAACGTTTAAAAGTCCCACCACCCATTGCTCTCAGTGTAGTCTTTAGCAGTCCATTGTATCGTTCAATTTTCCTGGAGGCTGGTGCATGGTAGGGGATGTGATATACCCACTCAATGCCATGCTCTTTGGCCCAGGTGTCTATGAGGGTGTTTCAGAAATGAGTCCTCTTGTCTTACTCAATTCTTTCTGGGGTGCCATGTCACCATAGGACTTGCTTTTCAAGGCCCAGGATGGTGTTCCGGGCGGTGGCATGGGGCACAGGATATGTTTCCAGCCATCCGGTGTTTGCTTCCACCATGGTGAGTACACAGCGCTTACCTTGGCAGGTTTGTGGGAGTGTGATATAATCAATCTGCCAGGCCTCACCATATTTATATTTCAACCATCGTCCCCCATACCAGAGGGGCTTTACTCACTTGGCTTGCTTGATTGCAGCGCATGTTTCACATTCATGGATAACCTGTGCAATAGCGTCCATGGTCAATTCCACCCCTCGATCACGAGCCCATCTGTATGTTGCATCTCTTCCTTGATGGCCTGAGGTGTCATGGGCCCACCAAGCTATAAATAATTCACCCTTCTGTTGCCAGTCCAGATCCACCTGAGCCACTTCAATCTTAGCAGCCTGGCCCACCTGCTGGTTATTTTGATGTTCCTCAGTGGCCCAACTCTTGGGTACGTGAGCATCTACGTGACGTACTTTTACAGCCAGGTTCTCTACCCGGGCAGCAATATCTTGCCACAATGCGGCAGCCCAGATGGGTTTACCTCTGCGCTGCCAGTTGTTCTGCTTCCACTGCTGCAACCACCCCCACAGGGCATTTGCCACCATCCATGAATCAGTATAGAGATAAAGTACTGGCCATTTTTCTCATTCAGCAATATCCAAGGCCAGCTGGATGGCTTTCACCTCTGCAAACTGGCTCGATTCACCTTCTCCTTCAGCCGTTTCTGCAACTTGGCGTATAGGACTCCATACAGCAGCTTTCCACCTCCGATGCTTTCCCACAAGGTGACAGGACCCATCAGTGAACAGGGCATATTGCTTCTCATTTTCTGCTATTTTATTATACAGTGGGGCCTCTTCAGCATGCGTCACCTCCTCTGCCTCGGGATATTCCGAAATCTTTGCCTTCTGGCCAGTTCGTGATCACTTCCAAGATTCCTGGGTGACTGGGGTTTCCTGTTCGGGCCCGTTGTGTGATCAGTGTGACCCACTTACTCCACACAGCATCGGTTGCATGATGTATAGAGGGGACCCTCCCTTTGAACATCCAGCACCGGCAGTCGGGGTGCCAGGAGGAGCTGTGCGTCAGTACCAACCACTTCCGAAGCAGCTCGAACCCCTTCATATGCTGCCAATATCACTTTCTCAGTTGAAGTATAGCGGGCTTTGGATCCTCTGTATCCCCGACTCCAAAACTCTAAGGGTCGACCTCGAGTCTCCCCTGGTGCTTTCTGCCAGAGGCTCCGGGTAGGGCCGTTCTCCCCGGCTGTGGTGTAGAGCACATTCTTCACATCTTGTCCTGCCCGGACTGGCCCAAGGGCTACTGCCTGAACTATCTCCCATTTAATTTGTTCAAAGGCTTGTTGTAGCTCAGGGCCCCATTTGAAGTTGTTCTTCTTCCGGGTCACTTGATAGAGAGGGCTTACAACCTGACTGTAATCTGGAATATGCATTCTCCAAAAGCCCACAACGCCTAAGAAAGCTTGTGTTTCCTTTTTGCTAGTTGGTGGGGAAATGGCTGTTATTTTATTGATCACATCCATTGGGATCTGACGACGTCCATCTTGCCATTTTATTCCTAAAAACTGGATCTCCTGTGCAGGTCCCTTGACCTTACTTTGTTTTATGGCAAAACTGGCCTTCGGAAGGATTTGAATTTTTTTTTTCCCTTTCTAAAAATCTTCTTCTGCTCTGCTGCCCCATACAATGATGTCATCAATGTATTGCAGGTGTTCCAGAGCCTCACCCTGTTCCAGTGCGGTGTGGATCAGTCCATGGCAAATGGTAGGGCTGTGTTTCCACCCCTGGGGCAGTCGATTCCAGGTGTACTGGACGCCCCTCCAAGTGAAAGCAAACTGTGGCCTGCACTCTGCCGCCAAAGGGATGGAGAAGAACGCATTAGCGATATCATTTGTGGCGTACCACTTGGCTGCCTTTGACTCCAGTTCATTTTGGAGTTCTAGCATGTCCGGCACGGCAGCACTCAGTGGCAGTGTGACTTCGTTCAGGCCACGGTAGTCTACTGTTAGTCTCCACTCTCCATTAGACTTTCGCACTGGCCATATGGGACTGTTAAAGGGTGAGCGAGTCTTGCTGATCACTCCTTGGCTCTCCAGTCGACAAATTAGCTTATGGATGGGGATCAGGGAGTCTCAGTTCATGCGATATTGCCGTCGGTGCACCGTTGTGGTAGCGATTGGTACCTGTTGTTCTTCAACCCTCAGCAACCCCACAACAGAAGGGTCCTCCAAGAGACCAGGCAAGGTGGACAGCTGTTCAATTTCCTCTGTCTCCAGGGCAGCTATACCAAAAGCCCACCGGTGCCCTTTTGGGTCCTTGAAATACCCTCTCCTGAGGCAGTCTATGCCAAGGATGCACGGAGCCTCTGGGCCGGTCACAATGGGGTGCTTCTGCCACCCATTCCCGGTTAGGCTCACTTCGGCCTCCAATACAGTTAACTCTTGGGATCCCCCTGTCACTCCAGAAATACAAATGGGTTCTGCCCCTTTATAGTTTGATGGCATCAGGGTACACTGTGCACCGGTGTCTATGAGAGCCTTCTACTCCTGTGGGTCTGATGTGCCAGGCCATCAAATCCACACAGTCCAGTAAACCCGGTTGTCCCTTTCCTCCACCTGGCTGGAGGCAGGGCCCCTCTCGTCCTGTTCATAGTGTTCACTACTCACTTCTTTTAAGTACGAATCAGAGGTCCCTTTATTAAGATCAGAAGGAAGATCAGCCCTTCTACTCTGTCTGGGGAACTGCTCACTGGAGACTGGAGCAGCATTTTTCCTGGGAGAACCCCCTTGTGTCATTGTTTTTTCTTGCAACTCACGTACCCATGCCTCTAGGGTCGAGGTAGATTTTCCATCCCACTGCCTCATGTCCTCTCCGTGGTCACGCAGGTAAAACCACAGGGTGTCCCATGGTGTATACCCATTGTATCCTCTGTCTTGAGCAGAGGGACGCTTACTCCTAATGGCTGAAATACTGGTCCGTACAGGTGGGGAGTAGGACACATCCTCTTTGAATCACTGGAACTCTCGGGATGTTTCTCAGCTAGCATGTCCGGCAGTTTATCCACAGCAGTGACACAGGTCCGTAGGGAGGAAGAGAGACTTTCTTCGTATTGCCAGAATCGGCCAGCCAATTCATCCACCATTTGTTCCTCTCCGTCTTTCCAGGTCTTTATTGCCAATGAGTTTGCATACAACGCTGGTGCGCTCCATAAAAACTTCCATCACATGGTGTCGTGGTTTAACCCCAGCCGGCCACTGAGCACCAAACAGCCGCTCGCTCACCCCCCCGCCGGGTGGGATGGGGGAGAGAATCAGAAGGGTAAAAGTGAGAAAAACTCATGGGTTGAGATAAAGACAGTTTAATAGGGAAAGCAAAAGCCGTACATGCAAGCAAAGCAAAGCAAGGAATTCATTCACTACTTCCATCGGCAGGCAGGTGTTCAGCCATCTCCAGGAAAGCAGGGCTCCATCACGTGTAACAGTTACTTGGGAAGACAAACGCCATCACTCTGAACGCCCCGCCTCCTTCTTCTTCACCCAGCCTTATATGCTGAGCATGACGTCATATGGTATGGAATAGCCCATTGGCCAGATGGGCCAGCCGTCCTGGCCACTCTCCCTCCCAGCTGCCTGCACATCTGGCAGGGCATGGGAAGATGAAAAGTCCTTGACTAGCGTAAACAATACCTAGCAACAACCAAAACATCAGTGTGTCATCAACATTATTCTCACACTACATCGAAAACACAGCACTATACCAGTTAATAGGAAGAAAATCAACTCCATCCCAGCCAAAAGCAGGACACATGGGTCGTGTGCACTTGACTTCATCTGGATCTTTGGATAACTGCTCATTGTTCAGGTCATCATAAATCACCTCCAGCACGGCCAATTCCCTCAGGTACTGGATACCTCTCTCCATGGTGGTCCATTTGCCTAGGCGATATATAACATCTTCCTTGAAGGGATACCTTTCCTTCACGCCTGACAGGAGTCGCCTCCCACAGGCTGAGGACTTGTGTCCCTTTTGCAGTCGCTTTGTCAATGCCCCCTTCCCTAGCAAGGGATCCCAGCTGTTTGGCTTCCTTCCCCTCTAATTCCAGGCTACTGGCCCCGTTATCCCAGCATCGGAGCAGCCAGGTGACAATATGCTCGCCTGGATGGTGCCTGAAATCCTTTTGCATATCTTGCAGCTCACCCAGGGATAGGGATCGGGTGGTTACCATCTCATTTATGAGTTGTTCTTTCCCTCCGAGGAAGAGGAGGAACCCTCCTGCCAAGTTCTTCCTCGGGGGATAGCAGGGAATTCTTCCTCTTCCTTCTCCCGTTCTCATGATGGCCCTGCTTTAGAGTAGTCTGCCTCCTCGCTGGCGTGGCAGTGTGCTTTTTCCTCCTGCTCCCTCTTAGGAGAAGCTTCTTCATCCCTTACTAAACGAGCTGACTTTTGCTTCCAAGATTTCTTCTTGTGTATGGGGCGACTGATACCAGCAAGGGTTGGTTCTCTGGTTCAGCTGCAGTGACTGTTGCTGGGGTTTGAGTAGTCACAGTGCCTGCCGTTGGGGTTGGAGTAACCGCATTGCCTGTCGCAGGGACTGGAGTAGACGCAGTGCCTGTCGCGGGCATTGGAGTAGCCACAGTATTCTTAAATAATTGTTTAACCGTAAGCAAGATCTGACACACGTTCAGGAGATATAGCAATAGGAACATGCTGGTTTGAACATCCCAAGGATATTCAAAATTCCCAAGAGCTATTTTAATCATCCTGGAGGAGAAGGGGAAGATGGAGGAAGATGTCTCCCCCATAGATTGACTCTCCGAGGAAAAAAAGTAAAAAGTATAATTTTTAATAATTTCCGATAGATGGCTCCCGAAGTACAGAGGTGACGGCGCTTCTGCATTCAAATACCAGATTGATCTCACGAATAATAATTTTATCATACCATTAGCCAGTGTTACACAGTACAGCAAAGCGATAACCTTGTGATAAGCAGCACATAAATGCTAATAAACAGTATATACAGCCAGTAAGGTGTTACATAACACAACTCTGAGAACAAATACAGCAACTCTGAGAGCAAATAAATCAACATTGTGACCAACGACTATTAAACTAATATAATGAATGCTTTTAAAAAATTTGTTTTCACACGCTCTGGTCAGATCTGTCTTTATCCCAACCCTTCCTGCCCCATGTTGGGCGCCAAAATGGACTGTCATGGTTTAACCCCAGCCGGCAACTAAGCACCACACAGCCGCTCCCTCACTCCCACCTCCAGTGGGATGGGGGAGAGAATCGGGGGAAAAAAAGTAAAATCCGTTGGTTGAGATAAAGACAGTTTAATAGGACAGCAAAGGAAGAGAAAATAATAGTAATAATAATGATAGAGAATATACAAAATGAGTGATGCACAATGCAATTGCTCACCACCCGCCAACCGATGCCCAGCCCGTCCCTGAGCAGCAAACGCTGCCCCCTGGCCAGCTCCCCCCAGCTTATATACTGAGCATGACATCATATGGTATGGAATATCCCTTTGGTCAGTTTGGGTCAGCTGTCCTGGCTATGCTCCCTCCCAGCTTCTTGTGCACCTGGCAGAGCATGGGAAACAGAAAAGTCCTTGACTTGCATAAACACTACTTAGCAACAACTAAAACATCAGTGTGTTATCAACATTCTTCTCATACTAAATCCAAAACACAGCACTATACCAGCTACTAGGAAGAAAATTAACTCTATTGCAGCCGGAACCAGGACAATAAAGTATTCAGAAACATTTTGGAGCTAACTGACTGGACATGTTCCTGGGCAACCTGCTCTAAGTGACCTTGCTTTGAGCAGGGGGTTGGGCTAAACGATCTCCAGAGGTGCTGTCCAGCCTTAAGTACTCTGTGATTCTATCTACTGTAATTAAAAGGAAACAGAAGATTGCTAGGTACAGAATATGATTTTTTTTCTTCTGATTTTAAGTTGCACATACAACTTTATAGTTTTATAAGCATTGGTCAGATGTTCAACAAAATAGATATTCTCTTAAGCAGCTGAAAGAACTCTGTGCACTTTAAAATATATTTTTCAGCAGCTCTGACGTACATTTCAACAGGAAGATTCATTCCTGACTTTTCTTTGGAAAGGAGAGGCTGGATCTAGGATACTATCTTGGTAAATCTGTCTTCATTTAACCAAACTATACAGTTTCCTTTCACCATCCACTCACTATTGAAGCAGAAAATAGAAAGTATTAACTTGCATTTTTCTTAGCGTTTTTTTAAAAAAAGTAATTCAAGTATCAAACTAATGGTACTTAACATAACATTTACACAATTTATATAACATAACCATTTACATAAGATTTGCACAACTGCCTTAAAAAATTTGCTCTGAGAAATTAAAGCCATAAACCTGAATTTAAAACTTCCATTTCTTCTGAAAAGCTTGTGCAAAGCTTTTAAAAATGCTTTTCAATTCACATCAGAGTTGGGAGAACCACGTTTTTATTTGAGCTTGTTTGGCAAATCTTAAAAACAACATTTGGATTAAAAATAATAATAATTTGCTTTCTAAAATGGCTTTATATTAAAGGTGAAAAATTTCTCTCTGTACAGAATCTCCCCTGTAAATATCAGCAACATATTTCCCAAGAAATGGAGTTAAAACCACATGAATATGAAGCAGAGGGGAATGCTAAGCCTGATTTGGAAAGAATCCTTTAGAACTTCAGGGTCCAGATGATCAGCTGCATCTCAAGCCGGGCTAATGCTGGTACACAGATATGCTTTGTCAGACAACAACAAACACACGCCTGTTCTGGTTTAGGGGCGACTGTGTAAACTAGCTCCCAGCTACAGGAGGAAGCAAGGCAGCAAATACTGCCACAGCTGCCATCAGTTCATTGCTGTGAAGTTGGCCGCCATCTAGCCTAGCCCCATTGTGTCTTTGAGCAGCTCCAGGAGCTCCCCTTCCCCGCTGCTCTCTGATGTGAGCAATGCCTGTCTTGTCATCCTTATGGAAACACAGCACAAGGCTGACGGGATAGGGACTGCTAATCACCCTCCAGCTACACCTCTTAGATAAAATTCCTTTACTCTTCATCTCATATGAACCTATTTTCAGTTGCTGATAAATTTTGCCAAACTTAATTCCCTTAACAGATGTTTACTTCAAACTGCGTTTTTGGGACACGGGTTAGCCACAGAGTTCAGTGAAACTGGAGAAGGCAATGAAAGGAAAATTTGGATAAATGAATCACATCAGGGATGTGCTTTCGGCTATCCCTATAAATATTCCTAAATAATAAAACCTCTGAGGGGAAGAGAAAAAACATAAATCATCTGACATATGCACTACAGGGACCAAGTTCTGCAGCTGAGTTTTCAGAAAACTTGGATCAACTGATCATCTTCTGTCCTGTCTCAACTCCAGCAGGCCAGAAGAGCTGCAGGCATCACATCTATGTTATGCTGGAGTATGCGGGGACTAAAAAGGATAAACAGTTGACACATCTACAGCTGGAGAGTCATAGTGGACTGACATCCCAAATAGAGAGAAAGTACAGCTTTCCTTAACCACCAAGATTCTCCTCACTATTACAAGACTGATTTTGATTTTGCACAAGGCTAGTATGAAGGCATAAGCAACCATGGCAATACATCAGGGAGTGCAAGTGGATAGAAAAGGGAAAGACTGAGACAGAGAAGCTAACAGATTGGGGAAAAGAGAGGAAAGTAAGTAGGAACAGGAATCAGCATGGCTAGTTACATAGGAGAGGGGAAAAGCTGCTGTAGACTGGCAGAGAAAAATATAGGAGAGGCTGCCAAAGGTGAGTACTGGATTCGCGTATGGGAAGAAAACAGATACGTGGAGACACAGAGACAGCGATAAGCACCAGATTATAATTATAGAATCATAGAATCATAGAATTTTGGGGGTTGGAAGGGACCTTCAAAGATCATCTAGTCCAACCCCCCTGCAATGAGCAGGGACATCTTTCAATAGATCAGGTTGCTCAAAGAGGCATCCAATCTGACCTTGAACACTTCCAGTGGTAGGGCATCCACAACTTCTCTGGGCAACCTGTTCCAGTGTCTCATCACTCTCATCATAAAAAATCTCTTCCTTAAATCCAGTTGTCCTGGTTTTGGCTGGGATAGAGTTAATTTTCTTCCTGGTAGCTGGTATAGTGCTGTGTTTTGGATTTAGGATGAGAATAATGTTGATAACACTGATGTTTTAGTTGTTGCTAAGTAGTATTTAGACCAGTCAAGGACTTATCAGCTTCCCATCCCCTGCCAGGTGCACAAGAAGCTGGGAGGGAGCATAGGCAGGACAGCTGATCCAATCTGGCCAACGGGGTATTCCATAGCACATGACGTCATACTCAGTATAAAAACCAGGAGGAGTTGTCCGGGAAGCAGCAAGAGCTGCTTGGGGACTGGCTGGGCATCAGTTGGCGGGTGGTGAGCAATTGCATTGTGCATCACTCATTTTGTATATTATATCATAATAATAATAATAATTATATTATTATTATTATTTTCCCTTCCTTTTCTGTTCTATTAAACTGTCTTTATCTCAACCCACGAATTTTACTTTTTTTTTTTCTCTATTCTCTCCCCAATTCCACCTGGTGTGTGTGGGGGGGGGGAGTGAGCGAGCGGCTGCGTGGTGTTTGGCTGCCTGCTGCGTTAAACCACAACAGTCCTTTTTGGCGCCCAACGTGAGGCAGGAATGGTTGGGATAACAACAGATCTGACCAGAGCGTATTAAGGCAAATTTGTTATAAGCATTCATTATATTGGTTTAATAGTCGCTGGTCACAATGTTGATTTATTGGCTCTCAAAGTTGTGGGGCTGGCTCTCAATGTTGGGTTATGTAATACCTTACTTGCAGTATATGTTCCCTGTTGTGCTGTTCATCACTGCTCAGAGCTGGGTCAAGGTTATCATTTTGCTGCACTGTGTAACACTGTTTTATGCTATGATAAAATCATTGGTCGTGAGTCTAAACTGGTATCTGTACTCGGCGCTGCCATCATCTCTGTACCTCGGGAGCCACCTCTTAGAAACTATTAGTAATTACACTTTTTTCTCCTCAGAGAATGAATTTATGGGGGAGACAGGGTGGGACACTTTCTCCCACTCCTTCATCTTCCCTTTCATATCTCCAGAAACTCCTTTTTCTTCTATCCTCTTCATGAAGACGTCCACAATATTCCCTGAGAATTCTGAATATCCTTGGGACGTTCAAACCAGCATATTCATATTGCTATGTCTCCTGAATGTGGTTCAGGCCTTGTTTAGGGTTAAACAACTATTTAGGAACACCGTCCAGAGATCAACCCCAGCGACAGGCACTGTTGCTACTCAAACAACCACGACAGGCACTGCGGCTACTAAAAACCCCAGCAACAGTCACTGAGGCTGAACCAGAGAACCAACCCTTGCTGGTATCAGTCGCCCCTATACAGAAGAAGAAATCTTTAAAGCAAAACTCAGCTCATTTAGAAAGGGATGATGAAAAGGCAGGGCCATCACGAGGAGGGGAGGAGGAAGAGGAAGAACTCATAAAAGAGACAGAAACCACCCGATTGCTATCCTTGAGTGAGTTGCGAGATATGCAGAAAGATTTCAGCCATGGTCCAGGCGAGCACATTGTTACCTGGCTGCTCCAATGCTGGGATAATGGGGCCAGTAGCCTGGAATTAGAGGGGAAGGAAGCCAAACAGCTGGGATCCCTTGCTAGGGAAGGGGGCATTGACAAAGCAATTGGAAAAGGGACACAGGCCCTCAGCCTCTGGAGGCGACTGCTGTCAGGTGTGAAGGAAAGGTATCCCTTCAAGAAAGATGTTATATATCGCCCAGGCAAATGGACCACTATGGAGAGAGGTATCCAGTACCTGAGAGAATTAGGCGTGCTGGAGGTGGTTTATGATGACCTGAACAAACAGCAGTTATCCAAAGACCCATGTGGCGGAAGTTGGTACGGAGCGCACCAGCGTCGTATGCAACTTCGTTGGCAGTACTGTCCTGGAAAGAGGAAGAAGCACCAATGCTGGATGAAGCAGTTGGCAAACTCCGGGAATATGAAGAAACTGTCTCCTCCTCCCTTGTCTCGGCTGTGGAGAAACTGTCCCGGAAGGTCCAGCAACTCAAAGGGGATAGGTCCTATTCTCCACCTGTATGGACCAGTATCTCAGCCATTAGGAGTCAGTGTTTTTCTGCTCAAGAGAGAGGATATAGAAAGTACACACCATGGGGCACCCTGTGGTTTTACCTGCGTGACCATGGCAGTGGGATGGAAAACCTACCTCGACCCTAGAGGCACGGGTACGTGAGTTGCAAGGAAAAACAATCACACAAGGGGGTTCTCCCAGGAAAATTGCTGCTCTAGTTTCCAGAAGAAACGTGTCTCACGACAGTCCACTTTCCAGTGAACGGTTCCCCAGAGAGAGTAGAAGGGCTGATCTTACTTTGGATTGTAATGAAGAAATTCTTGACTCTCATTTGCAAGAAAAGAGTAGCGAATACTATGACAAGGACTAGAGGGGCCCAGCCTCCAGCCAGGTGGAGGAAAGGGACAACCGGGTTTACTGGACTGTGTGGATTCGATGGCCTGGCACATCAGACCCACAGGAGTATAAGGCTCTCGTAGACACCGGTGCACAGCGTACCCTGATGCCATCAAGCTATAAAGGGGCGGAACCCATTTGTATTTCTGGAGTGACAGGGGGATCCCAAGAGTTAACTGTATTGGAGGCCGAAGTGAGCCTAACCGGGAACGAGTGGCAGAAGCACCCCATTGTGACTGGCCCAGAGGCTTCGTGCATCCTTGGAATAGACAACCTCAGGAGAGGGTATTTCAAGGACCCGAAAGGGTACTGGTGGGCTTTTGGTATAGCTGCCTTGGAGATGGAGGAAACTAAACAGCTGTCCACCTTGCCTGGTCTCTCGGAGGACCCTTCTGTTGTGGGGTTGCTGAGAGACAAAGAACAGCAGGTACCAATCGCTACCACAACGGTGCATCGGCGGCAATATTGCACCAACCGAGATTCCCTGCTTCCCATCCATAATCTGATTCGTCGACTGGAGAGCCAAGGAGTGATCAGCAAGACTCGCTCACCCTTTAACAGTCCCATATGGCCAGTGCGAAAGTCCAATGGAGAGTGGAGACTAACAGTAGACTACCGTGGCCTGAACAAAATCACAATGCCACTGAGTGCTGCCGTGCCGGACATGCTGGAACTTCAATACGAACTGGAGTCAAAGGCAGCCAAGTGGTACGCCACAATTGACATTGCTAATGCCTTCTTCTGAATCCCTTTGGCAGCAGAGTGCAGGCCACAGTTTGCTTTCACTTGGAGGGGCATCCAGTACACCTGGAATCGACTGCCCCAGGGGTGGAAACACAGCCCTACCATTTGCCATGGACTGATCCACACTGCACTGGAACAGGGTGAGGCTCCAGAACACCTGCAATACATTGATGACATCATTGTATGGGGCAACACAGCAGAAGAAGTTTTTGAGAAAGGCGAGAGAACAGTCCAAATCCTTCCGAAGGCCGGTTTTGCCATAAAACAAAGTAAGGTCAAGGGACCTGCACAGGAGATCCAGTTTTTAGGAATAAAATGGCAAGGTGGACGTCCTCAGATCCCAATGGATGTGATCAACAAAATAACAGCCATGTCCCCACTAGTTATCAAGAAGGAAACACAAGCTTTCTTAGGCGTTGTGGGTTTTTGGAGAATGCATATTCCAGATTACAGCCTGATTGTAAGCTATCTCTATCAAGTTGATTTTTTAGTGGACACTGGAGAAAAATATTCCGTTATAAATACACGTAAAGGACCAATGAGTAAATTTAATGTATCTATTGTTGGGGTCATGGGAAAGAAGGAGGTAAGGCCTTTTTTGAAACCTTTAAAATGTAAAATTGGAGGAAAAACATTGATGCTTGAATTTTTAAATATACTGGAATGCACCATGCCTCTCTTAGGACGGGATTTACTGAATAAATTGGGAGCACAAATTAACTTTAAAAAAGGAAAAATCCAAGTTCATTTTCCTGAAGCTAATGCCTGGCAAGCCCAAGTTTATTTATTACAGACAAACACAGAAGAGTCTGAAGAAATTCCAGAAGAGATTAAAGATGCAGTTTACCCTTTTGTTTGGGCGACAGAAAAACCAGGAAGAGCGAAAAATATGGAACCGGTAAAAGTTGAATTGAAAACAGGAGTTCGACCGGTAAGAAAGAAACAATACCCTATTAGTATAGAAGCCAGAAAAGATTTGGAACAATAATAAATAATTTCCTCATATATGGACTTTTAAGAGAATGTACTCTATCCTTCCAGTGAAAAAGCAATTAGTGGTAGACATTCATCCAGTCCATATATGCTGCTAACAACTATCAATGAATCAAATGCACATTTCTCAGTTTTAGATTTGAAAGATGCTTTCTTTTGTATACCTCTGGAAGAAAACAGTCAAAAGATTTTTGCCTTTGAAGGGGAAGATCTGTCGACCGGGAGAACTCAGCTCTGCTGGACTGTGCTGCCACGAGGGTTTAAAAATAGTCCAACCATCTTTGGAGCAGCCCTGACCAAGGAATTGGAACAGTGGTCCGGTAAGGAAGATCAAATCACCCTCCTTCAGTATGTTGATGACATCCTATTGGGAGCAGATACTATTGAGATCTGCAAAGAAAAGGCTGTTAGCCTCCTAAACTTTTTGGGAATGGCTGGGTACAGGGTGTCAGAAAAGAAAGCACAAATTGCAAAACAAACTGTAATTTATTTGGGATTTGAGATTTCCCAAGGACAATGAAGATTGGGAAATAATAGAAAAAAGGCCACTTGCAAGATGGCACCCCCTCAATCTACAATATCAAGCTCTGTTAGTGGAACAAGATGACATCATTTTGAAGTATGTGCAATTTTAAATCCTGCTTCTTTAATGCCAGGTGAAAAAGAGAGTGATCCTAATCATGATTGTTTACAAGTTATCAAACAGGTATATGGCAGCAGGCCAGACCTGAAAGATGTCCCTCTCCAGACTCCGGATGAAGAATTATTTACTGATGGAAGCAGCTTTGCTGTGAAAGGAGCAAGGAGGGCTGGCTATGCCGTGGTAACTTTAACCGAAGATCAAGAAGTAAAAGCATTACCTCCAAATACATCCGCCCAGAAGGCAAAGATAACAGCTTTGAAAAGAGCTTTAGATCTGGCTAAAGGTAAAAGAGTTAATATTTATAGACACTCTAAATATGCTTTTGGAGTTGTTCATGCCCATGGAGTGATATGGAAAGAGCGAGAACTTTGTCTGCCAGTGGCTCACCTATGAAGTATGGAACAGAGATTTTAAATTTATTGAAAGCAGTACAAAAAAAAACCAAAGAAGTTGCTGTGATTCATTTTAAAGCGCATCAAAGAGGAAACTCAAAAGTAATACAAAGAAATTGAAAGGCAAATGAAGCTGCCAAGAATGTAGCGCTGAATACCACACCCCAAATTATAATGAAAAAATAAATATATATATAAGTTGGCTGAACTATTACAGTGCAGAAAGAATGATCTAGGATGATGGATTACTTCACATGGACAATGTATAGTAACTCCCGAAATCATGAAGAAATTGATGGTCACAAGCCATGCTGCGACATATATGGGAGCAGAAGCAATGGTTGAGTCGGTAAAACGATATGCAATAGGGACGAAAATGTTATTGATTGCTAAAAGTGTGAGTAATAAATGTGAGATTTGTCTTAGGAACAATCCAAAAATACAAATCCGACCCCCTCCTGGAGAGGTAAGGAAAAGCATAACTCCCGGTGAGTATTGGCAAATAGATTTTTCAGAATTACCAAGGTGCAATCAATACCGATATTTATTGGTATTGGTAGATACCTTCTCTGGATGGCCAGAAGCTTTCCCATGTCGAACCAACAAGGCAAAAGAGGTAACAAAACACTTATTAAAGGAAATTATTCCAAGATTTGGAGTCCCTTTAGGGATGTCCTTGGACAGAGGTCCACATTTTGTGGCGGAGGTTATTAAGAATGTGAGTAAGACACTAAGAAGATCACAATTTAGTAGACAAGTAGAGAGAATGAACCAAACATTAAAAAGATAAATTTCTAAAATATGTCAGGAAGCTCAGTTGAAATGGATTGAAGCTTTACCACTTGCCTTGTTAAGAATTAGGGTGACCCCGAGAGCTAGAGAAAAAATAAGTCCATTTGAAATTCTGTATGGTAAACCTTACAATGTCAATCTAACAGGACAGTTTGAACAAATGCACATAATAGGAGAAAAAAGTGTTAACTGAATATCTCTTGTCTTTGAGTAAAATAGCGAGTTCTTTACACAAGTATGTTCTTTTGAGGACACTTTTACCCCTTGAATTTCTGGTACGTTCATTCAGTCCAGGAGACCAAGCCTACCTGCGAACGTGGAAGGACGACACCCTTGGAGAAAAGTGGAAAGGACCCTTCCAAGTGTTTAGAAGAAATAAACTCTTGTATTCATTACACCAGAATAAAGAAAATACCTCCTAGACCGTGGACATCTATACCTAAGGAACCATTGAAATTAACTTTAAGGCGTACTTGATGAGTCACCGGAGATGTTGCTGAATTATTTGTGATATTTAAAATATTTATTGTTAGAAAGGAAACCAAATTAATTAGGAATTGTGGGTTTAGGAGTAGAAAATGTGGAGCCTGTTGATATTAGTTACGGCGATCAGTAAAGCTCAATCCCCATTTCTATTGCCAAAATGGAATAGAAATCGAAATATCTGGGAACTTTTAACCCGAGAAGTAAATTTTCATGGCTTCCAAATTTAAATTGGCTCAAACAGTTATTTTTACTTGCAATACTGGTCGTCATCTTAGCTATAATTACTTGTTGTATGATTCAATGTATGTCTTTTTGTAGACCAAATGCTTATAAGTGAATGGTGTGAGACTCATGATGCTCAACCTCATAAGTCTCAAAGGGGGGAATTGATGCAGTAGGTACAGTCTGTTACAGCACCTCTTATTCCATACTGCTCGCTTCTTTAATTCTAAACAATGAAGACTTGTTGCTTAGGAGTTAGGTAACTAGCAGGTATTGTGTTTGCCGGTGTGTAGCATTGTTAGACCCTAGTAATGATTAACCTTGAAATTAAGAACCATAAATGAACGTGGTCCAGACATGGCTCGGAGACAAACCTCGACCTTATAAGGAAAGAAAGGAACGGGTTCATGAAGAGTTTACTACCCTGCCGACCACCAGAGACCACTCGAGACCCTCAAGAAGACCCTAAAGACTTTAGTGCGCATGTGTCTAGGATGATGTAATATTAAAATTAGTTCTCGGAAATGTAATAAATATGTAAAAGAGAAACTTAAAATATGCATGAGAAGCATGGATATATGCAGAAAGGTGATTAGACCAGGTGTGCTTGATTTGTGGCAAGTCCACCGAGCACCCAGGCCTGAATAAAACAATATCTCTCCTGAGCGTGTGGAATTGGTTACTTGCACGCCGGGCACGAATCCGCTTTTCGGACAACACTTCCATTATTTTCTATTCTGAAAAAGAAAAGGTGAAGTCATTAGTAATTGAGCCTGTTGGTAGAGTATCCTGAATTTAAAAAAAAAAAAGGGGGAAATGAGACCAGAAGCAGAGTATAAATAGCAATAAGAAATGCAGATAGATCTGAAAAACAAATAGTTGTCTAGAATGCAGGATCTGAGATTGGAGTGCTAACCCATAGAGCAAGTTTGAGCCCCCTTTATTCCTCCACCTCAGGACTGACAAGGCAGAGGCAGGTTAACTCACAAACTGTCTTTTGGAGGCATCAAAATAATAAGCTATTTTTGTTAGGACTTACTGAAAGTGTGGTGGGCTGGGACAATTTTAATTGGTTCTATGAAGAGACAAAAGGGAGAAACTGGAAAATTTCTAGTTATTCTGCATATTTAAATGTGAAAAATACAAATAACAGAAGTAGAGTATAGAAGGACAAACTGCACCATTTTGTTCCCTCTGAGCTCTCTCTGTACAGGGACATGGGACAAACACCTCATAGAGTCTCATTTGGTCTTTTGGGAATCTTATTCAAGATCTCTCCAAAGCATCAGCTGCAACCATCCCAAAAGTTTCATCAAAAATCTTGGAAACAGGTTTGTCTCCTAGATCCATTTTGAAAATCAAAACATTTACATGAACCCAGCCCCAGCTCTGAAGGAAGAGACCAGCACTTTATGGGGTCTTTTGCTGCACAGGCTTGGCTGAAAATAATGCTGCTTGTCACTTTCTGTTAACTGTGTTCTCAAACTGTATTGAAGATATATCAAAAGACATGTTCTTTGAAACCTGGTGAAGACCCTTTTTCTCTGAGGCCAAAAATGAGAGAATGATATTGTCAAGTGCTTTAAAATCCACAGGTAGATTGATTTAACTCTACAGAAGTGTTACTGAATAAATTAGCATTAATTCAATATGGATAAAATAAAAAGATTCCAGAAACCAGTTTGCTAAACATAATCATTAAAGGAATTGAATGAAAAGCAGAACTTCCCCAGAACTTGGACATTTTCTTCCTTTTTTGAAGCTGGATTTTGGTCTGAATCATATCAAAGTACAAAGTAAAGAGAGAGGAAAAAAAATGGACAAAACAGATTTTCCCAGATCCTGCAGTGCTGAAGGACTTCAGGCAAGAACCTGAAGATTTAACCGGCACTTTCACAGATGTTACTAGGTTTCCCAGCCTCAAGCCACCAGAAGCATCTGCCCAGAGTCTACAGATTATGCAGCTTCCCTGTTCATAGGCTGGCAGGAGGAGAGTTTGCAGTGTTCCATCTGAGATGTTACGTAAGGTAACCAAACTCAAGTTACTCTGAATGCAGTGCACTGGGTGAGAGAAACCTAATATTTTGTAGAAAAGCAAGTTTGCTATTAGCTGTTTTCAGGATTATATTTGAAATTTTTCTGAATAATGGCACTAATATTTAAGGAAAGCTGATCATTGGTTTATTCATTAAGGGCTTCCTGATGTACATTCATAGTACATGCTCTCTGCATTTCTAGGATGTATATGTATGTGTACAGACATGTATGTATACACAGGTAGAAGATGAAATATATTGCATGTGTCACAAGGAAGGAAAGTGTATAGCATATAAGAAAAAAGCTCATTTTGCACATAGAGTCACAGCTGTTTCTGAAGCCACTGCTAAAGGAACACAATATAAATTGTAAAACTCCAATAACAAGAGAGCAGTCTAAGAGTTCAGGGATAGTCTTAATTCTGAAATTTACTGCTCTTGTCAGCCTACTCAAACTGTAATAGTACTCAATTGTTACTCACTGTCCTGGTTCCGGCTGGGACAGAGTTAACTTTCTTCCCAGTAGCTTGGGGGGTGTCCTGTGTTTTGGGTTTGGTATGAGAGGAGCGTTGATGGCCCATTGATGCTTTGGTTGTTGCTGGGTGGTGCTTGCACCAGGGAGACTTTTGGTTTCTCTTTTCGGGAGACTTTTGGTTTCTCTTTTCGGCCTCCCATGCCCTGCCACGTGCAGGGGAACCTGTGTGTGTGGGGGAGCACAGCTGGGGTGGTTGATCCAGCTGGCCAATGGGGTATTCTATACCATGTGACATCATGCTCAGTATAAAAACCAGGGGTGTGGGGGGGCTCCCCACCGTTCGTGACATGCGGTCGGCGGTTGGTGAGCACTTGCATTGTGCATTGCCTGCTTTGTATATTCTGCTATTGTTGTTGTTCTCATTGTTATTATTACTGTTCTACTTTGCTTTATTTCAATTATTAAACTGTTCTTATATCAACCCGCACATTTTCCTATTTGTGCCCTCCCGATTCTCTCCCCAATCCCACCGGAGTGGAGGGGGTGAGCGAGCGGCTGCGTGGGGTTTATTTGCTGGCTGGGGTTAAACCACGACAGTCCTTTTTGGTGCCAAACGTGGGGCAGCGAAGGGTTTGAGATAACAACAGATTAATTAGACCATATTAAGGAATTTATATCTGATAACATATTAATTTCTTCTGCACCATGCTCTTGTTTTTGCTGTACCTGTTAAAGATTGGAGTTGGGTTTTGTAGTCTGCTGTGCTCTGCAGTGATTAATGATGTTTTGCCTGGGAGATTTGTTACTAAAACACTGGCATTGGGGGCTATTTGGTATTTGGGATTTGTAATGAAGCCGTTTCTGTATTTCGGGTACCACCTCATGGAGACCATTAGCAATTATACCTTTTCCTCTGAGAGATTTTTTATGGAGGAAATAGAGAATGGCACCCTCGCTACCTTTCTCTATGATGTCGTCTCCTTTGTTAAGATAACTTGCCAGTACGTTGAACATCCCTGGGTAGTTAAGATACATCTATTGGTACTCCTTGGGAATATTGTTGTGGTTTTATCCAAGGTTAGTAAGCAATTTAAGAATGTCATCCAGAGATCTGCCCCAAGGCTGGATAGTTAGGAGTGGCAGGGTGAGTGGGATAGCATGGGCAAATGCCTAGGACGGTGGGCACCCCCAGTGTTCTGGAACTTCACCCCTGAGCAAGTGCAGAATCCTGAAAAATTAGTAGAATATTTGGAAAAAGTATGCTGTCACCCTGGCCATTCTAGGGAGACACAAATCACTGCAATGTGCTGGGGCCTGGCCCACGCCTACCGAGCCCTATTCTCCACCTGCACGGGCCAGTGACTCAACCATTAGGAGCAAGTGTCCCTCTGCTCAAGAGGGAAGATATCATGGGTACACACCCCGGGGCACCCTGTGGTTTTACCTGCGTGACCACGGAGAGGACATGAGGAAGTGGGATGGAAAAACTACCTCAGCCCTAGAGGCACGGGTACGTGAGTTGCAAGGAAAAACAAAACAAAAGGGGCTTCTTCCAGGAAAACTGCTGCTCCAGTCTCCAGTGAGCAGTTCCCCAGACAGAGTAGAAGGGCTGATTCCACTTCTGACCTTAATAAAGGGACTTCTGATTCATACTTTCAAGAAGTGGATAGCGAATATGATGACCAGGACTTGAGGGGCCCTGCCTCCAGCCAGGTGGAGGAAAGGGACAACCGGGTTTACTGGACTGTGTGGATTTGATGGCCTGGCACATCAGATCCACAGGAGTTGCAAGGAAAAACAATGACACAAGGGGGTTCTCCCAGGAAAAATGCTGCTCCAGTTGTCAGGAAAAACCTGTCTCACGACGGTCCAGTTTCCAGTGAACAGTTCCCCAGAGAGAGTAGAATGGCTGATCTTACTTTGGATTGTAATGAAGAAATTCTTGACTCGCGTTTGCAAGAAGTGAGAGATGGATAGTATGACCAGAACTAAAGGGGCCATGCCTCCGGCCAGGTGGAGGAAAGGGACATCCGGGTTTACTGGACTGTGCGGATTCGATGGCTTGGCACATCAGACCCACAGGAGTATAAGGCTCTCGTAGACACCGGTGCACAGTGTACCCTGATGCCATCAAGCTATAAAGGGGCAGAACCCATCTGTATTTCTGGAGTGACAGGGGGATCCCAAGAGTTAACTGTATTGGAGGCCGAAGTGAGCCTAACCGGGAATGGGTGGCAGAAGCACCCCATTGTGACTGGCCCAGAGGCTCCGTGCATCCTTGGCATAGACTACCTCAGGAGAGGGTATTTCAAGGACCCAAAAGGCTTTTGGTATAGCTGCCCTGGAGACGGAGGAAACTAAACAGCTATCCACCTTGCCTGGTCTCTCGGAGGACCCTTCTGTTGTGGGGTTGCTGAAGGTCAAAGAACAACAGGTACCGATCGCTACCACAACAGTGCACCGGTGGCAATATTGCACCAACCGAGACTCCCTGCTTCCCATCCAAGATCTGATTCGTCGACTGGAGAGCCAAGGAGTGATCAGCAAGACTCGCTCACCCTTTAACAGTCCCATATGGCCAGTGCGAAAGTCTAATGGAGAGTGGAGACTAACAGTAGGCTATCGTGGCCTGAACGAAGTCACACCGCCACTGAGTGCTGCCGTGCCGGACATGCTAGAACTCCAATACGAACTGGAGTCAAAGACAGGCAAGTGGTACGCCACAAATGATATCGCTAATGCGTTCTTCTCAATCCCGTTGGCGGAAGAGTGCAGGCCACAGTTTGCTTTCACTTGGAGGGGCGTCCAGTACACCTGGAACTGACTGCCCCAGAGGTGGAAACACAGCCCTACCATTTGCCATGGACTGATCCACATCGCACTGGAACAGGGTGAGGCTCCAGAACACCTGCAATACATTGATGACATCATTGTATGGGGCAACACAGCAGAAGAAGTATTTGAGAAAGGGGAGAGAACAGTCCAAATCCTTCTGAAGGCTGGTTTTGCCATAAAACAAAGTAAGGTCAAGGGACCTGCACAGGAGATCCAGTTTTTAGGAATAAAATGGCAAGATGGACGTCGTCAGATCCCAATGGATGTGATCAACAAAATAACAGCCATGTCCCCACCAACTAGCAAAAAGGAAACACAAGCTTTCTTAGGCGTTGTGGGCTTTTGGAGAATGCATATTCCAGATTACAGTCAGGTTGTAAGCCCTCTCTATCACGTGACCAGGAAGAAGAACAACTTCAAATGGGGCCCTGAGCTACAACAAGCCTTTGAACAAATTAAATGGGAGATAGTTCAGGCAGTAGCCCTTGGGCCAGTCCGGGCAGGACAAGATGTGAAGAATGTGCTCTACACCACAGCCGGGGAGAACGGCCCTACCCGGAGCCTCTGGCAGAAAGCACCAGGGGAGGCTCGAGGTCGACCCTTAGGGTTCTGGAGTCGGGGATACAGAGGATCCGAGGCCCGGTACACTCCAACTGAGAAGGAGATATTGGCAGCATATGAAGGGATTTGAGCTGCTTCGGAAGTGGTTGGTACTGAAGCACAGCTCCTCCTGGCACGCCGACTGCCAGTGCTGGGCTGGATGTTCAAAGGGAGGGTCCCCTCTACGCATCATACAACCGATGCTATGTGGAGTAAGTGGGTTGCACAGATCCCACAATGGGCCCGAACAGGAAACCCCAGTCACCCAGGAATCTTGGAAGTGATCACGGACTGGCCAGAAGGCAAAGATTTTGGAATATCCCCAGAGGAGGAGGTGACGCGTGCTGAAGAGGCCCCACTGTATAATAAACTACCAGAAAACGAGAAGCAATATGCCCTGTTCACTGATGGGTCCTGTCACCTTGTGGGAAAGCATCGGAGGTGGAAAGCTGCTGTATGGAGTCCTACACGACAAGTTGCAGAAACTGCTGAAGGAGAAGGTGAATCGAGACTGTTTGCAGAGGTGAAAGCCATCCATCTGGCCTTGGATATTGCTGAACGAGAATAGTGGCCAGTACTTTATCTCTATACTGGCTCGTGGATGGTGGCAAATGCCCTGTGGGGGTGGTTGCAGCAATGGAAGCAGAACAACTGGCAGCGCAGAGAATCATAGAATCATAGAATCATTAAGGTTGGAAAAGACCTCTAAGATCATCGAGTCCAACCGTCAACCCAACACCACCATGCCCACTACACCATGTCCCTAAGCGCGTCATCCACACGTCTTTTAAATACTTCCAGGGATGGTGACTCAACCACTTCCCTGGGCAGCCTGTTCCGAGGCCTGACCACTCTTTCAGTAAAGAAATTTCTCCTAATGTCCAGCCTAAACCTCCCTTGGTGCAGCCTGAGACCATTTCCTCTCGTCCTATCGCTAGTTACTTGGGAGAAGAGACCACACCCACCTCGCTACAACCTCCTTTCAGGTAGTTGTAGAGCGTGATAAGGTCTCCCCTCAGCCTCCTCTTCTCCAGGCTAAACAGTCCCAGTTCCCTCAGCCAATCCTCATAAGACTTGTGCTCCAGACCCTTCACCAGCTTCGTTGCCCTTCTCTGGACACGCTCCAGCACCTCAATGTCTTTCTTGTAGTGAGGGGCCCAAAACGGAACACAGTATTCGAGGTGCGGACTCACCAGTGCCGAGTACAGGGGCACGATCACCTCCCTGCTCCTGCTGGCCACACTATTTCTGATACAGGCCAGGATGCCATTGGCCTTCTTGGCCACCTGGGCACACTGCCGGCTCATGATCAGCCGGCTGTCAACCAGCCCCCCCAGGTCCTTTTCCTCTGGGCAGCTTTCCAGCCACTCTTCCCCAAGCCTGTAGCGTTGCATGGGGTTGTTGTGGCCCAAGTGCAGGACCCGGCACTTGGCCTTGTTGAACCTCATACAGCTGGCCTCGGCCCATCGATCCAGCCTGTCCAGGTCCCTCTGCAGAGCCTTCCTACCCTCCAGCAGATCAACACTCCTGCCCAGCTTGGTGTCGTCTGCAGACTTACTGAGGGAGCACTCGATCCCCTCATCCAGATCATTGATAAAGATATTGAACAGGACCGGCCCCAATACTGAGCCCTGGGGAACACCGCTCGTGACCGGCCGCCAACTGGATTTAACTCCATTCACCACAACTCTCTGGGCTCGGCCGTCCAGCCAGCTTTTTACCCAGCGAAGAGTACACCTGTCTAGGCCGTGAGCCGCCAGATTCTCTAGGAGAATGCTGTGGGAGACAGTGTCAAAAGCTTTACTGAAGTCCAGGCAGACCACATCCACAGCCTTTCCCTCATCCACTAGGCGGGTCACCTGGTCATAGAAGGAGATCAGGTTGGTCAAGCAGGACCTGCCTTCCATGAACCCGTGCTGGCTGGGCCTGATCCCCTGGTTGTCCCGCACATGGCTTGTGAGCGCCCTCAAGATGAACCGCTCCATAATCTTCCCCGGCACCGAGGTCAGGCTGACAGGTCTGTAGTTCCCCGGATCCTCCTTCCGGCCCTCCTTGTAGATGGGCGTCACATTGGCGAGCCTCCAGTCGTCCGGGACCTCCCCTGTTAACCAGGACTGCTGGTAAATGATGGAGAGCGGCTCGGCAAGCTCCTCCGCCAGCTCCCTCAGTACCCTCGGGTGGATCCCATCCGGCCCCATAGACTTGTGAGCGTCCAGGTGGCATAGCAGGTCATTAACTTCATTCTCTTGGATTATGGGGGGTTTATCCTGCTCGCCGTCCCTGTCCTCCAGCTCAGGGGGCTGAGTACCCTGAGGATAACTTCTCTGACTATTAAAGACTGAGGCAAAGAAGGCATTAAGTACCTCAGCCTTTTCCTCGTCCTTGGTGACAACGTTCCCCCCCGCATCCAATAGAGGATCAGATTCTCCTTCGCTCTCCTTTTGTCATTAACATACTTGTAAAAGCATTTTTTGTTTTCTCTCACGACAGTGACCAGATTGAGTTCTATCTGGGCTTTTGCCTTTCTAATTTCCTCTCTGCACGACCTAACGAGATCCCTGTACTCTTCTTGAGTTGCCTGCCCCTTCTTCCAAAGGTGGTAAACTCTCCTTTTTTTCCTGAGTCCCAGCCAGAGCTCCCTGTTCAGCCAGGCCGGTCGTCTTGCCCACCAGTTCTTCTTACGGCACATGGGGACAGCCCGCTCCTGCGCCTTTAAGACTTCCTTCTTGAAGAACGTCCAGCCTTCCTGGACCCCTTTGTCCTTCAGGACTGTCTCCCAAGGGACCCTCTCGACCAGTGTCCTGAGCAGGCCAAAGTCTGCCCTCCGGAAGTCCATGGTAGCGGTTTTGCTGGCCCCCCTCCTTACTTCACTAAGTATTGAGTATTCTATCATTTCATGGTCGCTAAGCCCAAGCCGGCCTCCGACCACCACATCTCCCACCAGTCCTTCTCTGTTTGTGAACAGCAGGTCAAGCGAGGCACCTCCCCTAGTAGGCTCGCTTACCCGCTGCGTCAGGAAGTTATCTTCCACACACTCCAGGAACCTCCTCGACTGTTTCCTCTCTGCTGTGTGGTATTTCCAGCAGACGTCCGGAAAGTTGAAGTCCCCCACGAGAACAAGGGCTAGCGACTGTGAGACTTCTGCCAGCCTCTGGTAGAATATTTCGTCTGCCTCCTCATCCTGGCTAGGTGGTCTATAACAGACTCCCAGCAGGATATCTGCCTTGTTGGCCTTCCCCCTCATCCTTACCCACAAGCACTCGACCTCGTCATCACTACCATCGAGCTCTAGACAATCGAAGCACTCCCTAACATACAGGGCCACCCCACCGCCTCTCCTTCCTCGCCTGTCCCTTCTGAAGAGCTTATAGCCATCCATTGCAGCACTCCAATCATGAGACTCATCCCACCATGTTTCTGTGATGGTGACTAAGTCATAGCTATCCCGCTGCACAATGGCTTCCAGCTCCTCCTGTTTGCCGCCCATGCTGCGTGTATTGGTGTAGATGCACTTGAGCTGGGGTACTGATTTCTCCCCCGACATTGGCGTACCGCCCCTAGGTTCTTCTCTAGTGAGCCTGGTTTTATCCCCTTCCCCCTTCGAACCTAGTTTAAAGCCCTCTCGATGAGCCCCACCAACTCATACGCAAGAATCCTTTTCCCCCTGTAAACCCATCTGGGTTGCTGCATTGTGGCAAGATGTCACTGCCCGGGTAGAGAACCTGGCTGTAAAAGTACGTCACATAGATGCTCACGTACCCAAGAGTCGGGCCGCTGAAGAACATCAAAACAACCAGCAGGTGGATCAGGCTGCTAAGGTTGAAGTGGCTCAGGTGGATCTGGACTGGCAAAATAAGGGTGAATTATTTATAGCTCGGTGGGCCCATGATGCCTCAGGCCATCAAGGAAGAGATGCAACATATAGATGGGCTCGTGATCGAGGGGTGGACTTGACCATGGACGCTATTGCACAGGTTATCCATGAATGTGAAACATGCGCTGCAATCAAGCAAGCCAAGCGAGTAAAGCCTCTTTGGTATGGAGGACAATGGTTGAAATATAAATATGGGGAGGCCTGGCAGATTGATTATATCACACTCCCACAAAGCCTCCACGGTACGTGCCATGTGCTCACCATGGTGGAAGCAACCACCGGGTGCTTGGAAACATATTACTGTGCCCCATGCCACCGCCCGGAACACCATCCTGGGCCTTGCAAAGCAAGTCTTACGGCGACATGGCACCCCAGAAAGAATTGAGTCAGACAACGGGACTCATTTCCGAAACACCCTCATAGACACCTGGGCCAAAGAGCATGGCATTGAGTGGGTATATCACATCCCCTACCATGCACCAGCCTCTGGGAAAATCGAACGATACAACGGACTGCTAAAGACTACGCTGAGAGCAATGGGTGGTGGGACATTGAAGCATTGGGACACACATTTAGCAAAAGCCACCTGATTAGTCAACACCAGGGGATCTTTCAATCGAGCTGGCCCTGCCCAATCCAAACCCTTACGTACTGTAGAGGGGGATAAAGTCCCTGTCGTGCACATAAGAAATATGCTGGGGAAGACAGTCTGGGTTACTCCTGCCTCTGGCAAGGGAAAACCCATTCGTGGGATTGCTTTTGCTCAAGGACCTGGGTGCACTTGCCGGGTAATGCGAAAGATTGGGGAAGTCCAATGTGTACCTCAAGGGGATTTGATTTAGTGTGAGAATAGCCACTGAACTGAATTGTATTATGTTAATTGCTATATAATACTGCATGTCATCACTTCTATGGTTGCGATATGTCTTATCAACAGTATTGCAGTAAGAATCACCCAGATTAATGAAGAAGGAACTCCGATGAAACCGAGCAAAGTGCAACGATGATAGAACCGGATGAGCGCAGAGATAATGGAACCAGAACTGGCTTCAGGATGCAACAGTCCAACACCACACATCATCTCTCCTGCCCTGAAAGACTGTTGTGACAGATGGAGCCCAAAGTCATGGACTAAATGAACTCAGTGGACCTTTTAGAGGGATGGCCCATAGACTAAGGGAATGATATCTCTGTGTATATATATCAAAAGGCAGGAAAAGTGGTGGTGATTAATTGGAATGTATTGGAAAATGTGAGACCTGGGCATGACGTAGATGGTATAGAATAAGGGGTGGATACTGTCCTGGTTTCTGCTGGGATAGAGTTTATTTTCTTCCTAGTAGCTGGTATAGTGCTGTGTTTTGCATTTAGTATGAGAAGAATGTTGATAACACACTGATGTTTTCAGTTGTTGCTAAGTACCCTGCTAGTCAAGGACTTTTCAGCTTCCCATGCTCTGCCAGGTGCACAAGAAGCTGGGAGGGAGCATAGCCAGGACAGCTAACCGAACTGGCCAATGGGGTATTCCATACCATATGACGTCATGCTCAGTATAAAATCTAGGAGGAGTTGTCCGGGAAGCAGTGATCGCTGCTTGGGGACTGGCTGGGCATCGGTCGGTGGGTGGTGAGCAATTGCATTGTGCATCACTCATTTTTTATATTCTGTCTCCATTATTATCGTTATTATTTTCCCTTCCTTTTTTGTTCTGTTAAACTGTCTTTATCTGAATCCACAAATTTTACTTTTTTTATTTTTATTCTCTCCCCCATCCCACTGTGGGTTGAGGAGTGTGCGAGCGGCTGTGTGGTGTTTGGCTGCCTGCCAGGTTAAACCACAACGCCAGTCTAAACCTGCCTTCTGTCAGTTTAAAACCATTGCCCCTTGTCCTGTCACTACAGGCCTTGGTAAAAAGTCCCCCTCTGTCTTTCTTGTAAGTCCCCTTTATATATTGAAGGACCACAGTAAGGTCTCCCCAGAGCCTTCTATTCTCCAGGCTGAACAGTAATCCCCCAGAAAACCTGAAACTGAACCCAGAATTCCAGTGTCCGTAAAGGTGACTGCCCCAAGGCAGCAAATGCAGCTGAAACTGCTGCCCAGCTCCATTCCCTTTTTCTTACTGAATCATCCACACAGGAGTAACTGGCAGCGCTAGTCCTAACATTTTGCTACAGTTTCATGTTTTCTGTGACCTGCATTTTGATTTCAAAGATCCAAATTGAAATTGTTGGGGACCAGCTGCGCAACTTATGTCACAATCCATTGCTGGTTTATATTTCTGCTTTCTTCAAATCGAGTATGGTGTAAAGTCTTGCCATAAAACTGGCTTTGTTTAAATCTAGGGCTTTTAGAATGATCAAGTTTAAAATGTAATTTTGTGAATGGATTAATATTATAAATGCTTTTAGCACTATGCTGCTTTTAAAATAGGCTATTTGGAATTTGATGATTTATATGGTCTTATATAAGCTATTTCACTGAATTTTATTAATAAAAGTGTAACTGAATTCCAAAACTACTGATTGACAGCTGATCACTTACAAATCTGAATGATGAGAAAATGAGTTTAAGTAGCAACTAGGGAAAAAAGAGGAATAATAATAAAACCAATAAATTATTATAAATTGTCACTATTACTTAGGCAACTATTACCTGTTACTCAGGTTAGTGGCAGACTGTGCCCAAAGCCATCACAGCCCACATGTAGAAATCCCTGTACAAAGGCCACAGCAGATGCCACAGGCAGCGTACATCCTGCGGGAGGTAAAGCGCATGCAGTCCCTGCTCTGGGAAGAGGAATTCCTCTTACTTGTAGGGCTTTCTTCAGGGACCTGCCCTTCATTAGGCAACTAGAGGGCTGTTGGTTGGGGAGGACCTGCCTTCCTGAGCAAGCAAAGAGCTGACCAGGAAGCTGGTCAGTCAGCGTAGGAAGAAGGCTGAGAAGAAACCGCGGCAAAAACCGCAAAGGCAAAAGGGCAGGGAGCGAGAGGGTGCCCCAGCCCCCCTCCCCCGAGCCGGAGGAGCGAGCTCCTGACGAGCGGCAGCTCTGACTCAGCGTGGGCGGGGCCAGGAGGGACAGCGGCCAAACCCCCTCAGGTACAAGAGCAGCCCCCAGGGAGAGTGAGCGACCCGGAGCGCGGCGAACAGGGCGGGCAAACAGGGCGTGGTGCGGCACAAGGGCGTGGTGCGGCACAAGGGCGTGGTGCGGCACAAGGGCGTGGTGCGGCACAAGGGCGTGGTGCGGCACAAGGGCGTGGTGCGGCACAAGGGCGTGGTGCGGCACAAGGGCGTGGTGCGGCACAAGGGCGTGGTGCGGCACGGCAGTTTGCGCGGCAGTTCGCGCCGGCAGGGCGTGCGAGCAGGGCGCAGTCCCCCCTCCAGGCTCTAGAGGCTAGCTCAACTCGTGGTCGTCGCCCTCCCAGAAGAGGACCTGGCCATGGTATCCACTCGGCCGAAAGCCATCGCCAGAAGTAATGTGGCGACCCAGACGGAGCCCCTACGCAAACATACAGCTGTCCAGGTCTCTGACTGCAGGGAGTGCCTGAGGCTGTCCCTTGTACAGGAGGGCAGCAGAGACGATGCCTGTGTGTGGTGTGACCAGGTGGATGATCTGCTCAGCCTGGTGGCAGAGCTGAAGGAGGAAGTGGAGAGGCTAAGGAGCATCAGGGAGTGCGAGAGGGAGATAGATTGGTGGAGCTGTATCCTGCCGTCCTTGAGGCAAGGGCAGCACACGGAGGCTCCGCAAGAAGCGGAAGAACCCCTGCCCTCTTGCCGCCAGGCAGAAGGAGGAGACCCAGGCGACGGAGGGGAATGGACACAGGTCCCTGCTCGGGGCACCAGGCGAACCCCCAGCCAGCCTCCCTCACCTCAACCTTCCCAGCTGCCCCTACACAACAGATATGGGGCCCTGGAACTTGAGGGCCAGACGAACGAGGACGAAGATGAAGGCCCATCCAGGGGGTTGCCTAGGGCGAGGCAGCCAGCCCCACAAATTACGACTGCCTCCGCTAAGAAAAAAAGGAGGGTAACTGTCATTGGTGATTCCCTTCTGAGGGGGACCGAGGGCCCAATTTGTCAGCCAGACCCATCCCACAGGGAAGTCTGCTGCCTCCCTGGGGCCCCGGTTAAGGACATGACCAGGAAACTCCCTGGTCTGGTACAGGCCTCCGATTACTACCTGCTACTGGTTATACAGGCTGGCAGTGAGGAGGTTGCAGAGAGAAGTCCCAAAGGGATCAAAAGGGACTTCAGGGCACTGGGGCGACTGGTGGAAGGATCGGGAGCACAGGTAGTGTTTTCCTCGATCCCTTTAGTGGCAGGGCGGAACACTGAAAGGAACAGGAAAACTCATCGGATCAACATGTGGCTCAGGGGCTGGTGTCATCGGCAGAATTTTGGCTTCTTTGACCATGGGGAGGTTTACACGGCACCGGGCCTGCTGGCGACGGACGGAGTTCAGCTGTCTCACAGGGGGAAAAGGATTCTTGCGTATGAGTTGGCGGGGCTCATTGAGAGGGCTTTAAACTAGGTTCGAAGGGGATAAAACCAGGCTCTCTAGAGAAGAGCCTAGGGACCGCGCGCCATTGTCGGGGGAGAAATCGGTAGCCCAGCTGAAGTGCATCTATACCAATGCACGCAGCATGGGCGGCAAACAGGAGGAGCTGGAAGCCATTGTGCAGCGGGGTAGCTATGACTTAGTCGCCATCACGGAAACATGGTGGGATGAGTCGCACGATTGGAGTGCTGCAATGGATGGCTATAAGCTCTTCAGAAGGGACAGGCGAGGAAGGAGGGGCTGTGGGGTAGCCCTGTATGTTAGGGAGTGCTTCGACTGTCTAGAGCTCGATGGTAGTGATGACGAGGTCGAGTGCTTCTGGGTAAGGATGAGGGGGAAGGCCAACAAGGCAGATATCCTGCTGGGAGTCTGTTATAGACCACCTAGCCAGGACGAGGAGGCAGATGAAATATTCTACCAGAGGCTGGCAGAAGTCTCACAGTCGCTAGCCCTTGTTCTCGTGGGGGACTTCAACTTTCCGGACGTCTGCTGGAAATACCACACAGCAGAGAGGAAACAGTCGAGGAGGTTCCTGGAGTGTGTGGAAGATAACTTCCTGACGCAGCTGGTAAGCGAGCCCACCAGGGGAGATGCCTCGCTTGACCTGCTGTTCACAAACAGAGAAGGACTGGTGGGAGATGTGGTGGTCGGAGGCCGGCTTGGGCTTAGCGACCATGAAATGATAGACTTCTCGATACTTGGTGAAGTAAGCAGGGGGGCCAGCAAAACCGCTACCATGGACTTCCGGAGGGCGGACTTTGGCCTGCTCAGGACACTGGTCGAGAGGGTCCCTTGGGAGACAGTCCTGAAGGGCAAAGGGGTCCAGGAAGGCTGGACGTTCTTCAAGAAGGAAGTCTTAAAGGCGCAGGAGCGGGCTGTCCCCATGTGCCTTAAGAAGAACGGGCGGGGAAGACGACTGGCCTGGCTGAACGGGGAGCTCTGGCTGGGACTCAGGAAAAAAAGGAGAGTTTATCACTTGTGGAAGAAGGGGCAGGCAACTCAAGAAGAGTACAGGGATCGCGTTAGGTCGTGCAGAGAGGAAATTAGAAAGGCAAAAGCCCGGCTAGAACTCAACCTGGCCACTGTCGTGAGAGACAACAAAAAATGCTTTTATAAGTATGTTAATGACAAAAGGAGAGCCAAGGAGAATCTGATCCTCTATTGGATGCGGGGGGGAACGTTGTCACCAAGGACGAGGAAAAGGCTGATGTACTCAACGCCTTCTTTGCCTCAGTCTTTAGTAGTCAGAGTGGTTATCCTCAGGGTACTCAGCCCCCTGAGCTGGAGGACAAGGACGACGAGCAGGATAAACCCCCCATAATTCAAGAGAATGAAGTTAATGACCTGCTACGCCACCTGGACGTTCACAAGTCTATGGGGCCGGATGGGATCCACCCGAGGGTACTGAGGGAGCTGGCGGAGGAGCTTGCCGAGCCGCTCTCCATCATTTACCAGCAGTCCTGGTTAACAGGGGAGGTCCCGGACGACTGGAGGCTCGCCAATGTGACGCCGATCTATAAGAAGGGCCGGAGGGAGGATCTGGGGAACTACAGACCTGTCAGCCTGACCTCGGTGCCGGGGAAGATCATGGAGCGGTTTGTTTTGAGGGCGCTCACGAGCCATGTGCGGGACAACCAGGGGATCAGGTCCAGCCAGCACGGGTTCATGGAAGGCAGGTCCTGCTTGACCAACCTGATCTCCTTCTATGACCAGGTGACCCGCCTAGTGGATGAGGGAAAGGCAGTGGATGTGGTCTACTTGGACTTCAGTAAAGCCTTTGACACTGTCTCCCACAGCATTCTTCTAGAGAAGCTGGCGGCTCATGGCCTAGACAGGTACACTCTTCGCTGGGTAAAAAACTGGCTGGACGGCCGAGCCCAGAGAGTTGTGGTGAATGCAGTTAAATCCAGTTGGCGGCCGGTCACGAGCGGTGTTCCCCATGGCTCAGTACTGGGGCCGGTCCTGTTCAATATCTTTATCAATGATCTGGATGAGGGGATCGAGTGCTCCCTCAGTAAGTTTGCAGACGACACCAAGTTGGGCAGGAGTGTTGATCTGCTCGAGGGTAGGAAGGCTCTGCAGAGGGACCTGGACAGGCTGGATCGATGGGCCGAGGCCAGCTGTATGAGGTTCAACAAGGCCAAGTGCCGGGTCCTGCACTTGGGCCACAACAACCCCAGGCAACGCTACAGGCTTGGGGGAGAGTGGCTGGAAAGCTGCCCAGAGGAAAAGGACCTGGGGGTGCTGATTGACAGCCGGCTGAACATGAGCCGGCAGTGTGCTCAGGTGGCCAAGAAGGCCAATGGCATCCTGGCCTGTATCAGAAACAGTGTGGCCAGCAGGAGCAGGGAGGTGATCGTCCCCCTGTACTCGGCACTGGTGAGGCCGCACCTCGAATACTGTGTTCCGTTTTGGGCCCCTCACTACAAGAAGGACTTGGAGGTGCTGGAGCGTGTCCAGAGGAGGGCAACGAAGCTGGTGAAGGGCCTGGAGCACAAGTCTTATGAGGAGCGGCTGAGGGAACTGGGACTGTTTAGCCTGGAGAAGAGGAGGCTGAGGGGAGACCTCATCGCGCTCTACAACTACCTGAAAGGAGGTTGTAGCGAGGTGGGTGTTGGTCTCTTCTGCCAAGTAACTAGCGATAGGACAAGAGGAAATGGCCTCAAGTTGTGCCAAGGGAGGTTTAGATTGGACATTAGGAGAAATTTCTTTACTGAAAGAGTGGTCAGGCCTTGGAACAGGCTGCCCAGGGAAGTGGTTGAGTCACCATCCCTGGAAGTATTTAAAAGTCTTGTAGATGAGGCCCTTAGGGACATGGTGTAGTGGGCATGGTGTGTTGGGTTGACGGTTGGACACGATGATCTTAGAGGTCTTTTCGAACCTTAATGATTCTATGATTCTTTGATTCTAAGTTACCCGGACAAAAGACAACGTGGTAGCACAATGAGTAAACACAGCAGATAGATCTGTACTCCTGAAAGCCGAACAAAACATGGATGGGGTGCAAGCTTGAACCCTGGACCACTGATCCCCCATGGGAACTGCAAACATATTTCCTGGCACGGTATTGACTGTGCCAGTTAGCACTGCAGGGGGCAACATGTGCTATCTGGCACAGTCTTGAGGGGTAGCACACTGCGGGAGCCATTCCCAGTAGGAAGAACAGACAAGGTTTCACTAGGTTTATCTCCCTCCACCCTTCACTATCCCAAGCTGGCTTTTTACCCTTAAATACCCCCCACCATGCCAGACTCCAGAGCATACTGGACACATCAATTTTGATACTATGAAAATTTCACCTGCAGGAATTTTTCTGCAAGAAAGCATTATTTCAATACCATTTTAGATACTTTCCACCAGGAGGGCAGGAGAGAAACAAATAAAGTCTGAACTGGTTTAGGGCCATGGGACCCAGAGCTGCATAACATGGGTGCATAGCCTTGTATAGCCTCAAGTCCAGAGTGAACTTCACCCCTGCTTTATTAAGGATTCCAACACTGCAGTTTTACAAACAGCTACCAGTCAAAAAAAAAAAAAATTAAAAAATCCCAACAATAACACAGACTTTGCTTACTATCAGAAAAGTACAGTTATAACTTTTAGCGGTCAACTTGCAGCAAATTGTGATCAGGGAAGATCATGAAAGAGCAGATTCTGGGGAGAATAAGTACAGAAGAAAAATAAGTGTATTTTTTCCAGAACAGGCTATCTTAATACTAATACAACATGCATGGTAAATTGCTTAATATCTCTGAAAGTGACAACTGCAACAAGCCATGAAAACCTTCTGAGGATGAAAATTCCTCTCAATGAAGAGAGGAATTTTTAAAGTAATGCTCAATATAGTTTAGACTATAGAGTATCTAAACTATAGAGTATCTAAAACCAGGGATTATATTAAAAACCTTAGAATCTTAGCCAGGAATGGAAAGTATTTTATCACACATTAGTAACAGACTTGGAAGGTGATATATTGCTCTTAAGCTGCAATAAGACTTACTAAGAGCTAGAACTAAGAGTCAGTAGCTGAAGCTAGAGGAAAATAATACCCAAAAGTAAGCAATTCTGCTTTCATTAAAACAGCATATAAGTGTAGCATTTCAGAAAGAAGCTAGTGTAAGACCTCCAAAAAATCAAGTCTTCAAGCCATAAAGAATCACCTTCAAATCTCTCAGTCCAACGCGTTGCAAAAGTAGATATTTCCTGGCCTTTCAATTAATGACTTCTGAAAGGGTTATTTCATACCTTTTTCCATACTCTTTTCCCACTCTAACAAGTACGCCAACAAATGTTGCTAAACACCCTACAGAAAACTGCCTTTTTTCCCTTCTACTATTGCTATATTTTCCTATTGCATTCCCAACCTGGAAATAAAAGGCCCTATAGCCCCATTACATTGATGTAGCTATTTTCTAGAGCTACTTTTTGTGTGGATTTTAAATGCTATCTTTCATTATTCCTCTTGCATGGGAAAATTACTAGAAGACTGCTGTTTGATCAGTCTATTTTGCACTTTTTGGGGAATACCAGCATTATGACTCTCTTCCCATGGGTTATCCTATACATCAGTATTCCCACAGCTGGGCACATGACAAGGCAATTCAATCTGAATGTTTGCATCAAGGGCCTTAGTGTTATTTCTGTGAGAAAGCTTCAGGAAATGGCTGTAATGACCGGGGTTTATGTTCTCAAACTTTGTTTTGTCATCAGGAGTAGCTGGCTTCATCCAAAATAAACTTGAACAGATTATTCAGAGTAACAGATGTTTTTCAAACACAGAGATTTATGTTTAAATAAAAAAAACCCACAATGTTGATTAGCAGGACATTAGGTAAATGATCCTATACCTTTTAATTTTAATTAAATGCATAGCATATTGATAACTGGTCTTTCCAGGTCTCAGCTATTTGTTTCCTTTACTGTATACACACATGCTGTGCTATATCCACTATATGGGAATCTATTATAAAAAAAGGTTAGTCAGTGATTAACAACTTCTCTCTTCATAATTAAATATCTTGATAGGAAGCATCCATATGGAGATAACAGAGGCAAATAACAGATTTTATATCCGTCAAGTCCAAGAGCAGCACACTGCTAGAAATTTTATATACCAAAAGGCTGGAGCAAGGCCAGTCTTTTTAATGGTCAAAGGTAGGTGGATGTACAAACATATTTGTGCCAGACACCATGTTGCACCGCAAATGCCTGGGACATCACAGATCTTACCATCTGTTTAAATGGATGAGCCACAGATGTTCAAACCTCCATGTGAGTTGAGTCCAGAAGCTGCATACAGTATTCAGACTCTGAAAAGTGCAAATATTAAAAATCCAGCCCTTGATTTATTTTTTAAAAGTGGTTTCAAGTATAATTTGCATTTTATAGCTTTTCTCTGTGTAATGATGGTTTGTACACATAAATATCTACTCACTACAGTAATTTTATGTCAGTATATGCATTACTGAGAGTAAAGAAAGTAGAAAACACATTCTCATACAAATATATCTTCTATATCACTTTACTCATGAGGCAGGAAAGAAGAGGCAGAAGGATAGAAATTAATGCAGACTCCTTGGCTATAAATTAATGAAACTACAACCCTTCACATCAATGTCCAGATCTCAAACAGCTTAGGGAGGATCAGATCCCTCGATAATAAGATAAAGAATAGACAGACTACATTTCAACTTCTTAACTGTTAAAGTTTGATTTAAAAAAAAATACTAAAAACATTTTGATACAGATTGAATGAAATCTTATATTTAAGATTTAAAAACAGCAAGCAAAATCAGCATTTTTAATTTAATTGTTCATGTATATTTTTATACATACACAACCACACACTAACTCTGTTTTGGGGGTATATCAGTATAAATATCACATGCAAAACACCTTTTTTTTAAGCTGTAGACATAACTACATTAGGGAGCTTAACATTAAGTAAGGGCCTACATTTTCAAAATTGTAAGATAGAATGAGCAAAATCTTTTTTTATTTTTAATTGCATTTGCAAAAAGGTTGGACCATGGGGGAAATACAGGTATCACTGAAAACTCATTGAGTCACATATTGAAATTCAGCATAGCAAGATCAGCTGTATTCCTCTCTCCTACTGTGTCAGATATCTATGTACTGTGGTCAACTGCAATTTTTCTTTAACAGTAACCAGAAAACTTAATATGTAGGAGAGCTGTTTGGGATAACTACAATCACGGACAAACATAGATTCAGTTAATCTGGTTTCATGGCATGCGCATCTCTTAGATTCTCAAAATTCTGGTTTTCCAGTGAAACTGAGTATAAAACAGCTTTCAAGCTTTGCCAGCTCAGTTTACGCAGCCAACAGTTCAGCAACCCCGCAGGTCCTAGGAGCTCTCCATCTAGATCCTTCTCCATCACAGGCCATAAAGCCACCTTCCTTTTCATCTTCCACTTCAGCTCCTAACTTGTCCTCAGACCACTTCCAAACACACATCAAGCACAAAGAAAATATTTGTCATCCACACCTTTAAAAAAAAAAAGTATGTATACACAACAGACATTCCATACAGATAATACACAAAAAGCTGTTTCTCTCCCTTTATCATCTTTTCAAATCAATTACTGAACTGGAATAATTTCATTTTTGAGTTGGGCAACCTTCAAATTATATACTTGCAGTCCTTACTGAGAGCCTCCGACCATGAAAATTCAAAAAAGTTTTGGTCTGCATTGGTTTGGCAGAACTGGAGACATAAATGAGATTATACTTAAGATAAGATGTACCAAGAAAGATAATGGACTATCTGTGGGCTGTAATTCAGATTCCAGGCTATAGCAAATCTGAGCTTTGCTAGCTCTCAAAGTCACTGTGAAAGGTAAAATTTGTCGGCAAATTATTTAATGCAAAAGACACCATTACTTCTCATACGGAGAACAGCAAGTTCCATCGAGCCCCTGAAGGAACAGCGCGTTCTCTGTACGCAAGCCAGCAGCTATGCTACTTGGGGAGAATATTTCTGTTACTGCCTGAAAATTTAAAAGCTACTACTTTGGGTAACAATACTTGCATTCATGGAAAGCAAGTTGGAACAAAAGAACAGAGTATTACTTTTTAAGATGCACAAAAATCAAATCCTGACACAACAAAACCAAAGCAATCCTGTCCATGATCCTGAGAATGCAAATACATGCAAACAACCACTACTGTTTTTGCTTAAGGCCTTTTCCACATATATACAAATGTAAATGCTCATCTGCTATGAACATCCACACATGCAACATTGAATAATATTTTAGTATCAATACTGTGCTGGTTTTGGCTGGGATAGAGTTAATTTTCTTCCTATTAGCTGGTTGTCGTGGTTTAACCTGGCAGGCAGCCAAATACCACGCAGCCGCTCACTCACTCCCACTGGTCCCCCAGCTGGACGGGGAGAGAATCGGAAGGGTAAGAGTGAGAAAAACTCGTGGGCTGAGATAAAGACAGTTTAATAGAACAGGGAAAAAAAGGGAAAATAATAATGATAATGATAAAATATACAAAATGAGTGATGCACAATGCAATTGCTCACCACCCGCGCTGACCGATAACCAAGTAGCGATCGGTACTTCCTGGATCACGCCTACCATTCATATACTGAGCATGACGTCACATGGTATGGAATACCCCATTAGCCAGCTGGGCTGGCTGTCCTAATTATGTTCCCTCCCATCTTGTGTACCTAGCTCAGTCAGTAGGCATGGGAGCTGTCCTTGGACTAGGAGGGTACTTAGCAACAACTGAAAACATCAGTGTGTTATCACCATTCTCCTCATACTAAATCCAAAACACAGCACTAGGAAGAAAATTAACCCTATCCCAGCCGAAACCAGGACAGTATCCACCCCTTATTCCATACCATTTACGTCGTGCTTAGGTCTCACATTTTTCGATACATTTCAATTAATCACCACTATCTTTCTTTTTATATATACATATATATATATATACACGCACAGATATCATTCCCTTAGTCTATGGACTATCCCTTTAAAATGTCCATTGAGTTCATTTAGTCCACAACTTTGGGCTCCATCTGTCATAACAGTCTTTCAGGGCCGGAGAGATGGTGTGTGGTGTTGGGCTGTTGCATCCTGAAGCTAGTTCTCATTTCGGTACTGCTGTGCTCATCCGGTTCTATCATCGTTGCACTTCGCTCGGTTTCATCGGAGTTAATTCATTCTTCATTAATCTGGGTGATTTTTTACTGCTATACCTTTGATAGCAACCATAGAAATAATGATATACAATATCATATAACAATTGACATCATACAATTCAGTTCATTGGCTATTTGCACCCAAAATCAAATCCCCTTGAGGTACACACCGGACCTCCCCATCCTTTCGCATTACCCACCAAGTGCACCCAGGTCCTTGAGCAAAAGCAATCCCACGAATGGGTTTTCCCTTGCCAGAGGCAGGAGTAACCCAGACTGTCTTCCCCAGCATATTCCTTATGTGCACGACAGGGACTTTATCCCCCTCTACAGTATGTAAGAGTTTTGATTGGGCAGGGCCAACTCGATTAACAGACCCCCTAGTGTTGACTAACCAGGTGGCTTTTGCTAACTGTGTATCCCAATGCTTGAATGTCCCACCACCCATTGCTCTCAGCGTAGTCTTTAGCAGTCCATTGTATCGTTCCATTTTCCTGGAGGCTGGTGCATGGTAGGGGATGTGATAGACCCACTCAATGCCATGCTCTTTGGCCCAGGTGTCTATGAGGGTGTTTCGGAAATGACTCCCGTTGTCTGACTCAATTCTTTCTGGGGTGCCATGTCGCTATAGGACTTGCTTTTCAAGGCCCAGGATGGTGTTCCGGGCAGTGGCATGGGGCACAGGGTATGTTTCCGGCCATCCTGTGGCTGCAAACTATCTGAGACAGGAAATTCCAGTGCAATATTATAAAACAAGTAGGAATAAACATGCATAAAGTCAGGAACTGACAGGCCTCTGGATTACTGCAGCTGTAGGAATCATGCTCGTGCATGGTGGGCTATAATTCATGAAATGGAGCCCAGGAAACAACCAATCACTTAGCTCCTCCTAACAAGTCCAACTGGCTATGAAAAGCTGGAAGTGCTGCACAGAACAATGAAGATGAGCTATCCCATATATTAATCTGCTTATCTAGTATTGCTTTCTGTGTAGAGATAGGGAAGCATGAAACAAGGAGAGAAAAAAAAGAAAGAAAAATCACAGTTTTGTTGTTGAAACAACAGAATAAATTTCAACCAACAGGCAAATCTTCCAATGTAGTCAGACGGCTACTACTGTAGTCAAACATTCGTAACATCCGCTAAAACATTTCAGAAGAGAGCCATCCTCCTTAGTAGTGATTTTTTTCATATTATTGACAGAAAGCTATGCAAACTGGATTTGTATTTCCTATGTAATTTTTTCAGTGCTCTCCTGCTCTAAATTTAAATATAATGTTACTGCTTAATGTGAAAAATCCTTCCATAAAATCTGATTACAGTAGGATATTTATTTTTTCAGACCACAGGTGGCTGTTCAGTGCATTAATGAGCAGCCCTTCCTGGAAAGCTATCTGCATGGTCCTAGGGTAAAAAAATGCAGGGTTTAACATTTAAAAGACCATCATTTACCAGAGACATATGGAGAGGAACAAGAAAGTGGGTCTTCAATTAATAAACAAAAAAGAAACACTTTAAACAATCTGGAACAGACCAGGATTTACACACTAGAGCATATGGAGCCAAAGTTGTCCTTCCTGGGAAATTCCATGGTTTCAAAATGTGGGTTTGACCAATTTGAAACTAACACCACTTCGATGTTTTCTGCTAAATAACTTTCCTGAAGTGCTTCAGACTAACAGAAAATATTTTATTCTCAATTCTTGTTTATTTTATAAAAATTTATAAAGTAAAATTTATAGTTTCATGTAGTGAAAAATACATAGGAATCTGACAAGATCAGAAATTTCGACCTTATATAACTATATTCCTGTACACGTGCCCATTGAATTCTCCATGTTGAGAAATTGTGGAGAAGAATTGTGAAGTTGGGAGTTTCGGCCAAGATAAGACAGGAATTCGGCCTGTGCGCTGAGAACTAGCAGACGCGCACATACGCCTGAGATAAGACCTGAACACCTGGCTTAGTTGTCTCCTCTGTAAGGAAACAGAAAACATCAAGAGAATTATGTAACTGGTTAACCATGAGAATAAGCGGATCTGAGAGCAGTCGTGTGGATCTTTGCCAAAAGGAAGAGAGACTGTTTTTCTTAGTTAATAAGGGATACGAATTGGGTGATGACTGGGGGAGACAGCGGGACCTCCCCGTTATGGTAAAGGATATATTCTCCTGTATTGTAACAATAAAGGATTCTGCGCATGCTTATGTGAGAGTCCGTGCAATCATACACCACAAACAGCGCCCAACGTGGGGCACGATTGAAAAAAAAAAAGAGACGACGACCTGAAGAAAGAAGGTCTTGAAGAAAGGAAATAGAAATATCCAGTGGTGTACCCCTGTTGAGCTGGACGGAGGATAAACGGAGGATCAACATATCGAGCTCGATTCATCACCGGTCGCAGGACGATTCAGGTGAGCGGGGAAGTTATACGAACTTTATACATTAGTCATGGGGCAGTCGGCATCTCAGTCACAGAAGCTTCAACTTGAAATATTTCAACGTATTTTAAAGGAACAAGGTTTTAAGGTCGCTTCAATACAATTGGTGAGACTCCTCGCGTGGGTCCGGGATCACTGCCCTTGGTTCCCTTCTGTAGGAACGGCTGGGTGTTATGATTTAAAGCAATGGCAAAAAGTGGGTGAGGAATTACAGACTAAACAGATTTTGCAACTAGAAGTTCCAGAGGGAATATTGATTACCTGGCGAGTTGTGTATACGGCTCTGCAAAAGTTACGCCCTGCCGAACAGGTGTTGAAAATGTGACTGATCCAGCAATACTGGTGGGAGAATCAAAAGATGGGGAAGATTCGTTTGAACTGTTGGCTCCTGATGAAACTGTAATGCCTCAGGCGGAGACCTCGCCTCTGAAGGATGATTCGGAGCCAGACGATCCCTTTGACATGGGCTCAATAGACCCCGAACGAGAGCCTGATTTATACCCTCCACTCACGCCAGTTAAAGCAATGGCTGCATCCGCGCCAACGGCGGATGAAATCTTACATCGACAGAGACAAAAGACACTTTCTCGGTTGTCCGTCATGAAACCACCACCATTTGCGCCTCCCCCCCCCAAGGAGATCCGCTGCGGGGATCCGCGCACCCCCCCCCACATATCAGCCTTTAGGTACGGTAGCGCCAAGGCTGTCCTTTGATGAGTGACGTACGGAGGCATTAAAAAAGGGGGATATAACGCTTCTCCAGGCAATGCCTGTAATTTATCGACCTAGCAGAGCGCCAGAGTATGCTCATTTACCATATGAGGTGATTAAGGAGGTGCGCAAATCGATAAAGGAGTACGCGTTACAGGCTTCATTTACTATAAACTTATTGCAAGCAATAGGGGAATCTTATACGATGACTCCTTTAGATTGGAAGTCTGTATTACGCCTTGTTTTGTCAGCGGTGCAGTATTCTGTGTGGTTTTTTGAGTATCGTGAACTTGTTATTGCAAACGTAATGGACAATTTGGACAATTTGCAACTACCCTATGGGCGAGATGAAATGTTAGGTGAAGGGAATTGGGCGTCACCTGCTGCACAAGCCACCTTACCCTGTGAACTGCTTACACAGGCGGCTGATTTGGCTATGAAAGCATTAAGGCGAGTGCCGGATTCTGGCAAGCTGGAATCATCATTTGCTACGATCCGGCAAGGGGCGCAAGAACCCTATGTGCAATTTTTAGATCGATTACAAACTGCTATACAACGTCAGATAGAGTCTCCTGAAGCCGCCGAGTTGTTGCTTTTTCAGCTTGCAATTGAGAATGCTAATTCTGATTGTAGAAAAGCTATAGATCCCGTTCGGAATCGGGCAAAGACTTTAACTGATTTGATCAGAGCTTGTCAAAATGTGGGGTCAGAACAGTTTAAAGCAGAGATATTAGCAGCGGCGTTGGCTCAACAACTAACGGTGGCTCGAGCGGCGACTAAGTGTTTTGTATGTGGCCAGGAAGGTCATATTAAAAAAGATTGCCCCAGAGCAAGACGAGGAACAAAGGGACAAATTAAAGGTCCCGCTCAGCTGTGTCCTCGTTGTCAGAAGGGATATCACTGGGGTAACCAATGTCGATCCAAATTTGATAAGGATGGTAACCTGCTCCCAGGACTGATGCAGGGAAATGGGAGGAGGGGCGCGAGGTCCGGCGCCCCGAGAACCTTCAACAGGACCCCGATTTCAGGGCCGGTGGCTCAAGCCTCAACCTGGGCGGTGAATTCGCACGAAGTAAATGTGAACAATTGCCAACCGTCCATGCCCTTAAGCCAGCTACATTCGGAAGCGCCGGGTTGGATCTGGCCACCAGCCAATCAACAGTAATACGAGATCAATCTGTTAACATACTCTCCACTGGAGTGTATGGTCCTTTACCAGCAGGGTTTTGTGCCTTATTGATAGGACGTTCCTCAACCTCCAAGGCAGGACTTTTTGTTCTTCCTGGGGTGATTGATACTGATTATACTGGGGAAATTAAAATTATGGCTTGGACTCCTACTCCTCCGTGTACTATTCCCGCGGGGCAGCGCATTGCTCAGCTAATTTTGTTACCTAATGTTCAAAGGGAGAAGGGAGATGCTATATTAGGCCAGCAGAGGGGGTCAGCAGGATTTGGAAGCACAGGTTTGCCTCGAATATTCTGGACTCAAAAGATAACTACGGGTCAGCCTATGTTGATGTGTAAAGTAAATGGCCGTGCTTTTACTGGACTGGTGGATACAGGGGCGGATGTCTCGATAATTCAGAGATCTGAATGGCCCTCTGATTGGCCATTAGTACAAGTTTTTGCTGCCGTTACCGGAGTTGGTGGTACCCAAATACCATGGCAGAGCTTGCATTCTTTACTGGTGGAAGGTCTGGAAAATAAACATGCCATGCTGAAACCCTATGTTTTAAATGTCCCATGTACCCTATGGGGACGTGATCTGTTGCAACAATGGAATGTAGCACTTAAGACACATTTTTAATGAAGGCCACTGAAGTACAGCCACGCCTGAAACTGACTTGGCTTACAGACAAGCCAGTGTGGGTTGATCGGTGGCCTTTGAAAGGTGAGCGGCTAGAAAAAGCTTGGGAATTAGTACAGGAGCAATTACAATTAGGACACACAGTGCCATCCACCAGTCCTTGGAACACGCCTATTTTTGTCATACCTAAAAAATCAGGGAAATGGAGATTGTTACAGGATTTGCGAGCTATTAATGCCGTTATGGTATCCATGGGGGCCTTACAGCCCGGGACCCCAAATCCTACCATGATCCCTGATGATTGGCATTTAAAAGTTATTGATCTCAAAGACTGCTTTTTTACAATTTATTTACACCCAGAGGATTGTATTCGGTTTGCTTTTTCTGTTCCTACAATTAACAATGATCGACCTATGCAACGGTTCCATTGGGTTGTTTTACCTCAAGGCATGAAGAATAGTCCTACCATTTGTCAAATAGTGGTGGGAGAGGCACTTTTGTCAATTCGTCAACGGTATAAAAATATTGTATTGTATCATTATATGGATGATATCTTGTTGGCAGCTGAGACAGAATCATCTCTCTCTCAAATTTTTGAGTGTCCACAGAATTACATCAATATGGATTTCAGATAGCAGCAGAGAAGGTACAGTCAGTTTCTCCTTGGAAATACCTAGGTTGGAAACTCTTTGAGTTACATGTGTGTCCACAAGCCTTGCGGCTTGCTACTACTGTAAGTACTCTGAACGATCTACAGAAGTTGTTGGGCACAATCAATTGGGTGCGACCTCTATTGGGAATTACCACTCATGAACTGTCACCCTTGTTCTCGTTGCTGAAAGGGGATCCTGATTTGGCATCACCCAGATCTCTTTCGGAACCAGGCCAAGAAGCATTGCAACAGGTAATGGATAAAATTAATGATACCTTCGCACATCGAATCCGGCTATCGTTGCCAGTTCGATTGTTCCTTATTTACCACTCTTTTCAACCGTTTGCCTTACTGGGACAATGGGATGCTAGGGTACAAACTGAAAAGGATGCCTTACGCATTCTGGAATGGCTGTTTTTACCTCACTCCTTTAGTAAGACATTGACCACTGCAATAGAAATGATCTCTCCTTTGATATCACAAGGTCGACTACGATGTCAACAATTGACAGGTCGAGATCCAGATGTTATGCATTTGCCTTTCACAGGAGATGAATTTTGGACATTATTACAAAACAGCCCGAGTTTTCAGATTGCAATGGCAGATTACGTTAATTCCATAGAACACAACTTACCACGCCATCGACTTTTGAATTCCTTACAGTCTCTACCACTACAGCCACACATATTATTAAGTTCTGTGCCTATTCCACAGGCGCAAACTGTTTTCATTGATGGATCTGGAAAAACAGGTAAAGCTGTAGTGGTGTGGAAGACGCCGGGAGGACGGAAGACGTCTGAACACCAAGTGGAGGAAGCAGATCAGGCCTCCTGGTCTTCGGATGTTACTTCTCTACCTGGATCTACGCAGGTAGTTGAATTAGCAGCTGCTGTTCGCGCTTTTGAATTGTTTTCTCAAATACCACTTAATATAGTGGCAGACTCAGCTTATGTCACAGGCATAGTACAGCGCATAGAGACTGCATTTATTTGAGAAGTAAATAATAAGCAACTATTTTCTTTGCTAATACAGTTAGCACAGCTGCTGCGTGTTAGACGATTTCCGTATTTTATTATGCATATCCGATCTCATACTAATTTACCAGGACCGCTCATTTCCGGTAATGCTGCTGCGGATGCACTCACTCTGATGGCAATCCTACCTCGCCGTTTGGAACAAGCAAAATTATCCCATGAATTTTTTCATCAGAATGCTCACTCCTTACGGAAGCAGTTTTCTCTTACAGCTGAACAGGCCCAGGACATTGTTTGTGCTTGCCCGGATTGTCAGCGGCTCACGCCAATGCCAGTAGTATCTGCTGTGAATCCCAGGGGACTGACTTCCAATGAACTATGGCAGATGGATGTTACTCATGTTTCCTCCTTTGGTCGTTTGCGCTTTGTTCATGTGTCTGTTGATACCTTTTCTGGGTTTTTGGTCGCAACAGCTCATACGGGTGAACGTGCTCGTGATGTTATCAAACATCTTCTTTGATGCTTTGCAGTATTGGGGGTCCCCCGTAAACTCAAAACAGATAATGGACCTGCCTATGTCTCTAAATGGTTGTTATTATTCCTACAGGCATGGGGCGTGTATCATGTTACAGGTATTCCGCATTCCCCCACAGGTCAAGCAATTGTGGAACGTGCTCATTCTTCCTTAAAGCTGATTCTTGAAAAACAAAAAAGGGGGAATCCGCTGGGAACTACGCCTCAGGAGATGTTAGATAAAGCCACTTATGTATTAAATTTTTTAAATTTGTCAGGGTCAAAGCAGCAATATCATTCGGCTGCTGACCGACATTTTCGAACAGGAGAGGTTACTGAAGTGTATCCGAAGGTATTTTATAAACACTTAGAATCTGGTCTATGGAAAGGTCCGGTTCCCTTGCTTACCTGTTTCTCTTCCTACAGGCCCATATTGGGTCCCTGTGAAGAATGTTAAGCCAGCGCAAGTGTTGGCAGATGGCCCAGAAAAAGGACCCGAGGAAAAACAACGAGAGGATGCTGCTCCTACAACGGTTCGGTAATGCAATCAGGTCAACATTAGTAATATGGTCTACAGTGCTGTTCAGTCTTGTCCCACGATAATGCTATGGGGAATTGGCACTACCATGATGTTTCAACCTGTGGAAGCTCACGTTTATTGGGCACATGTGGTGGACCCTCCTTTTTTCTGACCTTTGACATGGTGGGACGCGTCATTACCGATTAGCAATAGTGATACTTTATGGTCAGGTGGCATTTGGATTCCCCCATCTCTAGATGGGAAAAATGATACATATTATGCTAATGACACAATGTTTGTTTCTGATTTTCCTCCATTATGTCTTACCGTAGATAATAAGTCAGAGTATTGTGTGATCATTGAAACACAGCAACACTTAGTAGCAGTGTCACATGGAAAACGGGCGAACCTTACTATGGTCACCATTCCTGGGTTGGCATTGAAAAATACTATTGATAATGATATGTTAATTGGTGACTTTGTTCCTGATTTTCCGCAATGCATTTTGCACAAACTCTCATCGATCACACAATTTGGCTGGAAGCCATGCTTGGGAGAACAGCCTCGAGAACAAAATTTAACCGTTGGTCGTATTATAGATTGGGGCCCTTATGGGTCATTTTGGGATCCATCTTTGAATCAATCTGTTTTGCCTTTTCAGAAAGCCAATCATTCAATAGTCTGGCACAATGGTGGGTCCGCAGGACCCATCCTACAGATGGAGTATAATGGAGTATAATTTTCTCCTCCACAACCGAATGTGTGGCATTTAGCTTTGCCCCTTTTTTACGAGGCAACTATCTCAAGTATGGATTGTCAATAAAACACAAGCTAATCTGAGTATAATACATGAAATTAATGTGACGGTATGTACTACTCGTCCTTATCTTTTTGCTATGACTTCGCGTGTAAACATTACTCGATGTAATCACTCCTTTTGTATTCAGCTTTATTCTCCTTCTTTTAGAAGTTGTATATCTAAACATGATTTTAATGAAACTGCTTATATTTTTCCCCTTCGACGTCGGGCAGAACTATGGATGCCAGTTAATTTAACCAGACAGTGGGAAGGGGAGGATGGTTTGGGTAGATTTGTTAGAATTCTAGTAGAAGATATAGATAAGTCTAAGAAAAGAGCAAAACGATTCTTAGGTTGGTTAATTTTTGCAATTATTTCTGCTGTTATTATTTTAGCAAGTGCCACTGCAGCTATCTGTAAAATCTGACACAATCTGTAAAAACTGCGCATGAGGTAAGTGAGGCATTAACCAATGTTACTAAAGAATTCCAAATTCAAGAGAAAGTTGATGAGGAGGTATTATCTCGGCTACAAGCCCTAGAGGCTACTGTGATGTGGTTGGGGGATCGGCAGGAAGCGTTAAAAACGAGAGTTAGTCTGCCGTGTGATTGGGAACACGTACACAAATCTTTATGTGTAACCCCCTTACCATGGAATTCATCACAACATGATTGGACTTTTATTAAGCGACATTTGATGGGAGCATTCGATTTGTCATTGCAGCGAAATATTCAATCTTTACACGATCAGCTGCAGGATCAGATTCACAGATTACAGGAATTGACTAGCCAAAGTGTGTTTGACAGGTTACAGCAAGACTTGTCTTGGATAAATCCAAAAAATTGGTTTAATGGCCTCAATCTACGCATGTGGGTGTTTATTGGCATAGGGGCAGGAATGTTTATTTTGTTCCTAGTGTTCCTGCAGGTCCTTCGGTCTGCGATCCGCAACGTGTGCGAAATAGAAGCTCGCGTCATGGTAACCCTACTTACCAATGGGGTGGTGATAAACAAAAAAGGGGGAGATGTGGAGAAGAATTGTGGAGTTGGGAGTTTCGGCCAAGATAAGACAGGAATTCGGCCTGTGCGCTGAGAACTAGCAGACGCGCACATACGCCTGAGATAAGACCTGAACACCTGGCTTAGTTGTCTCCTCTGTAAGGAAACAGAAAACATCAAGAGAATTATGTAACTGGTTAACCGTGAGAATAAGCGGATCTGAGAGCAGTCGTGTGGATCTTTGCCAAAAGGAAGAGAGACTGTTTTTCTTAGTTAATAAGGGATACGAATTGGGTGATGATTGGGGGAGACAGCGGGACCTCCCCGTTATGGTAAAGGATATATTCTCCTGTATTGTAACAATAAAGGATTCTGCGCATGCTTATGTGAGAGTCCGTGCAATCATATACCACAAAAAATTTCTATTTACTCACAAAACAAATAAGAGACATACTTTAATACAAGAAAAAGTCACAGTTTTTTAAAAGACCTGTCAGCATTTTTATATAGAAATCCTAGTATTATTGAATGAAGACATAGATACTATGGAGTATTTTACAAGGATGGAAATCATGTAGGTTTGGTTGCTTTATCTTTAAATTGTATTGGGTTTACATGGCAAGGTTTTGGTAGCAGGGGGGGCTACAGGGGTGGCTTCTGTGAGAAGATGCCAGAAGCGTTTCCCATGTCCAATAGAGCCAATGCCAGACGGCTCCAAGACGGACCTGCCGCTGGCCAAGGCTGAGCCAATCAGCGATGGTGGTAGCGCCTCTGTGATAACATATTTAAGAAGGGGAAAAAAACTGCTGTGCAACAGCAGCCAGGAGAGAGAGGAGTGAGAATATGTGAGAGAAACAACTCTGCAGACACCAAGGTCAGAGAAGAAGGAGGGAGAGGAGGCGCTCCAGGCACTGGAGCAGAGATTCCCCTGCAGCCCATGGTGAAGACCATGGTGAAGCAGGCCGTCCCCCTGCAGCCCACGGAGGTTAATGGTGGAAAAGATATCCACCTGCAGCCAATGGAAGATCCCACACTGGAGCAGGTGGATGTGCCCTGAAGGAGGCTGTGACCCTGTGAAGAGCCCACGCTGGAGCAGGCTCCTGGCAGGACCTGTGACCCCATGGAGAGAAGAGCCCACGCTGGAGCAGGTTTGCTGGCAAGACTTGTGACCCCATGGGAGACCCATGCTGGAGCAGTCCATTCCTGAAGGACTGCACCCGATGGAAAGGACCCATGCTGGAGCAGTTCGTGAAGAACTGCAGCCCATGGGAAGGGCTCATGCTGGAGAAGTTCATGGAGGACTGTCTCCCGTGGAAGGGACCCCACGCTGGAGCAGGGGAAGAGTGTGAGGAGGAAGGAGCAGCAGAGACAACGTGTGATGAACTGACCACAACCACCTGTTGTGGTTTAACCCAGCAGGCAGCCAAACACCACACAGCCGCTCGCTCACTCCCCGCTCCCCGAGTGGGATGGAGGAGAGAATCGGAAAAAAAAAAAGTAAAATTTGTGGATTGTCCTGGTTTCGGCTGGGATAGGGTTAAATTTCTTCCTAGTGCTGTGTTTTGGATTTAGTATGAGGAGAATGGTGATAACACACTGATGTTTTCAGTTGTTGCTGAGTGCCCTCCTAGTCCAAGGACAGCTCCCATGCCTACTGACTGAGCTAGGTACACAAGATGGGAGGGAACATAATCAGGACAGCCAGTCCAGCTAGCTAATGGGGTATTCCATACCATGTGACATCATGCTCAGTATATGAATGGTAGGCGTGATCCAGGAAGTAGCGATTGCTACTTGGTTATCGGTCAGCGCGGGTGGTGAGCAATTGCATTGTGCATCACTCATTTTGTATATTCTATCATTATCATTATTATTTTCCCTTTTCTGTTCTATTAAACTGTCTTTATCTCAACCCACGAGTTTTTCTCACTCTTACCCTTCCGATTCTCTCCCCGTCCCACTGCGGGGGTTGGGGGGGAGTGAGCGAGCGGCTGCGTGGCATTTTGCTGTCTGCCAGGTTAAACCACGACAGTCCTTTTTGGCGCCCAACGTGGGGCTTGAAGGGTTGAGATAACGATAAATCTGACCAAAGTGTGTTAAGGCAAAATTGTTATAAGCATCCATTATATTGATTGGTCACAATGTTGATGTATTGGCTGTCAAAGTTGTGGGGCTGGCTCTCAATGTTGGGTCATGTAATACCTTGCTTGCAGTATGTGTTCCCTTTTGTGCTGTTTATCATTATTCGGAACTGGGCCAAGATTATCATTATGCTGCTTTTTTATGAGGTGATAAAATCATTGGTCATAAGTCTAATCTGGTATCTGTACTCGGCGCTGCCGTCATCTCTGTAACTCGGGAACCACCTCTTAGAAACGATTAGTAATTACACTTTTTTCTCCTCAGAGAATGAATGTAAGGGGGAGACAGGATGGGACACTTTCTCCCACTTGTTCATCTTCCCTTCCATATCTTCAGAAACTCCTTTTTTTTCTATCCTCTTCATGAAGATGTCCACAATATTCCCTGAGAATTTTGAATATCCTTGGGATGTTCAAACAAGCGTGTTCATATTGCTATGTCTCCTGAATGTGGTTCAGGCCTTGTTTAGGGCTAAACAACTATTTAGGAACACTGTCCAGAGATCAACCCCAGCGACAGGCGCTGTTGCTACTCAAACAACCACGACAGGCACTGCGGCTACTAAAATCCCCACGACAACCCCTGTGGCTACTCAAACCCCGGCAACAGTCACCGTAGCTTCTCCAATCCCCATGACAAGCACTGCAGCTACCCAAACCCCAGCAACAGGCACTACAGCTGAACCAGAGGACCAACCCTTGCTAGTATCCATCGCCCCTGTACTGAAGAAGAAATCTTGGAAGCGGAAGTCAGGTCATTTAAAAAGGGATGATGGAAGAGCAGGGCCATCACGAGGAGGGGAGGAGGAAGAGGAAGAACTCATAAACGAGACGGAAACCACCCGATCCCTATAGCTGAGTGAGTTGCATGATATGCGGAAAGATTTCAGCCGACGTCCAGGCGAGCATATTGTTACCTGGCTGCTCCGATGCTGGGATAATGGGGCCAGTAGCCTGGGATTAGAGGGGAAGGAAGCCAAACAGCTGGGATCCCTTGCTAGGGAAGCGGGTATTGACAAAGCAATTGGAAAAGGGACACAGGTCCTCAGCCTCTGGAGGCGACTGCTGTCAGGCGTGAAGGAAAGGTATCCCTTCAAGGAAGATGTTATATATCGCCCAGGCAAGTGGACCACTATGGAGAGAGGTATCCAGTACCTGAGAGAATTAGGCGTGCTGGAGGTGCTTTATAGTGACCTGGACAACGAGCAAGCGCCCAAAGATCCAGATGACGTTCAGTGCACGCGACCCATGTGGCGGAAGTTGGTATGAAGCGTACCAGCGTTGTATGCCAGTTCGTTGGCAGTACTGTCCTGGAAAGAGGAAGAAGGACCAATGGTGGATGACGTGGTTGGCAGACTCAGGATATATGAAGAAACTGTCTCCTCCTCCCTTGTCTCGGCTGTGGAGAAACTGTCCCGGGAGGTCCAGCAATTCAAAGAGGATATGTCCTATTCTCCACCTATATGGACCAGTATCTCAGCCATTAGGAGTCAGCGTTCTTCTGCTCAAGAGAGAGGGTAAAGAAGATACACACCCCGGGGCACCCTGTGGTTTTACCTGTGTGACCACGGAGAAGACATGAGGCAGTGGGATGGAGAACCTACCTTGACCCTAGAGGCACGTGTACGTGAGTTGCAAGGAAAAAGAATGACACAAGGGGGTTCTCCCAGGAAAAATACTGCTCCAGTTTTCAGGAAAAACCTCTCTCATGACAGTCCAGTTTCCAGTGAACAGTTCCCCAGAGAGAGTAGAAGGGCTGATCTTACTTTGGATTGTAACGAAGGAATTCTTAACTCACGTTTGCAAGAAGTGAGAGATGGATACTATGACCAGAACTAGAGGGGCCCTGCCTCCAGCCAGGTGGAGGAAAGGGACAACCGGGTTTACTGGACTGTGTGGATTCGATGGCCTGGCACATTAGACCCACAGGAGTATAAGGCTCTCGTAGACACCGGTGCACAGTGTACCCTGATGCCATCAAGCTATAAAGGGGCAGAACCCATTTGTATTTCTGGAGTGACAGGGGGATCCCAAGAGTTAACTGTATTGGAGGCCGAAGTGAGCCTAACCGGGAACGGGTGGCAGAAGCACCCCATTGTGACTGGCCCAGAGGCTCCATGCATCCTTGGCATAGACTATCTCAGGAGAGGGTATTTCATGGACCCAAAAGGGTACCAGTGGGCTTTTGGTATAGCTGCCCTGGAGACGGAGGAAATTAAACAGCTGTCCACCTTGCCCGGTCTCTCGGAGGACCCTTCTGTTGTGGGGTTGCTGAGGGTTAAAGAACAGCAGGTACCTATCGCTACCACAACAGTGCACCGGCGACAATATCATACCAACCGAGATTCCCTGATCCCCATCCATGAGCTGATTAGTCGACGGGAGAGCCAAGGAGTGATCAGCAAGACTCCCTCACCTTTTAACAGTCCCATATGGCCAGTGCGAAAGTGCAATGGAGAGTGGAGACTGACAGTAGGCTACCGTGGCCTGAACGAAGTCCCGCCACCACTGAGTGCTGCCGTGCCAGACATGCTAGAACTCCAATACGAACTGGACTAAAAGGCAGCCAAGTGGTATGCCACCGCTGATATCGCCGATGCGTTCTTCTCATTCCCTTTGGCGGCAGAGTGCAGGCCACAGTTTGCTTTCACTTGGAGGGGTGTCCAGTACACCTGGAACCGACTGCCCCAGGGGTGGAAACACAGCCCTACCATTTGCCATGGACTGATCCACACCACACTGGAACAGGGTGAGGCTCCAGAACACCTGCAGTACATTGATGACATCATCGTGTGGGGCAACAAGGCAGAAGAAGTTTTTGAGAAAGGGAAAAAAATAATTCAAATCCTTCTGAAGGCTGGTTTTGCCATAAAACAAAGTAAGGTCAAGGGACCTGCAGAGGAGATCCAGTTTTTAGGAATAAAATGGCAAGATGGACGTCCTCAGATCCCTATGGATGTGATCAATAAAATAACAGCCATGTCTCCACCAACTAGCAAAAAGGAAACACAAGCTTTCTTAGGTGTTGTGGGCTTTTGGAGAATGCATATTCCAAATTACAGCCTGATTGTAAGCTATCTCTATCAAGTGACCCGGAAGAAGAACAATTTCAAATGGGGCCCTGAGCAACAACAAGCGTTTGAACAAATTAAACGGGAGAGAGTTCAGGCAGTAGCCCTTGGGCCAGTCCGGGCAGGACAAGATGTAAAGAATGTGCTCTACACCGCAGCTGGGGAGAATGGCCCTGCCTGGAGCCCCTGGCAGAAAGCACCAGGGGAGACTCAAGGTCGACCCTTATGGTTTTGGAGTCAGGGATACAGAGGATCCGAGGCCCACTACACTCCAACTGAGAAGGAGATATTGGCAGCATATGAAGGGGTTCGAGCTGCTTTGGAAGTGGTTGGTACTGAAGCACAGCTCCTCCTGGCACCCCGACTGCCGGTGCTGGGCTGGATGTTCAAAGGGAGGGTCCCCTCTACACATCATGCAACCGATGCTACGTGGAGTAAGTGGGTCGCGCTGATCACACAACGGGCCCAAATAGGAAACCCCAGTCGCCCAGGAATCTTGGAAGTGATCACGAACTGGCCAGAAGGCAAAGATTTTGGAATATCCCCAGATGGGGAAGGTGACGCGTGCTGAAGAGGTCCCACTGTATAATAAACTACCAGAAAATGAGAAGCAATATGCCCTGTTCACTGATGGGTCCTGTCGCCTTGTGGAAAAGCATCGGAGATGGAAAGCTGCGGTATGGAGTCCTATACGCCAAGTTGCAGAAACTGCTGAAGGAGAAGGTGAATCGAGCCAGTTTGCAGAGGTGAAAGCCATCCAGCTGACCTTGGACATTGCTGAACGAGAAAAATGGCCAGTACTTCATCTCTATACTGACTCATGGATGGTGGCAAATGCCCTGTGGGGGTGGTTGCAGCAGTGGAAGCAGAACAACCGGCAGCGCAGAGGGAAACCCATCTGGGCCGCTGCGTTGTAGCAAGATATTGCTGCCCGGGCAGAGAACCTGGCTGTAAAAGTATGTCACGTAGATGCTCACGTACCCAAGAGTCGGGCCACTGAAGAACATCAAAAAAACCAGCAGGTGGACCAGGCTGCTAAGATTGAAGTGGCCCAGGTAGATCTGGACTGGCAACATAAGGGTGAATTATTCATAGCTTGGTGGGCCCATGATGCCTCAGGCCATCAATGAAGAGATACAACATATAGATGGGCTCGTGATCGAGGGGTGGACTTGACCATGGATGCGATTGCACAGGTTGTCCATGAATGTGAAACATGCGCTGCAATCAAGCAAGCCAAGCGAGTAAAGCCTTTCTGGTATGGAGGACCATGGTTGAAATATAAATATGGGGAGGCCTGGCAGATTGATTATATCACACTCCCACAAACCCGACAAGGCAAGCGCTATGTGCTCACCATGGTGGAAGCAACCACCGGATGGCTGGAAACATACCCTGTGCCCCATGGCACCGCCCGAAACACCATCCTGGGCCTTGAAAAGCAAGTCCTATGGCGACATGGCACCCCAGAAAGAATTGAGTCAGACAACGGGACTCATTTCTGAAACACCCTCATAGACACCTGGGCCCAAGAGCATGGCATTGAATTAGTATATCACATCCCCTAGCATTCACCAACCTCCGGGAAAATGGAACGATACAATGGAATGCTGAAGACAACACTGAGAGCAACGGGTGGTGGGACATTCAAGCACTGGGACACACATTTAGCAAAAGCCACCTGGTTAGTCAACACTAGGGGGTCTGTTAATCGAGCTGGCCCTGCCCAGACAAAATTCTTACGTACTGTAGAGGGGGATAAAGTCCCTGACGTGTACATAAGGAATATGCTGGGGAAGACAGTCTGGGTTACTCCTGCCTCTGGCAAGGGAAAACTCATTCATGGGATTGCTTTTGCTCAAGGACCTAGGTGCACTTGGTGGATGATGCGAAAGAATGGGGAGGTCCGGTGTGTACCTCAATGGGATTTGATTTTGGGTAAAAATAGCCAATGAACTGAATTTTATGATGTCAATTGTTATATGATATTTTATATCATCATTTCTATGGTTGCTATCAATGGTATAGCAGTAAAAATCACCCAGATTAATGAAGAATGAACTAACTCCGATGAAACCGAGCGAAGTGCAACGATGATAGAACCGGACGAGCGCAGCAATACTAAAATGAGAAATGACCTCAGGATTGAACAGCCCAACACCACACACCATCTCTCCGGCCCTGAAAGACGGTTATAACAGATGGAGCCCAAAGTCATGGACTAAATGAACTCAATGGACATTTTAAAGGGATAGTCCATAGACTAAGGGAATGATATCTGTGCGTGCATATATATATATATGTATATATAAAATGAAAGATAGTGGTAATTAATTGAAATGTATCGAAAAATGTGAGACCTAAGCACGACGTAAATGGTATGGAATAAGGGGTGGATACTGTCCTGGTTTTGGCTGGGATAGGGTTAATTTTCTTCCTAGTGCTGTGTTTTGGATTTAGTATGAGGAGAATGGTGATAACACACTGATGTTTTCAGTTGTTGCTAAGTACCCTCCTAGTCCAAGGACAGCTCCCATGCCTACTGACTGAGCTAGGTACACAAGATGGGAGGGAACATAATCAGGACAGCCAGCCCAGCTGGCTAATGGGGTATTCCATACCATGTGACGTCATGCTCAGTATATGAATGGTAGGCGTGATCCAGGAAGTAGCGATCGCTACTTGGTTATCAGTCAGCGCGGGTGGTGAGCAATTGCATTGTGCATCACTCATTTTGTATATTCTATCATTATCATTATTATTTTCTCTTTTCTGTTCTATTAAACTGTCTTTATCTCAACCCATGAGTTTTTATCACTCTTACCCTTCCGATTCTCTCCCCATCCCACTGCGGGGGGTGGGGGGGAGTGAGCGAGTGGCTGCGTGGTATTTTGCTGCCTGCCAGATGAAACCACGACAGGATTGAGATAAAGACAGTTTAACAGAACAAAAAAGGAAGGGTAAATAATAATAATAATAATAATAATAATAATAATAATGGTAGAATACACAAAATGAGTGATGCAAAATGCAATTGCTCACCACTCGCCAATCGTTAACCAAGCAGCTATCACTACTTCCTGGACCACGCCTCCTGGTTTATATACTGAGCATGGCGTCATATGGTATGGAATACCCCTTTGGCCAGTTGGGTTAGCTGTCCTGACTATGCTCCCTCCCAGCTTCTTGTGCACCCGGCAGGGCATGGGAAGCTGAAAAGTCCTTTACTTGCTATAATCAGTACTTACCAAGAACTAAAACATCAGTGTGTTATCAACATTCTTCTCATCCTAAATTGAAAACACAGCACTATACCAGCTACTATGAAGAAAATTAACTCTGTCCCAGCCGAAACCGGGACAGTATCCACCACAGAGGGTGTGTGGTGTTGCATCGTTGCATGCTGAAGCCAGTTCTGGTTCCATTATCGCTGCGCTCATCCAGTTCTATCATCGTTGCACTTTGCTCGGTTCATCGGAGTTCATTCTTCATTAATCTGGGTGATTCTTACTGCAATACCGTTGATATGGCATATAGCAACCATAGAAGTGATGACGTACAGTATTACATAGCAATAGCAATTAACATCATACAATTCAGTTCATTGGTATTTTCACCCAAAATCAAATCCCCTTGAGGTACACACCGGACTTCCCCATCCTTCCGCATTACCCACCAAGTGCACCCAGGTCCCTGAGCAAAAGCAATCCCACGGATGGGTTTTCCCTTGCCAGAGGCAGGAGTAACCCAGACTGTCTTCCCCAGCATATTTCTTATGTGCACGACAGGGACTTTATCCCCATCTACAGTACGCAGAAGTTTTGACTGGGCAGGGCCAGCTTGATTGAAAGATCCCCTGGTATTGACTAACCAGGCGGCTTTTGCTAAATGTGTATCCCAATGCTTGAATGTCCCACCACCCATTGCCCTCAGCGTAGTCTTTAGCAGTCCATTGTATCGTTCGATTTTCCCAGAGGCTGGTGCATGATAGGGGATGTGATATACCCACTCAGTGCCATGCTCTTTGGCCCAGGTGTCTATGAGGGTGATTCGGAAGTGAGTCCCGTTGTCTGACTCAATTCTTTCTGGGGTGCCATGTCGCCACAGGACTTGCTTTTCAAGGCCCAGGATAGTGTTCCGGGCAGTGGCATGGGGCACAGGATATGTTTCCAGCCATCCTGTGGTTACTTCCACCATGGTGAGCACATAGTGCTTGCCTTGTCGGGTTTGTGGGAGTGTGATATAATCAATCTGCCAGGCCTCCCCATATTTATATTTCAGCCATCATCCTCCATACCAGAGAGACTTTACTCACTTGGCTTGCTTGATTGCAGCGCATGTTTCACATTCATGGATAACCTGTGCAATAGCGTCCATGGTCAAGTCCACCCCTCGATCACGAGCCCATCTATATGTTGCATCTCTTCCTTGATGGCCTGAGGTGTCATGGGCCCACCAAGCTATAAATAATTCACCCTTCTGTTGCCAGTCCAGATCCACCCTAGTCACTTCAATCTTAGCAGCCTGGCCCACCTGCTGGTTGTTTTGATGTTCTTCAGTGGCCTGACTCTTGATTATGTGAACGTCTACGTGACGTACTTTTATAACTAGGTTCTCTACCCAGGCAGGGATATCATGCCACAATGTGGCAGCCCAGATGGGTTTGCCTCTGCGCTGCCAGTTGTTCTGCTTCCACTGCTGCAACCACCCCCACAGGGCATTTGCCACCATCCATGAGTCAGTATAGAGATAAAGTACTGGCCATTTTTCTCGTTCAGCAATGCCCAAGGCCAGCTGGATGGCTTTCACCTTTTCGAACTGGCTCGATTCACCTTCTCCTTCAGCAGTTTCTGCAACTTGGCGTATAGGACTCCATACCGCAGCTTTCCATCTCCGATGCTTTCGCACAAGACGACAGGACCCATCAGTGAACAGGGCATATTGCTTCTCATTTTCTGGTAGTTTATTATACAGTGGGACCTCTTCAGCACGCGTCACCTCCTCCTCTGGGGATATTCCAAAATCTTTGCCTTCTGGCCAGTTCGTGATCACTTCCAAGATTCCTGGGCGACTGGGGTTTCCTATTTGGTTCCGTTGTGTGATCAGTGCGACCCACTTACTCCACGTAGCATCGGTTGCATGATGTGTGGAGGGGACCCTCCCTTTGAACATCCAGCCCAGCACCGGCAGTCGGGGTGCCAGGAGGAGCTGTGCTTCAGTACCAACCACTTCCGAAGCAGCTCGAACCCCTTCATATGCTGCTAATATCTCCTTCTCAGTTGGAGTGTAGCGGGCCTCAGATCCTCTGTATCCCTGACTCCAAAACCCTAAGGGTCGACCTTGAGTCTCCCCTGGTGCTTTCTGCCAGAGGCTCCAGGCAGGGCCATTCTCCCCAGCTGCGGTGTAGAGCACATTCTTTACATCTTGTCCTGCCCGGACTGGCTCAAGGGCTACTGCATGAACTATCTCCCGTTTAATTTGTTCAAAGGCTTGTCGTTGCTCAGGGCCCCATTTGAAATTGTTCTTCTTCCGGGTCACTTGTTAGAGATAGCTTACAATCAGGCTGTAATCTAGAATATGCATTCTCCAAAAGCCTACAATGCCTAAGAAAGCTTGTGTTTCCCTTTTGCTAGTTGGTGGAGACATGGCTGTTGTTTTATTGATCACATCCATTGGGATCTGAGGACGTCCATCTTGCCATTTTATTTCTAAAAACTGGATCTCCTCTGCAGGTCCCTTGACCTTACTTTGTTTTATGGCAAAACCAGCCTTCAGAAGGATTTGAATTATTTTTTTCCCTTTCTCAAAAGTTCTTCTGCTGTGTTGCCCCATACAATGATGTCATCAATGTATTGCAGTTGTTCCAGTGTGGTGTGGATCAGTCCATGGCAAATGGTAGGGCTGTGTTTCCACCCCTGGGGCAGTCTATTCCAGGTGTACTGGACGCCCCTCCAAGTGAAAGCAAACTGTGGCCTGCACTCTGCTGCCAAAGCAGGGAGGAGGTAGAGAAATCTGGAGCGAAGCTGAGCCCGGGAAGAAGGGAGGGGTGGGGGAAGTTTTTTTAAGATTTTTTTTTATTTTATCATTATCCTACTCTGATTTGCTTCGTAATAAATTAAACTAATTTCCCCAAATCGAGTCTGTTTTGCCCGTGATGGTAATTTGGTGTAACTACAAAATCACCCCTTGCAATGCATACATGCAAAATATATAGAAAGAAGGGCATATTACTGTTACACCCAGCTCTAAAAACAGCAGGGAAATTCTACACACTAGGACAGCATTGAAAATAGCAAGTATGAACAATGGAAGTAGAGATCTGCAGGCAGGTTACAAGAGAAATTCTGACTGTTTACTCATCTGATTAATCAGCAGGTATAATCCGCTAGTGAATGCTACATGAAGAATAAGGTTTCTCTGATAATATTAGGAAACAAGCACTGTGTGTTGAATGACTTGAGGTATAAACAAACATACAATAGTTTAATAAACAAGTTGTTCATGTCTCCAGATGCTGATTTTATTTTATACAGCAGCAATGCCAAGCAATACTAGATCGTAAAAGATAATTGTACTCTGTATGATACTTTTATGAAGGAAATCTTTTGAACAGTGCACAAAGAAACATGGAAAATATGCAAGGAACAGAACATATGATCCATGAATACACTTCCTATGTCAGAAGCAGAAGGACCTCATCCAACATGCGACTATATAATGATTTAGCAAAAAAATATGTAAAAGAATGTGAAACTCCTGCTTACAGTAAACAAGAACAACCTCTAGTTAAGGTTACATTATGTGGCTACAAAACCAAGCTGAAGAAACAGAGTATATGCATAGCAGATTTTTTGGGAAAAAAAATAATCCTATATACATATATTCATTTTGGAACCCAAGGAATCATCTGTACTACTGGTTCAGATGCACATGAACAAGCTCGGCCAGTGCTAAACTCACTACTAGATGCACAGTTAACTGACAACTTTAATACAAAAGCAATATAAGCAATTTTGATAGCTAATCAGCTCTGCATGGAGGGAGAACAGTGTTGTACGGTCTGCCTATATTGCTTGCACACCTTAGTATGTAAGCCTGCACAACATTATGCTGTATTATATGGATGTGCTTGTATTGTGCTCAGGATAGAGATGCTTCAAGACACCAAGGAACTTCTAAGCCAACTTGATATTTAGAAAATATTCTTATTTCAGTAGTTGGAATAACTACCTATTATTGATTTTGTTAATAGAACAGTTGCACTAAGTCAGACTGAAAATTAATTCAGCCCAGTATCCCAAATTTGAAAGTGAGCTATAGGGGATGCTTAGTGGAAGACATGCCCACCATCACCAAAACAAAATAAAAAGGAAAAAAAGAAGAAAAAAAAAAGAGAGGAAAAAAAATTATAGGCTTTATTATTAGTATCCTTTGCCTTTTAATAAAGCCTAGAGGGTTTGACTAAGATCTAGAACTCATTTCACATACAAAGAAAGGAAAAACCCACACTCTATACAGCACTTATTAAGAAATATGGGAGTGTAGAATTCCTCTCAGTTTAACACATGCCAAGGGAGACACAATATTAAGCAACTTTCCCCATGATCACTGACTCTGGAGTGGAATCCAGTCTTTCAAGTCTCACTCCAGGATTTAAGCCACAAGATACCCGTCTCCATCACTATTTACTGCAGCGAGTTACAGCTTATAAACTACCTATGAGACAGTGAGGTTATTTAAACTGTTACTGTATGACTGAGCATCCTGCATACGTAGAATCAACTTTATGCTATCAAAGTTGTATCACCTATATCCCAGACCAGCAATGATGGAAGATTGTTAAATCTCACTGGTCCTCTGGAAAGCAGAGTCACATTTAGACTAAGGAAAGGCTGAAGCCAAGGGAAATCAGTCCACCCACACTGGCTGGTCCATGAAGGGAGAAGAGTAATAGAATTATTCCAGAAACAGCACAAGATATTGGGACATCATTAGGAGTCTCAGTAACCAGAGAGATATAGAAGAATTTATAGACTCTCACAGATACACAGGAAGCTTGATCCAAGGGAGAGGATCACAGGATACAAACATATTTAAAAAATGCTTTCACTTGCACATATTCTCTCTCCCACAGAGGTAAGAAATTCAGATGAAGAGATGGAAGAGAAACTCCATGATTTAGAGAAACAATTTTCATAAGAAGGGGCTCCTTTTCTCCATAGTAACTACTGATATCTGGTCAGGAAGGATGAAACTGTCTCCGAGAGCCTAAGACAGCATGTCTTTAAAAGAATGATAAACCTTATGCTCAGACACATGCCAGATAATAAGCTAAGAAAGGAGCCAACTGAAGTTCAGCAGCTAGCAGACCCAATGTGTTTGCAACCCTGTCAATAAACCTGTTAAGTATCCAGCTGGGGAAGCCCTACAAAGCTTCCACTTTCTTGTTTCCAGAAAAATCTGATTGTATTAGAAGAACTTGTTTGCACTGAGAACCTAAGCACTAAAAAGCTTAAAAATGCCAGCTCTACAGTTGCACACAAAATCGATGCATTCAGTCCCAGCAGTAAGAAAGTTTCGAGTCCTTTGAGAATAGATAGTAACTGTGTTAGAAACTAGCTATAAAACCTATAAAACCTGGCATTTCCAACTTCTGAATACTAGATTTCAGAAACAGTGTAATATTTTGTACAGAGTTTGCAGGGGAGGTTTTTCTGGAGCAGGGAAAAGGTGATATGTATATAGCTTCATAGGTTTATATTGAGAAAAACAGTATGCATTATATCTGCCACTCTAAACCTTCAGTGATGGTTGGGAGGAGCTGATAGTTGTCGGCCCACACAGCAGACTAAGCACTGAAGCATACAGTTATCATTTAAAGACATTACTGATAAGCCCAGGAACTTGGTAGCCTGCTGGCATGGATGGATCACTGGGGCCAAGCACTGGCTCTCAAGGAATGAGAATGAATATTGAAGAATGAACCCTCCTATTATCTCTCTCCCCACCATAGCTTGGGAACCTCAGGCTTTTCTTTCATTGCTCCCAGTTAGGAAAAGTAGAAATATTCAAACTATTTGTTGGATCTTAGTCTCCTATAAATAGAACCAGGTACAAAACAGAGTGGGGAAGATTAAACCAACTCGTTTCCTGCCTAGTGCAATTCCCAGAGGTGCTGTGAGTCAAGAGATCCATGCAGAGTGATATTAACAGCAGAAAAACCCAAAGCACTTTGTGAGACCCCCACCGAGTCACTAGGAGAGGGAAGGAAGAAGAACAAGGCTGTTAGGAAGAAATTAAAGTTACAACGTCAAAAGGGAAGAGGAAAAAACCCAGAGCCTGCACTTTACCTTTTTTTGGGGAGCCCTGCAAGTTCAATGGTAGCGATGGATCTGTGCAGGTCTGGACTCCTGCCCCGATCTTCCCTCTCACCCCCCCGGCAGTCTCAGTTGTTCTTAGTGAAGCAGCAGCTGTCACTCTGGCAGCAGCAGTGTGAGCACAGCTGAGTTCATACGTGTAGTTATTTTAGCACATTGCCTTTTTCTTTCTTCTCAGAAAAAATTCTGGCAATTTAATATTTTTGATAGCTCAGCCAGACCTGGACAGGATTCCACTGGATAGAGAAAAAAAAGCCCTAAACAAAAGAGTTCTTTCAGTCCTGGTGTTTTTTTTTCTCAAACAACTGTTGTGAACAAAGGCACAAGAGATTTAAGAGGAAGAGTTTTCTTTTTGGTGGGAAATATTAAGCAACCAAATTATAAGCAGAGCTGGTCACATTTTTAGTTGCAAAATGCCGACTGAAATAGTCTTAAGAACATGAAATAGTCTTTTAAGAACTATCAGTGTCATCTCTAGACCACAATCATATTGTATAAGCCCGTGACAGGGAAAACCATGCTGGCTCTTCCTTTCACCCTCTCTTCTCTGTTGCTCTGCTCATAGCAAGCAATAGCCTGGAAGCTGAGTCATTTCTGCCCAATTCACCCTTCTCTGAAGTCACAGTCTATCCACTGCCTAGACCCAGATTATCCACAGCCTTTTCTGGTCAGAGGTTTTCCACCGTATACGAAATATGAAAAGTTTGGAGTGGACACTTGAACATCCTGTGTCCTCTTACCTCTATTCCAAAGAGAGACCATATCTTTCTGTTTTCATAAATAAGTTCTAATAAATTAATAAATATAATTGTGCTGCACTGAAACATCACTAGCAAAGGACAACCACATGGTAAGAATGGCCACACATGTCGAATAACGTTCATAGAGTCTGGGATCCTCTCTCACATTGGCAAGCAGAGGGTGCCAATGAAAGAGCGAACACGTAAAAAATGCCTCTCCAGAATGCACTTGCAAACTTCAGCAAGCTGTGGATCAGCAATGCACTGAGCCAAAGTTGGCATCTTGGTTTATAACAACTCCCAACTAATTCTTTTCTTCCATTAATTTCTCCAGCCACTTTCTGAACCCATATAAACCTTCAGCATTCATAGGAACCTGCTAGAAAGAAGTCCACAGCTTAACTACACAGCCTATAAAAACCACATCCTTTAGTTCCGAACCTGATACCTCCCCCTAGGTTCATTTGATGATTCCAAGTTTTTGTATTTGAAAATGCAACAAATAATTCTTTCCTATTCTTCTATCTCATTATATCATAGACATCAATTTTACCCCTCTATCATCTTTTCTCCAGGCTGAAGATTCCTGGTCTATTTATTCATTTCTCATGTGGAAGCCCTTCCAATATTCTGTATACGGCTACACCACCAACTTCTACATTGGCATAACAATGTTCTTTTGATAGTAAATTGCTATATAACCTATACTGACAGCGAGTGTCCTACCTGTCAAACAACTGTCACCTCTCATACTTGGGCTCACTGTGCAGAACTGGAAGAGGTTCCTAGCATTGTCCATTCTCCTTCTCTTCCCCCTCATCTCAGAGGGGGACAGCTTCAAACTTCTCCTATAGTAATGAAATAATGGGAAAGCCTCTTAATGCACTGTATGCCTGAGAATTTTCGATGTATACTAGAAGACCAGAAATATGAATCATAGATACAAGGACTTTTCATTCCATCTGAAGGTCACTTTCAGTAATTCCATTTATTTCCTTTTTTTAAGCTTGCATTTAAGTAATTTAAAAGCTACATCATGTTGTTAATATTGTTGTTGAATCTGATCTTTTAGTAGTTATTAATTTTCAGTACTTTTTTTTTCTTGTTAGCATAATTTGCTTTGGCAGGCAAGGCGGCAGGCTTAATAGCTGTCTTCCTTGTGCTATCCATTTTTCAACCATCCTGATGAACAGCTTTGTTTTTAAAGGTAATTAGGTTCATCAAAGGTTATCAAGTTCCTGGATCCAGTGTTATTAATTTTTACAGAAAGTGCACTTGCTAAACTCCTGGAAAAGTGTTATATTCTCTGAGATTTACTTACGTCATTGTTGGAACTGAAATCTGTTCATCCCATTTGAGAGACAGAATAATGACTAGTTTTGTTTTATTGTCACATACAATGAGAACTTGACCTTTGCTTTTGAGCACAGGTTAAGTGGGAGAAATTATTCTTCAGGGCATCTGTGTAATCAGGCCCTTAATGAAATGTGAAGATTTAGCAGTAAGGGACACCATTATCTAAGTCTGGTGCTAAACGTTTAATCCCATTTCACATCCAAATGCATGATAAGCTATTTGGCAGCAGACACCAAAAGAGCAGACATGAGTTTGACCTTTATAGGGTGGGATGAATGAAAGAATTACTAGTTCAGACTCTGTTATTGGGATTTAAAGAGTAAACGAGTTGAAACACATGATGAAAACCCTTTCAATTTCATGCAATTAACACAAGGCATTCAACTCAATTTAAGAAAATACCATAAATTCACACACATTCATTAAAAAAACTAAGTTGATTTTTAAAAATCAACTGCCACTTAAAATAATTCTTCAGTCTTTACGAACATATATCTGGCTGACCTGTTCAAGGTGTCATCTCTCCATTGCAAGTTCTCTCTCCTACATAAATATATATAAATAGTTTTTCTTCCTCAAAAAAATTATGACACATTTGGAAATGTTACCATTTCCTTATGCACATCTTTCAGCTTCATGCGATAAGTGCTTGAGACAAATTCCTGTTAAATTGTTGCTCATTATGCTATGCCAGACCTCTGAAGCAAAAATCAAACATTCTAGAAGACAAAGTATACATTTTAATTTAAAGATGTCATGTTTCTTTGCAGTATTGTTACAGCTGGAGAAGAGGAAGAAATCTTTATTTTCATATGTTATCACAATACCAATAAAATTTTGGAATTTTTTTTTCTAAATTATTCTATACTGAGACTTTCCTCTCAACTGTCGTGGTTTAACCTGGCAGGCAGCCAAATACCACGCAGCCGCTCACTCACTCCCCCCGCCCCCCTCAGCGGGATGGGGAGAGAATCGGGAGGGTAAGAGTGAGAAAAACTCATGGGTTGAGATAAAGACAGTTTAATAGAACAGAAAAGGGAAAATAATAATGATAATGATAGAATATACAAAATGAGTGATGTACAATGCAATTGCTCACCACCCACGCTGACCGATAACCAAGTAGCGATCGGTACTTCCTGGATCACGCCTACCCTTCATATACTGAGCATGACGTCACATGGTATGGAATACCCCATTAGCCAGCTGGGCTGGCTGTCCTGATTATGTTCCCTCCCATCTTGTGTACCTAGCTCAGTCAGTAGGCATGGGAGCTGTCCTTGGACTAGGAGGGTACTTAGCAACAACTGAAAACATCAGTGTGTTATCAACATTCTTCTCGTACTGAATCCAAAACACAGCACTAGGAAGAAAATTAACCCTATCCCAGCCAAAACCAGGACAGTATCCACCCCTTATTCCATACCATTTATGTCGTGCTTAGGTCTCGCATCTTTTTTTAATACATTTCAATTAACCACCACTATCTTTCTTTATATATACACACATATATATATATGCACGCACAGATATCATTCCCTTGGTCTATGGACTATCCCTCTAAAATGTCCATTGAGTTAATTTAGTCCATGACTTTGGGCTCCATCTGTCATAACAGTCTTTCAGGGCCGAAGAGATGGTGTGTGGTGTTGGGCTGTTGCATCCTGAAGCCAGTTCTCATTTCGGTACTGCTGTGCTCATCCAGTTCTATCATCGTTGCACTTCGGAGTTAGTTCATTCTTCATTAATCTGGGTGATTTTCACTGCTATACCATTGATAGCAACCATAGAAATAATGATATACAATATCATGTAACAGTTGACATCAAAATTGACTTCATTGGCTATTTTCACCCAAAATCAAATCCCCTTGAGGTACACACCGGACCTCCCCATCCTTTCGCATCACCCACCAAGTGTACCCAGGTCCTTGAGCAAAAGCAATCCCACGGATGGGTTTTCCCTTGCCAGAGGCAGGAGTAACCCAGACTGTCTTCCCCAGCATATTTCTTATGTGCACGACAGGGACTTTATCTCCATCTACAGTACGTAAGAGTCTTGATTGGGCAGGGCCAGCTCGATTGGCAGACCCCTAGTGTTGACTAACCAGGTGGCTTTTGCTAACTGTGTATCCCAATGCTTGAATGTCCCATCACCCATTGCTCTCAGCGTAGTCTTTAGCAGTCCGTTCTATCGTTCGATTTTCCCGGAGGCTGGTGCATGGTAGGGGATGTGATAGAACCACTCAATGCCATGCTCTTTGGCCCAGGTGTCTAGGAGGGTGTTTCAGAAATGAGTCCCGTTGTCCGACTCAATTCTTTCTGGAGTGCCATGTCGCCATAGGACTTGCTTTTCAAGGCCCAGGATGGTGTTCCAGGCAGTGGCATGGGGCACAGGGTATGTTTCTAGCCAGCCGGTGTTTGCTTCCACCATGGTGAGCGCATAGCGCTTACCGTGGCGGGTTTGTGGGAGTGTGATATAATCAATCTGCCAGGCCTCCCCATATTTATATTTCAGCCATCATCCTCCATACCAAAGATGCTTTACTCGCTTGGCTTGTTTGATTGCAGCGCATGTTTCACATTCATGGACAACCTGTGCAATAGCGTCCATGGTCAAGTCCACCCCTCGATCACGAGCCCATCTATATGTTGCATCTCTTCCTTGATGGCCTGACGCGTCATGGGTGCACTGAGCTATAAACAGTTCATACTTATGTTGCCAGTCCAGATCCACCTGAGTCACTTCAATCTTAGCAGCCTGGTCCACCTGCTGGTTGTTTTGATGTTCTTCAGTGGCCTGACTCTTGGGTACGTGAGCATCTACATGACGTACTTTTACAGCCAGGTTCTCTACCCGGGCAGCAATATCTTGCCACAATGCGGCAGCCCAGATGGGTTTCCCTCTGCGCTGCCGGTTGTTCTGCTTCCACTGCTGCAACCACCCCCACAGGGCATTTGCCACCATCCATGAGTCAGTATAGAGATAAAGTACTGGCCATTTTTCTCGTTCAGCAATATCCAAGGCCAGCTGGATGGCTTTCACCTCTGCAGACTGGCTCGATTCACCTTCTCCTTCAGTAGTTTCTGCAACTTGGCATATAGGACTCCATACAGCAGCTTTCCACCTCCGATGTTTTCCCACACGGGGACAGGTCCCATCAGTGAACAGGGCATATTGCTTCTCATTTTCTGCTATTTTATTATACAGTGGGGCCTCTTCAGCACGTATCACCTCCTCCTCTGGGGATATGCCAAAATCTTTGCCTTCTGGCCAGTCCGTGATCACTTCCAAGATTCCTGGGCGACTGGGGTTTCCTATTCGGTCCTGTTGTGTGATCAGTGCGACCCACTTACTCCACGTAGCATCGGTTGCATGATGTGTACATCCTTTGAACATCCAGCCCAGCACCGGCAGTCGGGGTGCCAGGAGGAGCTGTGCGTCAGTACCAACCACTTCCGAAGCAGCTCGAACCCCTTCATATGCTGCCAATATCTCTTTCTCAGTTGGAGTGTAGCGAGCCTCAGATCCTCTATATCCCCGACTCCAGAACCCTAAGGGTCGGCCTCGAGTCTCCCCTGGTGCTTTCTGCCAGAGGCTCCAGGTAGGACCATTCTACCCGGCTGCGGTGTAGAGCACATTCTTCACATCTTGTCCTGCCCGGACTGGCCCAAGGGCTACTGCATGAACTATCTCCTGTTTAATTTGTTCAAACGCTTGTTGTTGCTCAGGGCCCCATTTGAAGTCGTACTTTTTCCTGGTCACGTGATAGAGAGGGCTTACGATCTGACTGTAATTTGGAATATGCATTCTCCAAAAGCCCACAATGCCTAAGAAAGCTTGTGTTTCCTTTTTGCTAGTTGGTGGGGACATGGCTGTTATTTTGTTGATCACATCCATTGGGATCTGAGGACGTCCATCTTGCCATTTTATTCCTAAAAACTGGATCTCCTGTGCAGGTCCCTTGACCTTACTTTGTTTTCTGACAAAACCGGCCTTCAGAAGGATTTGAATTATTTTCTTCCCTTTCTCGAAAACTTCTTCTGCTGTGTTGCCCCATACAATGATGTCATCAATGTATTGCAGGTGTTCTGGAGCCTCACCCTGTTCCAGTGTGGTGTGGATCAGTCCATGGCAAATGGTAGGGCTGTGTTTTCACCCCTGGGGCAGTCGGTTCCAGGTGTACTGGACGCCCCTCCAAGTGAAAGCAAACTGTGGCCTGCACTCTGCCGCCAAAGGGATTGAGAAGAACGCATTAGCAATATCATTTGTGGCGTACCACTTGGCTGCCTTTGACTCCAATTCATATTGAAGTTCCAGCATGTCCGGCACGGCAGCACTCAGTGGCGGCATCACTTCGTTCAGGCCATGGTAGTCTACAGTTAGTCTCCACTCTCCATTGGACTTTCGCACTGGCCATATGGGACTGTGAAAGGGTGAGCGAGTCTTGCTGATCACTCCTTGGCTCTCCAGTCGACAAATCAGCTCATGGATGGGGAGCAGGGAGTCTTGGTTGGTGCGATATTGCTGCCGGTGCACTGTTGTGGTATTGATTGGTACCTGCTGTTCTTCAACCCTCAGCAACCCCACAACAGAAGGGTCCTCTGAGAGACCAGGCAAGGTGGACAGCTGTTTAATTTCCTCCGTCTCCAGGGCAGCTATACCAAAAGCCCACCAGTACCCTTTTGGGTCCTTGAAATACCCTCTCCTGAGATAGTCTATGCCAAGGATGCACGGAGCCTCTGGGCCAGTCACAATGGGGTGCTTCTGCCACTCATTCCCGATTAGGCTCACTGCAGCCTCCAATACAGTTAACTCTTGGGATCCCCCTGTCACTCCAGAAATACAAATGGGTTCTGCCCCTTTATAGTTTGATGGCATCAGGGTACACTGTGCACCGGTGTCTACGAGAGCCTTATACTCCTGTGGGTCTGATGTGCCAGGCCATCGAATCCGCACAGTCCAATAAACCCGTTTGTCCCTTTCCTCCACCTGGCTGGAGGCAGGGCCCCTCTAGTTCTGGTCATAGTATCCATCTCTCACTTCTTGCAAACACGAGTCAAGAATTCCTTCATTACAATCCAAAGTAAGATCAGCCCTTCTACTCTGTCTGGGGAACTGTTCACTAGAAACTGGACCGTCGTGAGACAGGTTTTTCCTGAAAACTGGAGCAGCATTTTTCCTGGGAGAACCCCCTTGTGTGATTGTTTTTCCTTGCAACTCACGTACCCGTGCCTCTAGGATGAATGTAGGTTTTCCATCCCACTGCCTCATGTCCTCTCCGTGGTCACGCAGGTAAAACCACAGGGTGCCCCGTGGTGTGTACTTTCTATATCCTCTCTCTTGAGGAGAAAAACGCTGACTCCTAATGGCTGAGATACTGGTCCGTACAGGTGGAGAATAGGACATACCCTCTTTGAGTTGCTGGACGTTCCGGGACAGTTTCTCCACAGCCGAGACAAGGGAGGAGGAGATAGTTTCTTCGAAATCCCGAAGTCTGCTATCTAAGACATCCACCGTTGGTGCTTCTTCCTCTTTCCAGGACAGGACTGCCAACGAACTGGCATACGGTGCTGGTGCGCTCCGTACCAACTTCCGCCACATGGGTCGCGTGCACTGAACGTCATCTGGATCTTTGGGTGTTTGGTTGTTGTCCAGGTCACTATAAACCACCTCCAGCACGCCTAATTCTCTCAGGTACTGGATACCTCTCTCCATAGTGGTCCACTTGCCTGGGCGATATATAACATCTTCCTTGAAGGGATACTTTCCTTCACGCCTGACAGCAGTTGCCTCCAGAGGCTGAGGACCTGTGTCCCTTTTCCAATTGCTTTGTCAATACCCGCTTCCCTAGCAAGGGATCCCAGCTGTTTGCCTTCCTTCCCCTCTAATCCCAGGCTACTGGCCCCATTATCCCAGCATCGGAGCAGCCAGGTAACAATATGCTCGCCTGGACGTCGGCTGAAATCTTTCCGCATATCATGCAACTCACTCAGCTATAGGGATCGGGTGGTTTCCGTCTCATTTATGAGTTCTTCCTCTTCCTCCTCCCCTCCTCGTGATGGCCCTGCTTTTCCATCATCCTTTTCTAAACGACCTGACTTCCGCTTCCAAGATTTCTTCTTCTGTACAGGGGCGACGGATAACAGCGACGGTTGGTCCTCTGGTTCAGCTGTAGTACCTGTCGCGAGGGTTTGGGTAGCTGCAGTGCCTGTCGCGGGGGTTGGAGTACTGGTAGTGACTGTTGCCGGGGTTTGAGTGGCTGCAGTGCTTGTCGCACTGGTTGGAGTAACTGCAGTGACTGTTGGCGGAGTTTGAGTAGCTGCAGTGCGACAAGCACTGGTTGGAGTAACTGCAGTGACTGTTGGCGGAGTTTGAGTAGCTGCAGTGCCTGTTGCGGGGGTTGAAGTAACTGTAGTGACTGTTGCCGGGGTCTGAGTAGCCATAGTGGTTGTCGTGTGGGTTGAAGTAGCTACAGTGCCTGTCATGGGGGTTTGAGTAGTCACCGTGTCTGTTGCCGGGGTTGATCTCTGGACAGTATTCCTGAATAGTTGTTTAACTCTAAACAAGGCCTGAACCACATTCAGGAGACATAGCAATATGAACATGCTTGTTTGAACATCCCAAGGATATTCAAAATTCTCAGGGAATATTGTGGACGTCTTCATGAAGAGAATAGAAGAAAAAGGAGTTTCTGAAGATATGGAGGGGAAGGTGAACAAGTGGGAGAAAGTGTCCCATCCTGTCTCCCCACTAAATTCATCCTCTGAGGTGAAGATGTAAAAAGTGTAATTATTAATAGTTTCCAAAAGATAGCTCCCGAAGAACAGGAAAGATGGCAGTGCTGAGTACAGGCTTGTGACCAATAATTTTATCATAACATAAAGCCAGGTCACACAGTATAGCAAAGCAATGACCTTAATCCATTTCCCAGAGATGACCAACCCCACATAAAAACTGATGATCAGCAGTATAGACAGCCAGTAAGGTGCTATATACCACAACTCCAAAAACAGATCCAACAACTCTGAGAGCAAATAAACCAACATTGTGAACATTGAGTATTAAACTGATATAATGAATGCTTATAACAAATTTGTTTTAACCCGTTGGGGTCAGATGTGTCGTTATCTCAACCCTTCGTGCCCCACGTTGGGCGACAAAAAGGACTGTCGTGGTTTAACCTGGCAGGCAGCCAAATACCACGCAGCCGCTCACTCACTCCCCCCACACCCTCAGCGGGACGGGGAGAGAATCGGAAGGGTAAGAGGGAGAAAAACTCGTGGGTTGAGATAAAGACAGTTTAATAGAACAGAAAAAGGGAAAATAATAATGATAATGATAAAATATACAAAATGAGTGAAGCACAATGCAATTGCTCACCACCCGCGCTGACCGATAACCAAGTAGCGATCGGTACTTCCTGGATCACGTCTACCCTTCATATACTGAGCATGACGTCACATGGTATGGAATACCCCATTAGCCAGCTGGGCTGGCTGTCCTGATTATGTTCCCTCCCATCTTGTGTACCTAGCTCAGTCAGTAGGCATGGGAGCTGTCCTTGGACTAGGAGGGCACTTAGCAACAACTGAAAACATCAGTGTGTTATCACCATTCTCCTCATACTAAATCCAAAACACAGCACTAGGAAGAAATTTAACCCTATCCCAGCCAAAACCAGGACATCAACCCACGACATATCTAAAGAATTGTGAAAGATGGAGCCAATAAATATTGTATTGGCAAACTAAAATGACCTGTCCTCCAGGCTGAAAATATATTTCAGAGTCAAATCAAGCACCCACAATTTAAAAGCAGTTCAGGAGAGTCCTGCAACTGTCATTCACGTACAGATATTTAGTCAGTGAATGGGGAGGAGTAATAGACTAAAATCAGACCCTGTGTAAAGTTGCAAACAAGCCAAAGACTTTAAAGTGGTCTTTCAGGTGACCTAAAGTTTCTGGAGAACTATATAAAGCAACAGAGAGTAACATATCGTGAAGATTATGCACATAAGCTGAGCAGCAGCCATATAGTCTTGTTACCAAAAGACTGGTTCCTTATCTTTCCTCCTAACAGGAGGAAAAATTGTGCTACAGACACAGAAATAATATAGGATACTGTAATTTCTATGGTCTTAATACGAGGAGAAATGTTCATACTATTTTATGAATGTTAATTATCATATACTACTAAAACATCATTTTCAGTAATCACTGAAATGCTCAACCATCTTTCTGTGGCCTGTTTTGTAGAGTAGCAAGAGCAAACAGAAGAGTATTACTATAGTCGTCTTAAAAATTTTGGTTTGTTAACCTTGGCTGGCCACCAGGTGTCCACCACGCCAATCTATCACTCCCCTCCTCAGCAGGACAGGGGGGGAAGAAAATAAGATGGGAAAGAACTCGTGGGTCAAGATAAAAGCAGTTTAATAAAGGAAAGCAAAGGGCACGCGTGGAAGCAAAGCAAAAAAAAAAATAATAATTATTCTCGACTTCCCATCAGCAGGCGATGTCCAGCCACTTCCTGGGAAGTAGGGCCTCAGTACACGTAGCAATTGCTCCAGAAGACAAACGCCTTAATAACGAATGCCCCCTCTCCTCCTCCTTTCTCTTAGCTTTGATTGCTGAGCAGATGTCATATGATATGGAATATCCCTCTGGTCAGTTTGGGTCAGCTATCCTGGCTATGTCCCCTCCCAAGCTCTTGCCCAGGCTTTACTAAAGTCCAGGTAGACCACATCCACAGCCTTTCCCTCATCCACTAAGCAGGTCACATTGTCATAGAAGGAGAAGAACTGGTGGGAGATGTGGTGGTCGGAGGCGGGCTTGGGCTTAGCAACCATGAAATGATAGAATTCTCAATACTTCTTGAAGTAAGGAGGGGGGCCAGCAAAACCGCTACCATGGACTTCCGGAGGGCGGACTTTGGCCTGCTCAGGACACTGGTCGAGAGGGTCCCTTGGGAGACAGTCCTGAAGGGCAAAGGTGTCCAGGAAGGCTGGACGTTATTCAGGAAGGAAGTCTTAAAGGCACAGGAGCAGGCTGTCCCCATGTGCCTTAAGAAGAACGGGCGGGGAAGACGACCAGCCTGGCTGAACGGGGAGCTCTGGCTGGGACTCAGGAAAAAAAGGAGAGTTTATCACCTTTGGAAGAAGGGGCAGGCAACTCAAAAAGAGTACAGGGATCTCGTTAGGTCGTGCAGAGAGGAAATTAGAAAGGCAAAAGCCCAGATAGAACTCAACCTGGCCACTGTTGTGAGAGACAACAAAAAATGTTTTTACAAATATATTAATGACAAAAGGAGAGCCAAGGAGAATCTCCATCCTCTATTGGATGCGGGGGGGAACATTGCCACCAAGGACGAGGATAAGGCTGAGGTACTCAACGCCTTCTTTGCCTCAGTCTTTAATAGTCAGAGCAGTTATCCTCAGGGTACTCAGCCCCCTGAGCTGGAACACAGGGACAGCGAGCAGGATAAACCCCCCATAATCCCAGAGGAAGCAGTTAACGACCTGCTACGCCACCTGGACGTTCACAAGTCTATGGGGCCGGATGGGATCCACCCGAGGGTACTGAGGGAGCTGGCGGAGGAGCTTGCCGAGCCACTCTCCATCATTTACCAGCAGTCCTGGTTAACAGGGGAGGTCCCGGACGACTCGCCAATGTGACGCCCACCTACAAGGAGGGCCGGAAGGAGGATCCGGGGAACTACAGGCCGGTGAGCCTGACCTCGGTGCCGGGGAAGATCATGGAGCGGTTTGTTTTGAGGGCGCTCACGAGCCATGTGCGGGACAACCAGGGGATCAGGCCCAGCCAGCACGGGTTCATGGAAGGCAGGTCCTGCTTGACCAACCTGATCTCCTTCTATGACCAAGGTGACCCGCCTAGTGGATGAGGGAAAGGCTGTGGATGTGGTCTACCTGGACTTCAGTAAAGCCTTTGACACTGTCTCCCACAGCATTCTCCTAGAGAAGCTGGCGGCTCACGGCCTAGACAGGTACACTCTTCTCTGGGTAAAAAACTGGCTGGACGGCCGAGCCCAGAGAGTTGTGGTGAATGGAGTTAAATCCAGTTGGCGGCCGGTCACGAGCGGTGTTCCCCAGGGCTCAGTACTGGGGCCGGTCTTGTTCAATATCTTTATCAATGATCTGGACAAGGGGATCGAGTGCTCCCTCAGTAAGTTTGCAGATGACACCAAGTTGGGCGGGAGTGTTGATCTGCTCGAGGGTAGGAAGGCTCTGCAGAGGGACCTGGACAGGCTGGATCGATGGGCCGAGGCCAACTGTATGAGATTCAACAAGGCCAAGTGCCGGGTCCTGCACTTGGGCCACAACAACCCCATGCAATGCTACAGGCTTGGGGAAGAGTGGCTGGAAAGCTGCCCAGAGGAAAAGGACCTGGGGGTGCTGATTGACAGCCGGCTGAACATGAGCCAGCAGTGTGCCCAGGTGGCCAAGAAGGCCAATGGCATCCTGGCCTGTATCAGGAATAGTGTGGCCAGCAGGAGCAGGGAGGTGATCGTGCCCCTGTACTCGGCACTGGTGAGGCCGCACCTCGAATACTGTGTTCCGTTTTGGGCCCCTCACTACAAGAAGGACATGGAGGTGCTGGAGCGTGTCCAGAGGAGGGCAACGAAGCTGGTGAAGGGCCTGGAGCACAAGCCTTATGAGGAGCGGCTGAGGGAACTGGGACTGTTTAGCCTGGAGAAGAGGAGGCTGAGGGGAGACCTCATCGCGCTCTACAACTACCTGAAAGGAGGTTGTAGTGAGGTGGGTGTTGGTCTCTTCTGCCAAGTAACTAGCGATAGGACGAGAGGAAATGGCCTCAAGTTGCGCCAAGGGAGGTTTAGATTGGACATTAGGAGAAATTTCTTTACTGAAAGAGTGGTCAGGCCTTGGAACAGGCTGCCCAGGGAAGTGGTTGAGTCACCATCCCTGGAGGTATTTAAAAGATGTGTAGATGTGGCGCTTAGGGACATGGTGTAGTGGGCATGGTGGTGTTGGGTTGACGGTTGGACACGATGATCTTAGAGGTCTTTTCCAACCTTAATGATTCTATGATTCTATGATACATGAAAAGCTACTCTGAAAGTGAATAAATTGGGATTTCTTGGTAAGTTGTGAGCAAATGAAGAATTTGCTCAGAATGTGGAGTTTTCCTTATCTTTAAAAGTTAAATTACCACTGATTTTCCACACAGATTTCAATAGGTTCACTGTTGAGTGGAAAAAATAAAATGCAGTAGAACATGAGGTCTCTGGTGTTCTTTATCACTGCAGAAAGTGGAAGTTAAATAGACTGCCTGTTTCAGTCATAGTTAGAAATAAATAGCTGAATGTTTTGGTTTACCTTTTTTCAGCTGTTTAAAAAAAAAAATCCTACCACTTTATGTCAGTACTTATTTTTGTTCATCACTTAACTACGGAAATCTTTTTCTCTGAAAGTAATTTTAGTCAGGTTTCTACAAAGCCCTAGGGTGCCATGTCGCCGTAAGACTTGCTTTTCAAGGCCCAGGATAGTGTTCCGGGCAGTGGCATGGGGCACAGGATATCTTTCCAGCCATCCGGTGGTTGCTTCCACCATGGTGAGCACATAGCGCTTGCCTTGGTGGGTTTGTGGGAGTGTGAAATAATCAATCTGCCAGGCCTCCCCATATTTATATTTCAACCATCGTCCTCCATACCAAAGAGGCTTTACTCGCTTGGCTTGTTTGATTGCAGCGCATGTTTCACATTCATGGATAACCTGTGCAATAGCGTCCATGGTCAAGTCCACCCCTCGATCACGAGCCCATCTATATGTTGCATCTCTTCCTTGATGGCCTGAGGTGTCATGGGCCCACCAAGCTATAAACAGTTCACCCTTATGTGGCCAGTCCAGATCCACCCTAGTCACTTCAATCTTAGCAGCCTGGTCCACCTGCTGGTTGTTTTGATGTTCTTCAGCGGCCCGACTCTTGGGTACGTGAGCATCTAATCAATCTGCCAGTCCTCATTCGTGGATAACCTGTGCAATACTGTCCTGGTTTTGGCTTGGATAGAGTTAATTTTCTTCCTGGTAGCTGGTATAGTGCTGTGTTTTGGATTTAGTAGGTGAAGAATGTTGATAACACACTGATGTTTTAGTTGTTGCTAAGTAGTGCTTACACAGAGTCAAGGACTTTTCTGTTTCCCATGCTCTGCCAGGTGCACAAGAAGCTGGGAGGGAGTATAGCCAGGACAGCTAACTGTCGTGGTTTAACCTGGCAGGCAGCCAAATACCACGCAGCCGCTCACTCACTCCCCCCGCCCCCCCAGTGGGACGGGGAGAGAATCGGAAGGGTAAGAGTGAGAAAAACTCGTGGGTTGAGATAAAGACAGTTTAATAGAACAGAAAAAAAGGGAAAATAATAATGATAATGATAAAATATACAAAATGAGTGATGCACAATGCAATTGCTCACCACCCGCGCTGACCGATAACCAAGTAGCGATCGGTACTTCCTGGATCACGCCTACCATTCATATACTGAGCATGACGTCACATGGTATGGAATACCCCATTAGCCAGCTGGGCTGGCTGTTCCGATTATGTTCCCTCCCATCTTGTGTACCTAGCTCAGTCAGTAAGCATGGGACCTGTCCTTGGACTAGGAGGGCACTTAGCAACAACTGAAAACATCAGTGTTATCAATATTCTCCTCATACTAAATCCAAAACACAGCACTAGGAAGAAATTTAACCCTATCCCAGCCGAAACCAGGACACTAACCCAACCGGCCAACGGGGTATTCCATACCATATGATGTCATGCTCAATATATAAGCTGGGGGGAGTTGGCCGGGGAGCAGTGACTGCTGCTCGGGAACTTCCTGGATATTGGTCAGAGGGTGGTGAGCAATTGTATTGTGCATCACTCATTTTGTATATTCCATCATTATTATTATTATTGTTATTGTTATTATCATTATTGTTATTATCATTATTATTTTCCCTTCCTTTTCTGTTCTATTAAACTGTCTTTATCTCAATCCACGGATTTTCCTTATATTTTTTTTTATTCTCTTCCCCATCCCACTGGGGGCGGGGGGAGTGAGCGAGCGGCTGTGTGGTGTTTAGCTGCCAGCTGGGGCTAAACCACAACAGTGCTAATGTTCTTTCTGTAGTGCTATTTGTAGAGTTATCACTGATGTTTGCAACGGCATGTTTTTATATTTATGTGTTGGATGTACGTTAAGTATTGTGCTGTGAAAATCTCTTTTTCTACAAGATCACTCTTTAAATACACTCTGATATTCTCCCCCCCTCCAACAGAAAAATATACAATAATGATGTTTTTCTTTCTCAGATGGTTCAGGCATTTTCCCGTTGTATTCTCTGCTCAAAGGATGAAATGGATTTGAATGAACTGCTTTCTGCTAGACTAGTATCTTTTCTCATGGACAATTATCAAGAGATCTTAGATGTTCCTTCCTCCTTAAAATTTTCAATAGAGGAACATGTTGTACATCTCCAGAAAGTCCAAGTAGGTGTCTAGTGAAAAAACCTATGTCTCTGTGCTTCTAGATCAAATTTATCCTTTCTGCTCCAAAATTCGACAGTTCGTGAAGACTTTGTTCTGTCTCTGCTAGCATATGAAGAGCTAATGAATTTTGACTGCTGATATTCAATCATAACTATGTATTTAAATGAAACTAAGCAGATCTTGAATGGATTAGAGACAAGAACTCTAAAATATGTTTTCCTGTTGGTCCTGATCTGGCAAACTGTTTGTGGTAGTTAGGAAAACTGTAAATGTTTAAATAGTGTTTCCATTAATGATCAGGTTTTCTTTTAGAGCCATCTTTACTCGCTCAACTTTTTCATAACTCTTTTTCTATTTCCTGATACCATATTTTTTGTTCAAAGCTGCTTTTTAGTTCTTCCTTCCTTAATTTCTACTGAAATAGTCTCTTTTAACTTCTTCCAAGAAAGAGTTAAACAGGCTTCCTTTGTGTCATGTTTTTTGACTTACTAGAACTCACTCAATTAGTGCAGGAGATAGATAGGAAGTAGAATTTTGGGTCTTTACTCCATATCTTCTCTATTTAAAGACTTTAGGTGGTCAATTTGATTAGGCCAGTTTTTTCAAATGTATAGCAGAAAACATAGCTGTTCCTTTTTTACTCTTTCTTCAGATAAAATATGCTGGAGCTGATACTGATGCAACTTTTCCTCCTCCATCATTTTGTCACCAAATCAGTGCAGATGAATTTGAATACCAAAGGGCAACTGACTCTCAAGAACCACTGGCAGCTTTATTGGAAGAAATTGCAATGAATAAAGAAATGTCTGTGAAAGACAAGAAGCAGCAGCTCTCAAGCAAGTAAATAAAAATTCCTCCACGGTCTTTAATTTTAATTTAAAAAGCTTTATCCAGTCTTAGACATGTAGTCCTCTAGAGAAATATTGAGATTTTAAAATATTAGGTACTCTTGGGTATTCATAACTTTTTAATCATTTAGAATAGGGGTACTTTGATGAATCAAGCCATATTGTAAAATATCACTTAATTTTCTATATAGAGGTATAGAGAGTCCATGAG